>NC_092523.1:36180000-36780000 GCF_037038585.1 Patagioenas fasciata
GTATGTGCTGCCCACATTCTGTTTATCTATCTTTTTTCTACCAATCTATGAGCAGAAGGTTTGATCAAAAACACAGGAAAGAAAAAATATTTTATTAAATATTTTAAAATTAAATTTATTTTATAATATAGATTCCCCGGTATCATTTGTGAGTTGTTAAATATAGCCCCACTCTATATGTAACTCTCATCTAAGTCAATTATATTTCAGTCATGATAACAGACTTCTGTGCTGAGGATCTCCAGATCTGACTGACAATTAATTTGGTTAGGATAAAATGGTCATTTTAAGCAATGCATGCACTTCTTAAAAACAGCAAAGACTCATACTGTCATAACAAAGAATTAACATAATCTTTGCCCCTATATTACCGAAGAGAGAAGTAGATAGTTCCCAGTAGGATTTCATTGAGGCAATACAGGTCTTGTTGCAATACCTTTATTTTAAAATGTCTTGATAGACCAGTTTTTAAAACACATCATTCTTCAAAAACACACAAAAGGCATCACTTCAAAAGCCTCTGATTAATCTGAACACAATCAAGGGCATGTGAGATAGCTGCCATTTAGTTCAGCCAAAGCAATCCATGCCAACTGCAATAAACCCATCAAACTGTCATAGAGTCAAGCTGTGAGAAAAAGACTATGGTGATTACATGCAATAGTTTACTTCAGTGGTTTTATAATTTCAATTTTTGGAACATTTCAAGATTTTCAATACTTATAGTAGCAATCCTTTAGTACAGAATATTTTCCCTGGGAGTTACTATCAACAACTTAGCCTATTGGTTTTTTTCCCCATCATTGAATCAAGCATATAAGCTCATCAGACAAGAAATATTGTGATTACAGTCATATATAAATTATTTAAAGAGATTCAGCCAATCAAAACAGATATTTAAGTACCTATTTTCTTTGATGTGTGCATATAACTCCCATTAAAAGGACACAGTCACGGTTGAGAAGCCTGAAATTGAACCTACACCTAAAATTAAAATGACATTTTTTCCTTCACCCTGAAAGCCTTCTGTCCTTCAGCAATGACCCTCTGGACAAAAGGAGACCTAGTGCACATATCCTGAGACACAAAATGGAGAGTGAAAAACACAATGTGCTCATTATGGTGATCAAGAAGCACAGAGAAGAATAATACCCAAGATTAAGGAAATCTAAGACAATCTATTTAAATTGTCCTTTCAAAACCACTGCATTATTTATGAGGATCCTTCAGACAGATGGAATGTTGGAACCTCAAGGTGTGTCTTCCTCTCTACAGATACATTTTATGCAGCACAAATGCTTTTGGGAACTTCATCATCACACTGCAGAGAGTATACCCTGTAGCAAGGAATGCAGGGGCACAGCTTAGTGATTATCTGCTCTACAAAGCTCTTGGTTTAGCAGCATGTTTAAACAAAAGTCACTGTCAGATTTCATAGCAATAAAAAGACAGTAAGGATGAGAGAGTTTATGAGCTTTGCCCAGACTGCATCTTGCTAGGATTATTATTTAGCTGACTAAAATACTGGCTGTCTCAACCTTGAATAACAGAGGCTACGTTAGACCACTGTCTACGTTCTTGGTGTTAACACATCTGTGTAGAATTAAAAGTGCCAGATTCCCCTTCCATCAGGCACTGCCTTCCCTACCTTTGGTATAGTTTCCTAGGACACTATCCATGTGCTGTAGTAAGGTCTATGAATGGACTCTTATGAAAAATCCAAAATTTTTTGCCAATGTGAAGTTTTTCGCAGAAAAAATATTTTCTGATGAGTGTGAAGGGAAAAAAAATACTAAAGATTAGGGTCGCGTGGCTCTAAGACAGTTAAACTACGGCCTGCTAGGATGTCAACAGACACTCAGCCACAGCTGACCTTTTCATTCTGTTGAGCACTCTTGTGCTGGTGAGGGTTACAGCAGAAGGACATCATACAAAATGGGAAGAACAGACAGAAAATACCCAAAAGTGTTACTGAAAGGATAATTATACTCTTCAGACACGTCAGTACCAATTTAATTCTATTGGTTTCAACCACATTGCTGAACAATGGTTGCAGAAGAAGGAAGCTGTTCCTCCAAATGTAGTTCTGGGTGGGTCAGGGTAGGGATGGTGAGAGAGCTTGCTGTGTCTCAAAAGGTCAGACATTTATGACTGCAGAAAACAGAAAGAGCACAAGCCAAACCCACCGCTTTCAGGTCTTTCATAAAGGGCAGTGGTATTATTTAATGAAAACAGTAACTTCTCAGAATGACGCAACATTACCATGCAACCAACAATTAGCTGAAAATGCAGCAAGTGCCAAAGGGATGTCACTAACGTTGTGAAATAGTGTGAGATAGAAGTGAGAAGGTAATGCACATCTCCAAGTACTCCCATGTAAACAGGCTTAATAATTTCCATATCTGAATTATCTGTCTACTTCTGGACCTTGGTAAATACTGCATTAGAGCTTTGCTTTGCTTATAGCATATATTTTTTCCCCTTGCTATTGTTTTCTTTGCTTATAAAAGCATATGTAGAAAGCATTAGAAAAAGAACCTGTAAGCGAATTCTTTTTGTGTGGGATGAGGAATGTGATAAAGATCTCCTTAAAAATATGCTTTAAACTGACCTTTGAATTTTGTTCAAGTTTCTGTCTTGTATATTTAATTTGTGATAACTGTTTTCTCTTCTTCTGTTTATCAGCTTTCTTAAGGGTTTCACACATTCAAAACAGTAATCTCTCTGTTATTGCTGTGATCATTTTGCAGAGTGTCATTATATAATATTATTCAATATTTGCATTGATTGAAGAAAAACACATCGTGTAATTATTTAATGAAGACTATTTAGAATTTGCATACTCTTTCTCTTCCCTTCCTGATTTTCTATTATATCCTATTACAGTGATGATTTACAATCAGCTCCTTCTTTGGGAACACCTCCTTCTACTAATTAATGTAAAACATTAAAATATTGACTTTATTGCCCAAGGATTAATAAAATAACAAAAAGCTGGGTCCTTTTATCATTTGGCAAATAAGCTTTGATGAGAATAATTCTGTATAATGAAAACACAACCTTCTCTAGTTTCTCAACATTTTAAGGCAATTACACCCAAGACTGGCTCAGTATGAAACCATTTATTTTAAACTATCTAACTAAATTAGAATTTAATGGGAAGGAATGAAAAAATAGAATGTTACCTGAAATTTACCATATTATATGAGTATGATTTGATAAAGTTGGTTTTGATAAAGTTAATTTAGCTAGTTTCCCACTTTGGAGTCTGATCTAAACATGTAAATAACTTTCAAATAATGCAGCTATTTTAGTTCTCATTGCTCTCATTCAGTGTAAGCATTTTTTAATGTCCTCAAAATTTTGGAAAACAAAGAAAGCAACCCCTTTATTTTGCAAATAAATAAACATCACTTTTATCAAAAATATGTAGCTGTAGATACTCTTTACTGATAAGTATTCTTATTAACTACATTTAAAATTCTGACCAAAACAAGATTTTTACCAGTTTTTCAGTTCTCAATATAGAAATTCTGGAATCTTACAGTACATTAATAAAAGAAGAAAGTGTAACTAATTGGGATAATGTACTCTTACATTCTATATGTAACTACACAATAATAAACAGTACTTTTAATTTAAAGTCCTATAGAACTGGCTTTGTAGGATTATCTGTCGCTTCTAATAGCCTGCAGTTTTCATTTCATTGTGTGAAAGCTTATTCCATCTCATACACTTAAATAGCAAAGGTGAAGGAAAAATCTAGAATTTGAAAAGACTAAAATATCTGAAAGAACATATATGTCCTTAGAACAGCCCCTCAGCCTAGCAAAGAAAGTTTCTTTTCTCACAGAAATGCACAGTGGCATGAACTTAACACAGCTAAAGAATATAATGCATTTGTTGTATCTGTCCAGTGTCTCCTCGTGTGTGTATGTATATTTTATAACAAGAGTAGTATTTTGTATGTGAGTATTTGCATAAAATAGATCTCATGCAAATCATTTTTTTAAAACCTCACTTTTTTTGAACATCAAGTGCAAGTAATTTTCAAATAGCCATTCAAAAAAGAAAAAGAAGTCAGACACAAATATGGTAAATTCTATTTACAGAGTATAGGCTGATGTCAAGAAATCCCTTCCAGTTTGGTATTACCGCTTCCCAGATTTATATGGTTCACACGCTGGCTTGTTTCCATGAGTTTCCACACTCCTTGCTCAGAAATTCCCAACAGAAATTCATATTAGGAAATATGAAGTGCAAGTCCCCAGTGCCTTTGACATTCCTTAATCATTCAACTTTGCACTAAGCAAATGAACACAGGGTGCATTTAATCAAATCATACATACCGAATTCTTAAAGCGAGTGCCCTCAGCTCTTGACGCTGTTGGTGTGGATGGCCACCAGCAGCGAGACGCAGTGAAGGGTGAGCCAATGGAACGGGGCTGACAGAACGCAGACAGTTCTAATTCTGTCTGACAAATATTTCTGTTCAACTTCATAAAATAGGTGCATGTAACACATTTTTAAAAACTCTACAAGAAAAAAAATAATGGATGCCCTATTGCAGGGAACTCATAATTATGCAGCAAAACCAATGGACTTTCTCCAAACGAAGTGAATATATTTTCTATAAACACAGTGTGATTATGTGATTTAAAATTTATTATTGTTGCTGTCCTACAATGTTATACATTGAGATAGGTCTCTGAAGTACTTTTGCCAATCAAAAGTTGTCTCTGTTGATGTCACTTCAGAATCCAAGCCTAAGTTTGTAAAATTCCAACAATGCTGTCCTGAAGGTATTTTTAAAAAATATTTTAAATCAAAACATCTTAATATTTTTTTTCACTATAATGAGTGTGCCATGTTTAACTACCGTTATTAAAGAAGATTTGTGCATGTTTAATAACATACTGTGAAAACGTGGTCTAATGAAATATAACAAGGGCAAGTGTAGAGTCTTACATCTGGGCAGGAATAACCCCAGGTTCCAGTATAAGTTGGGGAATGACCTATTAGAGAGCAGCGTAGGGGAAAGGGACCTGAGGGTCCTGGTGGACAGCAGGATGACCATGAGTCAGCACTGTGCCCTTGTGGCCAGGAAGGCCAAGGGCATCCTGGGGTGTATTAGAAGCGGGGCGGTTAGTAGGTCGAGAGAGGTTCTCCTTCCCCTCTACTCTGCCCTGGTGGGACCCCATCTGGAATATTGTGTCCAGTTCTGGGCCCTTCAGTTCAAGAAGGACAGGGAACTGCTGGAGAGAGTCCAGCACAGGGCAAAGAAGATGATTAAGGGAGTGGAGCACCTCCCTTATGAGGAAAGGCTGAGAGAGCTGGGTCTCTTTAGTTTGGAGAGAGGAGACTGAGGGGTGAGCTTATTAATGTTCACAACTATATAAGGGTGAATGTCACGAGAATGGAGCCAGGCTCTTCTCGGTGACAACCAGTGGTAGGACAAAGGGTAATGGGTTCAAACTGGAACACAAGAGGTTCCACTTAAAATTGAGAAGAAACTTCTTCTCATTGAGGGTAACAGAACACTGGAACAGGCTGCCAAGGGTGGTTGTGGAGTCTCCTACTCCGGAGACATTCAAAACCTGCCTGGACACGTTCCTGTGTAGCCTCATCTAGGTGTTCTTGCTCCAGCAGGGGGATTAGACTAGATGATATTTTGAGGTCCCTTCTGATCCCTAACATTCTGTGATTCTGTGATTCTGTGATTCACTGGCTGCAGATAGGATTGTATTTGGTACCACATATACATGCAATACATCAGGAGTGACAGTGGTTTTAAGAAACAAAAAAAATCACAGAAAATATAGGTCATCTGATTAAATTTGTTCATAATGCCACTGAAATACAAGCATAACACAATTATGTGCAATATAATTGTGCAGCCTGGAACAGAAAGGAAGTTAAAAACACTGTTTCTATTGGTAAAATGCACGTGCATTTTCTTTACTTCTTTCTTGCATCATCCTGTTTTCTTGGACAAAAAAGGTGCTTCCTATTTTTGAACACAACAATATGGAAAGAAAACTACTGTTAAAGGCAGGTTATGCTGAGAGGGGAGAAGCTGATCCCATGGTGGAGAGGAAATACTCCTGCCCTAGGAACAGACTTTGCCCCTCACCTCACTCCTCATCACCTCCCCAATGGTCCCAGGGCAAGGAACCTGCTGGAGTGGCCCCACCCGTTCAGTGCCACCACCACCAGCCCTGCTCTGCTCATCCTGGCTGGGCTCATTATTTCTAGTAACATTAAGAGAATGTGGACATACTGGAAAATTTGTATACTGCAGCCAGCTTAATAGTGGTGTTGGCCCATCAATATTAGAAGAAAAAAATGACCAAAGTTAAAGAGGATCTTCTTGAAGTATGGTGATACAAACCTGTTCCTCCTTGTGCAAGCTGAATTTGCCTTTAAGCACAGCAGGCTTACTAGTATTAGTACTACTACTAGCAAAGCTAGACAGGTGCTGCAATCAGGGAGTCACAATCAAATAGGTCTAAAAGATCTATTATTCCTTCTCAGCATAAGGTGATAATCAGGAAATATCATGCCTATCCTTTGTTAGTTTCTGTTGAAAAAGTATTTTGGATGTGTGAGCAGAATAAAAGAACAGGTGCATACACCTATGAACATACTGACCTCCAAAGGTACAGCAATAACTGGACTGCCACAATACTCCGCAAAACATGAAATATAGTTTTGGAAGTTTCAGTGCCTCTAAAAGCTTACCCTGCAACACTGTTTTTTTATCTCCCATCTCTTCCAGTTCTGTATCATACAGCAAAACCATTGTTCTGTCTTTCCTCTACAGCATTTTTTCCTAGTAATATTTCTGGCAGCTAACAGAAGTGTAGAATACAGATTATAGTCCTTCCTGTTAACCTAAATGTAATATAACATATCTTTCACTGCCTAAAATTTCAATACAGCACAAAAATAACCCCAAATAATTGACACCCCATGTAACTCTGTGCAACAGCAAAAAAAAATTTTTTTCTACTTAAAAAATAATAACAGAAATAGTAATTAAAATATTAAAAGATAAAGGAAATTTTATTGAGGCTTTGTTTCAAGAATTTTTTTACGACAGCTTAAGCACCTGTGGCTTTCCAAAGTCAGTTGGATTGCTAAAAAAATAATGAAATTCATGTTTGTTTAAATCACGATTGAGATCTATTTGTTTGTGTGTTTATTGGTTTTAATATAATTTCTGTTTCAATGAAAAGTGCAGGATGTTTCAAAACGATGGACCCAATTTCAAAGTTACAGTGATTTCAAATTCGGTCCATCTTTTTGAAACGCCCTGTATTTTATTGTTAATCTAGTGAGATCTACTTCAATAAAACCTTGTTTAAATCAGTGCATTATTTTAAAATTCACTGTATAAAAGAATTTACTCCATCATCATTCTAACAATGCATGCAGAGGTGCAGTTGTAGGGCAGATCTCCTCTAGTCAAAAGATACACAGCCCTAGAGGTCTATATACCTTGTATTATGTTGGCTAATAAATTTCAAGGAATTGTGTTAATTAAGATTACGTAGTATGTAGGCTTTGCCAGTATACAGAGAGACATTTTAGATAATGTTTACAGCTGTCATCTACTTCCATAGAGAATGAGCACTACAACAATATAAGTGACCACAATAAACATTTTGGTCTAACCAAGGAACTTTTAATTTCTTCATGTTACCTCTAGAAAAGATCTTTACAAACATAATGAATTATTAGAAGGCAAATATAAACCAGATGATTATGTGTGTAATCTCTTGTATGAAAAAGACTTAACATTTAATTGATATCACTGAATATTAAAATCCCTATGCAGGTATTATTCTGTTATTTCTAAAAAGCAAAAGAAGGATATCTGACTTCCCACAGCTATATTGTGAACCAAATAGGACCAGATTAGAGGTCCTCAGTCTTCTGCATCTATTCACTAGAAGTAATAAAACTGATTTTATTTATGTTTGTTTCACATTGAGAGCAGTATACAAATTTTTCTTATTATTGCTACAAATATCTTTTGAGGTGTTCTGATTTTGGGGCATAATTTTCTCTGATGAGCAGTTTTCCAAGAAAAAGAGAACACAGATAGAAATATGTATTTCTCCAGATGGCAGATATCAAAGATCCATTCACAATATTAAAAAGTTTCAGAAACACATTTAAAACATCATATGGTATGTATTTGAATTGCCACATTTGAGAGCAATTTGTCCTTGAATGTCTACAGAGGAACGAAAAAATGTTTTACATCTGAACTGAAAGTGAAGGAAGCACGTTTGTATGTCCTATCAACCTTTAACTCACTGTGGCAAAAAATCATTGACATAAGCCTTGAATTAATTGAATTGATTAGGGTTTTAAAGATTGATCAATTGATTGACTGATATATCTAATTATTTTAGGCAAGAAATGACACTCCTACTCCTTTAGGCAGGTGGCTTCCTTCACTCATTTGCTAGAAATGTGCAAAACGACAGTTTCAAAAATATGTCCAAATCCATACAGTTCAATGTTTCTTTTGCACCCTATCTGATACGGTGTGCAGGTCCTTCAGGTTCTCTCACGGTTAGATTCTACAGAGAAAGTAATCATTTGAGCCACTCATGTGATAAACCAGCACTTGAAAGACTCAAATGTCAAGTTGTTTTCATCACATCGACAGCAGGTCTTAGACTAAATCTTTCCTTGGTTTATGTCACTACTTCGCCTTTACCTCGCTGCAAAACGTGGAACTGCCTCGTGTATGCTAATGGGCACTGCCTTGCCCATTAGTTCTCCAATTTCATCTGTATTACCCTTCACCTGTTAGTGAACAAGGCAATGGTGCATATTATTCTCCCCTCGATGCACATCCCATTAGACTTCAGTGGAGAATACACTCCCCTTGTGTGTAACCACGATGGGATTCATAGAGATTTCCATTTGTGTTTACAAGAGCATTGCTTTACTATACAATCTGTGCTTTTTATATTCATATAAGACCTGCAGACCCAGAGCTTGGATCTGATCCCAGCTTCTCCTAAGCACAAAAACGTGCACATCCAGAGTTACAGCTATGTTCCACCACCTATCCAGTATTTCTTTTGATGACATAGGTCAATTTAGAAGTAAGACCAAGCACTTATTGACACAGAGTGATCATATGCTTTCAACAGCCAATATACTTTCAACTCAAGCTTGTATAAAAAAATTCCTGAAACATAGGAATTCCCTTGTCCATACTTAGAACTTCAATCTTATCTGTAAGTTTATATATATTTTCATTCATCTAATTTTCTGTGAACTTCTGAATTGAATTAGTTAACATTCTGATGAGTTCAATTACAGTTGATGATTCTGCACTATACTTTGGATACCTCTGTGAATTAACACTGCATGCATTCCAAAATGCCATGTGACACAAACAGTAAAGCAATTATGCATCAAATTGGATAGAGAACAATTGGCAATGATATTATATTTAAGTTATGTTCTTCAGTGATAGGAGATATTATAAATAAATATAATCTATTCTACATTTAAGTATATGTAAGTCAGTGCTACGAAGAGATACAACCTCAATTTACTATGAACTGCCTCTAAGTGCCTGTTGCAACAGCTTACATTTTCAGTGTCATGTTGAAACTTAGAAATATAAATTGTTATCTACAAACCTCTGAAACCAACAGAACTGTTATGAATTTTTTACCTGTGTTTGGATGCTAGAAGTCATGGTAGATTTTCTGTCCTCTTTCTATAACTCTCTTGTTAAGATACTTAGGTGGCTCTCAGGGGAAATGCTATATTACGGCTAATTTGAACCTGTGGAAAGTGAAAGAACGCTCTTTGTATCCTGTTAGTCACAAATATTTCCTAGTTTTGTCCTGTCACTTCCCCATGGGGGTTGCTGGTTCCATTCTAGAACGTACAATACCCAGTACTATTGAGTGGCTATGGGGACTGCTTGTTTCATCCTTTTCACTTTTTATTAAAGTCTGAATACAGACAATTTTTTTACATGGTGTAGTTTCAAGTCTATAGGGACCACATCAATTCAGGGGATAATCTATATTCTCAATTTAATGTTCAGCAGATGCAACCATGGAGGAAATCCCCCCATAAATGACAGCATATTCACAAGAGTATATTTTTGGTGACCAGAGAACTACAAAATTGCTATGTATGTTGAAATGTGTTTATAACTTTGATTTATAATCTAATGTGTTTGACTGAAAATTGACTTCCAAATGTGCACTCAGTATTAATGCAATGTACTGAAACTAACTGTAGAGAGTGTATTATAAATTAATAAAATAACTCTAAGGAAAATTTTAATGTACAATATAAGAGTATACTCACTTTGAGTTGCAGTACTCTGGTCTGCATCCTTCTAAAATGTCATAATCTGAGGATTTTATTTTTATTAAAACCATAAACGCTCTGGCTAGACTTTTTCTTTCCAGATTTACAGATAAACTGATGTGTAATCAAAAGCGACAACAAACTACATTCCATTTGAATGAAGCTTAACAATTGTTTCTCAGCATTTGGCTAGAATACTTTCTGCAGGCTTACAAGTATTAGGAAACCGCAAACACAGCTCTGAAATATCTAATGAGGTCTCAGTGACCTAGAAAATGCAGTGTATGGAAAGCAGCTTGAAATAGTGAGGTCTGTTCAGAGAGTAGCAAATAACTGTCTTCACAGAAAGATAAGTACGGATTTATTTGTGTATGTGAAAGAATGGAATACCTTCTCTTTCAATTAACATTAATAGAATTGATAGGAATTAGGAAAGCAAAGTGAAAAAATGAGTCTCACAACAGTTATTATATTTATAAAACCCCAGTACCATTTTTTTGAGTGATTAAATGAGAATTTCATGCTTCATTTAAAAAAAACAAAATAAAACCCCAACCAAAACGTATAGCCTGAACTTTAAAGAGAGGGAAAGAAGACAAGTGGAAGATGGGGAGACAAGCTGAGGGCATATCTGCAAACACGCCTGCAGACAGGCCAGGGTACATGTGGCCTAAAGATCAAGGTGGCTGGATGTGAGAAAACTCTGAGAAACCACATAGCAATGTAGTACAAAGCTCTGTGCTCATAAGACCAACTGAGAATCCTTTTTAAATGTTGCAGAAGTTCTTTTTAGCTGCAGTCTTTTTTTTTTTTTCTTTTTCTTTTTTTTTTTTTTTTTTTTCTCTATTAATGCAGTTTGAATAGAAAAGTATTCGGAATCCTCAAATGAGAAATCACATGATTTGTCTCATTTGTTTTTCTGGATTAAGAACAATGAGTTTTCCAGAACTGCTAATCTAGATTACATAATTTAATTTATGTAAATAGTGTATGGGTTAGGAAGAAATATATATATAAAAATGGTACTTTTCACAGCCTGCATGCAACAGGGAAAACAGCACATTCTCTAGTCTTGGGAGTTCACAGAAATCCCTCAGCAATTGTTAGAGGACTACAGACATTTATGCATCTTGTCCAGCTTCAAGAGAGACTTAGGTCCACCTCGCAGGAGCACAATGACCATAATAGTACCCATCACAGAAGCTATTCTCCTCAATTGTACAGGCACAGTGAAACCATGGGGCCAAAGCTGAGCTTTGAAATGGCTGTAAAATTGCAATCGATAAGAAATGTTTGTGCCATAATTTAAAAACCAAGGAAGGAATGGCTGCCCTGGTGTCAAGACAGCATGTATACACTGTTAAAACTAAAACATCTCACCTGGGAAACTGAAATGCTTGCTTTGTTAGACAACAGGCTGCGCTAACAACTCATATTTTTCTGTTATCAGGGATCTTTTACTGAAGTACCAGATCAAACTTTAAAACTTTCTAAGAAAGGTCAGAAAACAGGGAATATTTTTTTTTTCTAGAAATGTTTAATAATTTTCTTCTGGTACATGCTGATATATTTCTCCTCTTAGAGAACTGAAAAATAAAAATAACATTGTCATTATAACCCCAGTCAGCATAAATTATGGAAAATGATGCTGCAGTATGTCCAATATATGCTTCCCACTGTGAAACAGTATCCTTCTTAATCTTGAAGATTTCAGGAACCATGTTTGCCAGGCATTTCAAGAATAAATATGAGGACACTTACTGAAAAAGAATCTACAGAGGGCAACTGAGAGAAGTAAGTATTTACATACAGTATGGAAATTACAGTATGGAAATTATTTAAACATAGAATATTGAAAAAAAACCCCAAACAGGTGTATATGGCCAATCAAAACAGGGTTAAGGAAGTTATGACAAAGAAGGAAGTACCCTTCAAATACTTCAAATATTAAAATGAAGAAAGCAGAAAGAACAATGAACTCTGGCACATTAAATGTAAAAGCATTACCAAACAGTCTAAAAAATGAAGCTTGAGAAGCAACCAGTAGAAGAAATAAGTAGTAATTATAAATCTTCCTTGGAATGTACCAGGAGAAAGAAAGATGCCAGAGATTTTGTAGTGCCAGTTGAGGAGGATACAAAAGGAGCAGTCAGGCAAGTTAAGGTTGCTCTAGAGAAACTAAATTAATTCCCTATGTTCATCGTGGATGAAACTAGGAACAATCCCTTGCTAACCTCTCTCTAACAGAGAATCGTCAGAGGATCTGACATTTGAGGTTGCAGAATTTATTACTAAAAACATTGACAAAAATGAATGGCAATAAACACCTGGGGCCAATCTTATTCACCCAGGGTTTCTAGAAGAACCCCGAGGTGAAATACTTGTACTATTAGTGATGGTATAAAATCTCTTCCTTAAATCTGCCTTGATACCAGAGGGCATGAGGCTGGGGAGGAGAAATCTGAGGAACTGCATATTTACGTGTAAGCCTGATGTCTGTGCCAGGTAAATGCAGATTAACGGTTACATGAACAGATGTCTTCTACTTGGGAAGCATAATTTTCACGAAGGCAAATACTGAAGTTCTTTGGAGGAATCATGAAGCATGTGTATGGTCCACTTCATGTACAGAGTGGTCCAGTTGAGATAATGTACTTTAATCTCCAAATGACTTCTGACAAAAATTCTGACAAAATCCATTACCAGAGGCCAAGTTAAGGTTAGCAGTAGTCAAAAAATTATGTTAAGTTTTAGGAATAGACCACAATGCAACACAGTGAATATCAATGTACTATTTTCATTGTACCCAAAAGTTATTGCTCTGCCACACCCTGAATACCATGTGTATGTCTGATCTCAGAAACCTCAGAGAGGTTCAGCAGGGAGTTCAATAACTATCAAAAGTGTTGAAGTGCTGCTTTATGAGAAAGAACAGCACAGGGAAGAACAGCATAGGCTAAGGTCCATCCTTCTGTTGAAAGATGTGTTTGTGTGGATTTCAGAAGTCTACAAAATCAGAAGAAGCACTGAGATGGTGAACAGAAACTGGTCATCTCTCAGAAGGACTGGGAAGCAGTCATGGAACTAGAAGGAACGTTCCAAACAAAAGGAGAGGTTCCTTGCTAGTGAAAGCTGTACATATGCAAAGTCTACATGGGCTCAAAGCAGACTGGAAAAAAGAGACAGAAGAAAGACCCATGAATAACTAAGTGCATACAACCATATCTGTGTCTGTATGATTCTAAGCTTAAGAGAGTTGGTAATTGGGAGAATATTAGCGGAAGAATCCTAGGCCTGCATAGCTCTTCCCTGTGCATCCACACATGGCTACTCTTGTTACAAGAAGTTAAATGGAACTATTGCCTGATTCGCTGTGGCTGTTGTTATACTCTTAAAGAATTAAAGCACTTTCAGAAATGTTCCACATCTGTTTTAATTACCCTTTGTAACTTCAGTGGCTAACAGCTTTATTGTTTCTTGTAAGCTAATTTTCAGGTTTGAGATATCAAATATTAGTCTCTGCTTTCTTTAATAAACAGGTAGATCCATTTAACAGTAAGTGTTTTATTTAGTTAGCTAATGTATTGCAATGATTTGATATGCCAAATTCTTCTAGGTTTTTTACTCCCTCGGACAGCTGCGTAAGCTTTCTAATTGCTTGCACAGCTCAGCTATTACAATTGTACAAATATTATCTATTTGGTTTTAGGGAAGTTTTTTAAAAGTAATTGTCAAACAATGATCACGCTTTGATTAAATAAATATTGCTTTTGCAGCACTAGTTAGGACATAATTGAAATTTGCATGAATAATTTGTTACCATATCTGTCATCCTAACTCTGATTTAAACCATGGATGTATTTGTTGGAAAGCCATCCTATTTTGCAAATTTGACATCAACAGCTGTTTCATGAGTGTATTTGACATTGTTTCATGAGTGTATTTGACATTATTTCTAACATTATTTTATGGCAATCACATTTACTCTAAACTGCCTATTACTTTATTGCTGAAAATGGAAACATGTATTTATTCAGCTTTTTACTTTAGAATCAGCAGGCTATCACTTGCTTTATTAATCAGATCCAACCTTGAGGATTATAGCCACCAGTTTCAAGTTTTTTTTTCTTTAGTCATTTTCACTGCATATAATACACCCCTAAATTCTTTTGAAATGGCAGTTGATACATACATACCAAGTGCAAAAAGGAAGTATCAGTTTTAAGAATTAAGGACAAAGCATTCCTTGGCTAAAAAACTTCAAGGGAGTTGCTAAAGCATCTCTGACTTAAAAAACAGAGATACTCCAATTACTTCTCAGCTGGGGACAGTGACTAGGAAAGGACAAAAGAGAGAAAAGAGCTGAAGTTTGCTTCTTCAGACTTTTTGTCCCAATACTATTGAGTGCTAAGAGATCCATCAAGGGCACTTCTACTTTCTTCCAGATTCTCTGAAACTTAAAACCATAAAGACAGTTACCAAGTTACCAATATGGGTAAATAAAATTACATGAAGCAAAAGAAACTATGGCTATGCGTCATACTAGTGTGATCCCGTCAGAGCAGATTTGTAAGCCTCAGCTGTGGGTACTGAGACCTCATCATCCGCATACACATTTCAGACTGTGCTATGGACTATCTTCAGTCTTGGTCTCACAGACTAAATGTCTAGCGATTGGAGCAGATTAGGTATACTGCTAGAAGCACAAATTTGAATTTTGTTTTAACTAAAAGATATCCAGTTCATCTGGTGTGAGATTGCTCTGCAAGATGCAAAAAATTTTATGAGTGGCATGAATGAGGTAATTTTAGAGTGCCAAGCAAAATCAGATGGAGACTGAGCTCGTGCACATAGTTAAAAAACAAAAAAAACAAACCAACTTTGTATTCTTACTAAAATTGATTCTTCAGTACTAGCTATGTATTTTGCAAGAAAACATAGGAGCAAGGAGCTGTCACACTCACTGATCGTCCAGTTCTATGCAAAATATTATGCTTAGGACTTGCATGTATCAGGCCAATCTCTAGTATTTCCTTTGATAACTCCTTATTAACCTTAAGGTTAACGGTCTAATGTAACAGTGAATTTTCTATGACTGACCAATACTCAAATAAATGCTTTGTAGTTCTTTATGTCCCCCAAGTTTTCCTATACAATGCATATATTGGTTTTCTACAATCATCCATGCATTTTGCCATCTCTCTCATCAAAATCAGATTACAGAAGAAACTAACAGTTCTTTAACGGCACCTTCACCAGAAAGAGGATAATATTATTCTCAGAGACATAAGTCCAGACATCAAGTTGTAAAAAAAAAAAAAAAAAAACCACAAAATTTCTGGATTATCATCCTCTCCCCCAAGATATGGTAAACCAAAAAATCCTTGAGCTAAGCTGCTATTTCTTCACATAATGCATGGAAAATTTCTCCCACCAATCTATTAGTTCAGCAAATAGGAAGAGAGAGATTGGTAGAAACTGTTTTTACATTCACTAATAGCAGAGATCATGTGAGAATGATGCAAACTGCAAGTCTCAAATATATGCCTGAATATGGAGTACCACAGATCTTAATTTTCCCAGATCTCAGCACTACAAAGGAAATGAAAAGTAAAGTGAAAAGCATTAGGCAGGACTTTATAATGGAAGGAATTGAGGGAGCAGTACTATTCATGGCTAAGCTCTTGGTTATTTTTAAAGGAAAGGCTTATATCTTCTGAGACCTGAAAGCAGCCTGCAGCCTGCTGGAAAGAATGAAGGGAGATAACGAAGTCCAAACAGAATACTCTGATTGACAGCATGCAGACTGGTTCACGAGTACTGAAATCATAACCAGTATTTCATACAAAGTCATAAGGAAAAATACTAGACTCGCTCACACAAGTTCTAAGAGTGTGTATATGTTAAGAACAAATGTGATTTTTAATCATTGTGGGGATTTGTTTTTTTTTAATGGCATGCTAACTGACTGGGGATGAAGGGCTCTGTCAAGTTTTCATGAAGTCATTGCTTCTACCCTTAAATATCAATGCTAAAGTATTATCGTCTCATTCACTTTGGAATTGACTGTGTTAACTCCTAACCCCAACCTAAAAATATTTACAGCACTGGAAGATATTTTCAGAAGCAGAAGAGATATTTTATGTTTTAGGATAATGAAGAAGGGCAAAAGATATTGGACTCAAGCTCATGCTCTGTTAGGCCCTATTTAGACCAGGCTCAATATAATTCAAATAAACTGAAGATTAACAAAGCACATTAGGAGATGCAGTGTAATACAAAGCTGCAATAAGAAGTTCTATGCTACTGCAATGGGAGTGAATTCTTAACCTATTGGTGTCTTTTCACTCCCACAAAATATCTCATATTCTATTATTTCTGAATGATTCTGTTCTGTTTGGATAATTTTAGACATCTACCCATACCTCTATTTTTTTTTTTTTTTTAAGTCTGGTAGCCTGGTATTTTTCCTCCTGTAGTCCCACACTGTCACTTGCACAGCTTTCACCTCATCCTGTATTGAGGTTTTTTTCGGGTTTTTATAGCACGTTAAAAAGCCTCCCAGATATATTAAAGAAAAACTGGACGGAAAATAAGGAGAATGGAAATTCTTCTTATTCAGATAATTTTAAAATTTGGAGAGATCTATAAATTTTGTGGGACGTAACCCCTGTGTATCACAGTCAAGCCTGCATCTTTCGGCATTTGCCTTGTGCAGCCACAAACAAAGGCTTGCCACAGTTTCTTGGTTACAGTAGACAATCTGCACTTCAAACATGGCAAAAATACACACGTTAGCCAAGGCACAATTATCATGTATATTGGAAATACCCTCTTCCTATAAATCCTTTAAGAATGTATAAAGGGGAAGAAGTTTCCCAATAGCATGTTACACATGAAAGCACAATCACTAAAGGGAAAACAGGCTACAAAATACTAGATTTTTCTGCAACAAAATGGGCTTGTTATTTAGCTCCACTAGTAAGCTTACAGATAGGCATAGCTGCCAGTTTGCCAACTTACAAAGAGATGAAATAAGTCTCCAGCATCATCATTATAGGTCAATGGAATATAAGCCAAAAGCAACACAGTATTTAGGAAATGGATGTTGATAATATAAGAGCCACTCTAATTTCCTGTGGAGTTCTTAAATTAGCTCATCCCATATGCATCCTGGTTCAACCTGATAGTTCTGCAAGATAAGCACTTTTACATACCTCATTGGTAAGTAACTGGTTCTGTTCTTACAGAACAAAAATAGTTTTGATTTAATATTATAATTGTGGATTTATGCTTCAGAAAAGGCCAGATATTTGTTTTCCTATCTGTCTTTGCTGATTCTTAGATGAACTAAGCTGTAGCATTTTGATGCAGGCAGGTTTTAATACAGTCTCAAATATAATTATTAACACAAAATGGAAACCACACTTTATTCTTAATACATGTTTATAATTTCTATTAATTCTGATGACAAATTGCCTGTGTAGTCAGAGAAAACTGAGCCCTGTTTCCATCTAGAAAAAATACTAGTTTGCAGATCAGAGAGGTAGTTGTTAAATATAGAGAGACGCATTAGTATACGTTTTGTAAAATCCTCATTTCCTGCAACTGGAAGATATTCATTGCCTTCTATTGCCAAAGCTTGGGTCAGCCAAAACATTAAAAAGAAATATATGCAGCAGTAAAGCATTTGCAGCACTTATTTAAAAACAAATAAAGTTTGCAAGGCAGATCAGACTGCAGTATTCATAGTGCTGTTAGCAACCTCACAGCCACTAGAATCACAGACTTCACACAAAATTATTCAGAGAAAAACTTTCTACAATATCTTTAGGCAACAAAGGACATTTGTGGTCATCGTGTGAATTCTGTGTGACTCAAACTCTGATACAAACCCAGGATTTTCTTCTTTGTATTAAGTATGGGAAAGCCTGCTCCTTTGAGAGTTAGAATAGCTTTCGAAGAGTTCTGATTTAAATTTCAAACTCTTGATCATAGTCAGGGAGTAAATGTTTTTATCCTGGAATTGAAAATCGGGTTCTTTAGCTCTCTACCAAGTGAAAATATTAAGTATTTTGTTGTATCCACTATGTGAGCCAAGTTCCCCACTGTGCCTTCAAATCCACAGTGAATGAACCATATTTGGATCTGCTTATCAGAAGGAGACATTTAGAAAGACAATGAGCCTGTCCTGCTAGACGGAGGCTCCTGATGCTTTTAGATAGGCCTGCGGTGAACTGCAAAATGGGCCCTAAAATCAGGCTGACATGGTCGCTTAACAAGCTGTGGTATTAGCCGTTGGCTCAGAGAAATTCTAGTGTCACCCACAGGGCTGATGATGGCAGCCATCATAATTAGAATGCATGAATCAAAAACACCAGGTGAAGATTTTGCCTTGGAAGAAAGAAAAGACAGAAGGAGGGAATTACCATGCCCTTTGACTATTAAGCTGCTGCATGCAGCTGGATCAGTGACCAGCAGTGACTGGGCGGATTATGCTATGGAGAGACTTGCTATAGTCTTATACTTCCCACATCCAGTGGCTGTCAAAGCAAATGCTGTGAACGACTTCAAAGAAAGTGATACAAGGGGCTACATGGGGGAGAAAGGTAACCCCATTACAGATGGGGGGGGCACACAGAGAAGAGCCCAGGCTTTTTCTTGAGTTTAGTAAACAATTTCGTTTTGGAATTGGTTTATTTTATCAATTCTATCACTCCCGATTTGTCCTTAAAAATGCTAAACTCTACTGCTTGCTGAAGTGGAAAATCTATGTAATCTTAACTGATATGACCTTGAAAAGGATTTGCTGAACTTTTGTATGATTGGATTTTTCCCAACCTTTGTAGACTCTTGATTTTAAAATCTGCCTAACAAAAGCTCTGCCAGGAAAGCTGTTATTACAAAGATGCTTCTCAATAGGGAGAAGTGGGCTAATTGCAAGCTCTTCAGTGAAATAAAGGAAGGTTTTGCAAACAACTACAGAATTGACAAAATGCACCACATTGCTGTTAACAGAAACTATGGGGGAGAAACATCAGAAATGGCAAAGATGTCTAATATAAATAGACGCTATAGGACTAGCTAGAAAAAGCTATACAAGATTTCAGATAATTCATAAACAGTAATTGCTCGTCTGACCTTGATGTGACTACAGAAATTCCATTAACTCACAAATCTTGACATTTAATTACATACTAAAAAATATTCTCCCATTTATTTTGACAAGGTCCACAATAATCCTGCATTCGACTTTTAGCCATGTTTTCAGCTGCTTTTCCTGCACTGTAATTTATTCCCAAAGTCAGAAATAAAAACCATAATATCAGACTATACTGTTACCTAGAATGTTCTTTATTTCTCTTCAAAATTTGAACTGAAACACTGTGAAAAGG
Source organism: Patagioenas fasciata (assembly GCF_037038585.1). Classification (NCBI taxonomy): domain Eukaryota; kingdom Metazoa; phylum Chordata; class Aves; order Columbiformes; family Columbidae; genus Patagioenas; species Patagioenas fasciata. The sequence goes on from NC_092523.1 coordinate 36,199,758, forward strand.
TGGGGTTCGCAATGACATGGTGTCCTTCACCTGCTGTATTATGCAGTTGAATTGTCTCTCCCTGCAGAACATTTACCTGAGATAGCAAAAATTCACTGAGGAAGACTGAAGTAAATTATTTTATACACCTAGTTTACAACTAGCCAAACAATAGCAAGTATTATAATAACAGATACTAAATATCAAAGAAAAAAGCTTACTATAATTGGAAATGCTATGGTAGTGTAAGTCAATATTCACCTATGACACTTAATTAAAAAAAAAAAAAAATCAGATATTGCAACCAAGCTGACAATTGGTGTGATGAAATGTGCCGTTTTAAGTGTTAATGAAGAAGGATTTGGTTTTTTGTTTATGTGGTCTAAATGAAGTGGACTCTAGGGAGGTAAAAAATCAGAATACTGCATATTAACTGTATAAATATACTCTAGAATTACTGGATTCTAGTAGTATTTAAAGTGGTTTTTCCTACTTTCATGCAATTGCCAACCACAGTAGGGTTTTTTCCTCTTTATATTTAAGCTCAATTTTGAGGCACTTGACTATTCTATAGCAGTTGCACTGTCTGTATCTAGCTACTGTTTGCCTCACCAATTCAAAATCACCATATAAAACCTTTTGATTTAAATAGTGTACATTTCCTGCCTCAGAACAAAAGCTAATCTTCTTGTTGACAATTTCGTGAGTTTAAGTAATGATTTCACATCATAATTTGATTTTAAAAAAATAACAATAATAAAACAAAATTTTTTAATCATCTCACATGAACTAGGAAATATCATGGTTTTGAAAGCAGCTTGATTATATATACTTTTCATTCTACCTAAACAATTATGCACATAACATGTGAAACAAATTGCACCTAGCCTTTTTTTTTGTGCACCCAGCAGTAGTTCCTTATTGCAAAAAAGCATAATACAGAATCTTATAGGATGCCCACAAATGTTGCAATTCAACAACCTGGAACTAGATCATGAGCAATATTTGCAAAATACATCGAGAACATTATATTCTATTCTAATTAAAATACCCATAATAGTATATGTATGTATATATACATATTGTAACAGACCAATCTGCACATGTAATATTTTATGGTTTACAGCATTTTTTATTCTTCATCATTATTTCTGAAAAGAAACAACACATTTACATTGAAAACATCTATACTGCACCTGTGTGTACGTGTGTGTGTGTGTGTGTATACATATATTTCTTTGTGTTGAACACATGGCTAAATATATTTGAAAAAAAAATTATAAATGTGAAATTCTTCCCTTTCTTGGTTCTCCTCATTACGTCACTCTCTTCTACATTCTGGTAGGAGTTACAACTCAAATATATTTTTTCCTTCATTCTCTTTCTTCATAACAGCTCTAAGACAATCTTCCTTTCTGAATCACTGAGAAAGGAATCCTTGACTTCTGCACTGGCTTCTTGTGATCCTTTCCTTCCAGTTCATATGAAATCATTCTCGGCTCATATCTCTTTAATATGTATTTACATAGTGCCTTCTTTTCTCCCACCATAACAAGTTACATTTTCTCATTTGTGAAGGATCTTGTCTTGATGCTCACTTTTCCTTATTTCTGCAGCACAACTGAAGAAATAAAAATGCCACATCTCTGCCTGCATGCAAAACTTACCTTTTGCTAGCTGATTAAAACATTACTGCTAGCATTATCAGCAATGTTTAATCTTTCTTTTGACCAGTTAAATTCATTATATTCTATGATACCTCTAGTAATCTCAATATACTTCTTATTTATGCCAGACAAACTCTTACCAGATTTTTAATAGGAAACATTAGAGCTAATAAAAATAATACGGAGCAGATAAAACTGCATTTTTTTCTCTCAAGAGCAGTTTCCATTCTTACTCATCTAACATCCTGTTTCATTCATTCCAGGTTTACTGTTATTTCAGACCCTGACCCCAACAAATACTGAACATGCCTTGTATTTGAGATCAAGCCCTTTAAGTGTACACTTTGGAGGCAAGCTAGTAAGTTTTCTTATTTACTTGTTGTTTTCTAAATGCTTCAACACCACACATACCATTCTCTGCCCAGTATTTTGTCTGTGTAATTATTTTGTGTTTTTAAACACATAATTTGACAGGCTGTTTTTCAGAATTTGGTCCCTTACATTTCACTTCCCCTTAGCACTCATCTCCCAGGTGCAAATTAAAGGGGTACACACCAACTAGGTGACATTAGATGCATTAAATATATATTAAAAAGGTGTGTGACTGTTACTGTTTCATTGATTTTGGTGCATCGTAACAAAACCAGGGATGGTTCCCGTTACACCTTTGCTTTTTTTGCATACAGTGGACTTGGCACCTCTTGAGGAAAAGAAAATATTCAAGGCTTCCCTCCATCCTCTTTTCAATGTGTTAGTAGTTGCCAAGCTTGTAGTTTCTGCTAGTGTATGACTGACTGTCCTCCTGAGATCAGTTTCTTTACTGACTTCTGCAATCAGTACATCCTCAGGACTCTTTTGACGTCCCTCCTACTTCCCTCTTCAGAAGAAAATATTTGGAAGGAAATACTGCCCTGCAGATCCTTTTCTCTGTGTCTCAGAGGGTGAGGGAGAGAGAGAAAGATGAATGCAATTCAGCAAATTTCCTTGCTTTGCTCAGCGGGGAGGTTCGCACGTGCTCGGGCACAGCAAGAAACGTGATTTCCACAGGGCCTCAGGCAGCAGCCAAATTTCACAGCATGGGATGAATCCATGGCCACTTCTGAGGCACAGAACTGCTCATAACATGGGCGTCTCATTATAAGGTTGGACAACTCTCTGGAGACTTTTTGCTGTTGCCATATTAACAAGAAATCAGTGGTTTGTGCATGTCGCGGGAGCGCTGTGTTAAATATTACTGCCTTGTATTATGCAAAGTGCTATGTGTGCATTTATTTTCTGATAAGGCCTGAAGAAATCAAAGGGGAACAAGCATTTACCACACGAGGCTTCCAGCCCTATGTGTGAGCACAACACAGCTTGTGACAGGCCCGGTGACATCACTGAGGTGGAAAATAAATGGGAGCTTGAGGTTCAGCTTATTTTTGAGCTTTATCTTACACATTTCAGAAGTTTCTCCTACCACTTTCACATAATTCTTTAGTAGATTTCTATCACATAGAGTCACTTTTAATATATTTGAATTTTTTTGATCTTCAATAAACTACTCTACTCCTTTGAGAAGAATCTTGGTTACTTTGAAGATATTTCTCTGCTTGCCTGCACTCTGTGAAATTCTTTCTAAAAAACTAAAAGTTCTAAGCATAAATTAGTCTCCTAAAACCAACCTCATAGGTAGATAGATGATCATTTACCATGCCACATAAGATATAAAGCACAGACTGCACGACTACAGATTGCTAGAAGATTTAATTTCCATGTGCTAAATTTGAAGTCCGAAAGATAAATATGCATATTCTGGTTCTTTAAGGACAAACACTTCATGAAATTGAAACCACTTACAAGAAGAAAACGGTAGGGAAATGAACTTAAACTGAAAATGTTAGTGATAATTAGGAAAAAAACATAATTAACAAACATAGGTTTTACAAAAAAAGACAGGAAAAGACACAAGGCAAAAAACTATGGCTATCAAAGTTAAACACAACAAATAAAAATGTCAGAATTATTCAAGAAATAGTTTTGCTCTGTGTTTAGTCAGAAATTATATACGTGATGACGGTAATGAAACATCTTCCCTGTCAGCAGTAACTAGAGATAGTGCTTAACACAGTTCTTAAACCCATCATTTTAAAATCAGCATGTCAGATAAAGTAAAAGATTTTTGAAAGAATTAAATGATGAATTCTCTGGATGAAAATAACATTTTATTTTCAACAGGTGTTGGAGTTGATTGGGCTGAACTTTTCAGATTCCGCAGTCAAACAGGTATCATGCCAATATGTGAAAGAGTCAGTTGGAGAGTACTTGTAATTATGGGCCTGCGACCTGTCAACATTACCAGATAAAACACTGAAGTTTTACAGGGATTAGCAAAGAAACGGAAGATAACATAACCAGTGTTAGTCAAGATAGGTTATACAGAATAGGTTTTATCAAAACAAATCTCTCTTTTTTTCATATTTTTACATATTTGATTGATATGAATTTTCCTGTGAATGTAGGAGTTTTTTACTTTAGTGAGGCATCTAACTTGACTATGCAGAGAATCTTGCTTACTCCAATTAAGACCATAAACAACCATTTTCACACATATTTAATGCTGAAAGGACTGGTTAAATAATAGATCTCAGAATGACAAAAAGGGAGTAATTAACATGCAGATGGTATCTAAACTTCTACTTCTCCCTTACCTGCATTTATTACTTCATAGCAGTGTTCAATGGAAAACCAGACAGATTTAAATATCAGTGAAGTTATTTAACTGATTCAATAATTCTTCTAATAATAGTTTTTATAGAATAGCTATAAAAGACTTCAGAAATGAGACTGCAATGAGTTAGTCTTGTGTTCTCTTTGGTATTGTTGTACTACGTGTACTTCTTGATATTTAAGAACTACTGCAAGTGCAGTAATCAAAAACTAATCACCAACCTATGACATTTTAACTCAGTTCATTACCTAGCAGATGAAAGCTTGCCAGACAGCTGAGAGCACACCTCAGTTCTCCAAAATTTTTCTGATACTCCTTATGCCCAGAAACCTGTGACTGTCTGTTTTCAACCCATACTTTAGCAGACAGCTCATTCCTTCACTTCTTGCTTTCAACATTTTTTTCAAGTGCAACAAAACCTAGCTAACTCAGAGTGCAACTATAGTTTAGGAAAGAAGTCTGGCAAAATCTTTCTATTTTATATTGTGCAATAAAAATGGATAGAGTTCAGGACAAGCCACCTTTGCTTATCCTTCTTATAAGCATTTACATGTGATAAAGAATATTTGTGTACAAAATTATAATGTAGACATTATTAAATTACATCATACTTAGATTTTATTCTTTTATGATATTGCTTTAAGGCTGAGTTGTAGTATTTTTCCCAGGGTAAAAATGAAGAGTAGAAGTAACTCTATTAAACTCTTTAGTAGCAAAGAACAAGATAATAGGAAAAAAATCTTATTAAAAAATAATGAGCATTGTACATAGAAGTACTAAATTAACAGCTTAAAAACCAGAATGAATCAAGAAGTTTTCATCTTTGTAGAATAACAACATTTCTAACTCAAGTAAATAGTAGGTAGAAACATGGAGGAAAAGGAAAACAAGGAAAGGAGGAAGGTGAAAAAAGGAAATAAAGAAAACCAAGGAAGGTAGAAAGATGGGTCCTGCACCTTTTCCTTTTTTTCCACCTTCATGTTCTAATGTTTAATTGCCCAGATAACTGTGACTGTATCGCCCACTATATCTTCTCTCCTTCTATCACATCATAATAAACTATTTGATAATTGTCTGTTTTTCAAACAGCCATTATGCTAACTAAAGCATATTGCTAGCCATGTTAAAGTCTTCATTCTACACAAGTGAGATGTGTGCACACTGTCCTAAACGGCTCAAATCACTGTCAGCTAATGATATTACAGTGCTTTGAAATGATACTTGGGAAAGAGCTCTACAGGAGCATTTCACTACTGGGTTTTCTTTTGGTCCACTGTGAATTGACAAGGCTCTGTCACTATAATCTGAAAAGTATTTGCCTGCAGCATACAGACTGAAATCTAGGCAAGTATCCTCAAGAGTTAATCTCCTCTACCTTCCAGTTCTTAAAAAGATTTATTTTAGCAAAAGTTTTTTCAGTATACTGGTAGTTTTTTATAAAAATACGGTGTGATATTTGATAACTGCCTATTTTATTTATTTATTTATTTATTTATTTATTTATTTTCCCCAATGAAACGTGCATGATGTCATGAGTTTGGGAACAGAAGAAACAACAGACAAGACATCTGAGTTTAAAAGTGGAAAGTAAAAATGCCCAACTCTCCTCGCTAACTATAACCACACAGGAATGATGCAATTCTAGGACACAATAGATGATTACACCATGTTGTAAAAAACATGAAGTTTCTCAGTTTTCTCTGTATTTTTCTGCCAGTAATAAATGCTCAGTTCTTATTCCCAGACATGTAGCATTTAATTAAACACTCTATCACTAATTAAAAGAAATAATAGGTGCTAGGTACTAAAGATGAAGCACACATTTCATAAAAGCATGTCCCTAGTTGATATGTTTTTTAAGATTGAACAAAGGGAAACACCCAGTTGAGATTCTGATTACTATTCAGAATTTTATTTCTTTTCACTTTTCTCCTTTGTAAGCTGGAGGAAAATATAGATGACCTTGTCTAACCTTCACTTTTCCTCTGTATATCATTTTCGCAAAAGAGTTGACCAAAATGGAATTTAACAGTCAAGGTAGGGATGTACATCAATTTATGTAACATTGTAATATTTTCCATAATATTCCCTACACAGCCTAAATATTATTCACTTTCTTGACCTCTGATACATTCTAAGCAGATGTCTTCATTGAGCTGTCTACAGCAATGCCTAGATCTTTGTCCTCAGAGGTTACGTCTAGTTCAGAGTCCCTCAGCACATGAAGGATACTTGAATTCGCTCACTGCAGTGTGGGCTCTTTCCTGCTCAGGGAAGATGAATTTCATCAGCCATGTTGAACTTGCTTTTTCTGGATGCGCCAGGTTCTTTTGGTGTTCCTCACAATTCTCCTTAGTCTTCAATAATCCATATGAACTTTCATCACTGGCAAATATTTTCTCCTCAGTGCACTGCTCCCTCCTCTAGGTTTTTAGCAGCACCAGTTGCAGTGAACGTTCTGGAGAAAGGTAATTCTTAGCTTTCTTCCAGATTTTTCTTTCTTTTGTCATTTTCAGTAAGCTTCTGCCAGATAACAGGGGCAAACTAAGAGATTTCCTTTGCATTTTTATGTAATTACTCCAAAAAGATTTTCTAAATCCTTTGCAAAGTCTGAGAGATCCATGCTGAAACTTTATAGTCAAGGCTACATATTAATAGGGGTTTCATTATACATTCTACAAAAATGGCATATATTTTAGTTCTAATCTTCTTATCCCTTATTTCTTATCCGTAAATCTCTTTGTATTGGGAATTCTATGCTGCTCCAGTGCTTGGAGAACACACTAGCATTCTGAAGACAGTACTGGAATGCAAAAACACGTTTTACATATTTTGCGACTTCTTATGCTGATGAAAAACTAATCAAAGAAAGAACTTCTGTAGATAAACCTTTTTATTTTTTATTACATTTCTTTAAATTGCATTTTCTGAGGTTCACTTTCTAATGACCACACATGGATCTTGGTTTTGTAATTTCCCTTACTAGGGAATTTTGTAATTTCCCTTACACAGGAAGCAGTGACTTTAAAACACAGAAAAATCATTTGCAAATCTTTGAGAATATTTAGTAAGTAATTTGAACTGACATCAATAGACTTCAGGTATTTAGCTGTAAGTTGTCCTTTTGAAAAACGCAATAAAATATTGCACCCCATTACACTTGAGATTAATGCAAATTGCATATGCTCAATATATCATCGAATCACACAATGAATTTAATGAGAAGGATAGATGCCTTTCACAGTGGTTCCTGATGTTCCATATGTAAAATTGACCAGTAACAAGAAAACTCTGGCAAACTTTATAAAGCTGCTGAGATTTTTCTTTCATTTTACTTTTCAGGCTATAAAATGGCAGCTTATTTGAGGGTTTTGGTTTTGTTGTGTTAGTTTGGACTTGATGTAGTAACTTCTTTGTAGATTAAAATCAGGAATTAAATTGACACTGGAAATGGTCTAAAAGACGTTTCTTTTTATTGCACTTTGGTGACTGTATTAATTATAGTCACATACAGTTGAGAAGGTGCTTCTTACATTGTTTTGCAAGCTCTTGATATGTTACCTAAGGCAACTTAGCAGCAAAATTACTGTCTCGCAGTCACAAGTCAAATCCTACATCTGCATTTCTTCTGCTGCTTTTGGCTGTTGATTTGCATGCTAAGGTTCCGATAAAATCTATGAATGCAAGGCATAGAATAGCATTCACAGAATACTTATGGTGGCAGACAAAAAAAGAAAAAAATGGTTACAAAAATACTCAGTATAATTTGTAAAGGCAAATACCTATGCAGTCTAATGGTATGGGTGCTTTAAGTGACTAGGTTAGGAAAATGATTTTATGATTATTGATCTGATGCAAAGAGTCTGAATTAATGGCCTCTTTTTTGGTCATCTACACAGTTTCCTTGTTACTGCTCCTGGTTTATATCTCTCGTGAGCACAGGGCCCAAGGGAACTTACATTTATAATTGAAAAGTCGCTTTATATATTCAAATTGAAACATAAACAGCGTAGTTATATGATCAGTACACTACTATTCTCACAGATGGAGATTTGTTTAGGCTGTCAAGAGGCAATGTAAGTGTCTGAAAGCTTTTCTATTAGATTAGAATACCAAATCTACATTGTCAAAATGGCTGTATATTCCCATTTTTAAATTAATGTATTGTCACTGGAAACAGGATTCATTCATTGATCCCATGCTGTCCGGGTCTGCGATGAATTAAACTGGAGAGGAGAAAGGAGAAGCTGAGGAAGGCAGAATACAAACAGTTCTGGCTTTTGCAGCTGGAACAATTAGGCAGGAGTACTGGGGAGGACACACAGCTCTTCTACCGTGAAGGAACCTCAACCTTTCTGCTTTTGAAGAACCACCCCCTTGGACTGTTATTGTGCAAGTGACTACATCTGTCCTGAATTAACAGCTTCACAAGCATGAGAAAGATTTCTGTTGAATGGTAGTTTCACCATTGTAGATTGTTTCAAGCTACTTTAATGCTATTCCGTATAAGTGACACTGCATTTTCTTTATAGATTTGAGAAATAGTGAAAATAATCAGGTCGTTATAGCTCAAGTAAATGTTTATGTTCGCGTGAATCTATCATACCTACATAGATTATGATGTGTAAAATCACATTAGGAACGTAAAGTCTGGTAATTAGTATTCACTGTTACACTCTGAAAGCTTAAATTTGAGCAGTCCAAATTATTTATTTTATGAAGTTTTCATAGTAGCTAACTAAAGTTCTCAGCAAGCAAGAAGCCTCATCTCTATGTTAAATTGTACCTGTTGCATATGCTTTACTGACCTTTTTGCTAGTATTTATCAATCTCTCTGTATACACTCAAACAATATTAATCACCTATTTAATTTTGAACATGTGATGGTTAGATTTTCATCTTAAATATCACAAGCAGTCATTGCTACATGCTTTGCATTAAGGGTTTGAGACATAATCCATTGTCCTTGTGTAAACATTTTTTTCTGTTGTTTCTATAAATAACTGCTTCAATTACAACACACAGGAAATGACTAATGAGAAGACTTTCTTAAATCATCTTAGTAACATTCATAGTGAAAGTAAAAAAAAAAAATCAATATACAGCTGTGAATAACTGACATAAAAGCTTAACTAAGCTCCAGATTCAAAAGGAACTCATTAACGTTTGGATAGCTCTACTGATGGTGAGTAGCTTATTATAGCTAGATAATGGCCATAACCTAGATATTATCTGAAATAGCTAAACCACACTTTATGTTTTTAGGAAGGATATTTAAGCTATATGAACGAGCACATTTCTGCTTGTTCAAATGGGAATGTGTTTGGTAGCCACGGGGCAATGCAAGAGGTTGAAATGTTCTCTATTAGATTAGAATACCTAGCTGACAATGTCAGAACTGCTTTCTTTACTGAACGCATACGCCTGTTCTTGACTTCATGCATTGTTATGCTGTGTGATTCAATCATTAACTTCATGCTGTCCAACACCATAAAAAATGAAGCTAGAAAGACTGGAATTAGAAGGGTTTTTCTTTTGAGTTTAATGTGGATTGAGCCTTTCGAAAGCTAATTGCAATTCTGACTTCTTCCCCACACAAAACACACAGAAGGCCCTTGTCCTGCCAGTCAGCTGGATATTTTAATGCTTATATTGCCACACTATCATAGAATGTCCTGAGTTGGAAGGGACCCACAAGGATCATCAAGTCCAACTCCTCTTCCTGCATATGACAACCCAACAGTTCACACCATGTGTCTCAGGGCCTCGTCCAGTCTCTTCTTGAACACCGTCAGGCTTGGGGCTGTGACACTTCCCTGGGGAGCCTGTTCCAGTGCTCCACCACCATATTTTAATATACTTTACCATATTTTACCCTCAAAAAAATTTCACAAACCAGTTACCTTAAACATACAATAATATTATTTCTCTTTGTTGGACTCATAGATGAACTAAGTATCAATTACGTTATCTATTAATCAGTAGACAAAGATACACAAGAAGCTATATTACTTCATGGATTGTTTTCAGGGGTGTGCACTGGGCATTAGTATGAAAACTGTAATCCTGGAGGAAAGACTGTTTCAAGGACAAGAATCGGTGCACACTGAAGCCACCCTGCTCCTTACTTCATGGCCTTTATTTGTATTTAAAAATAAAAATGGAAATAATAAATCTCACTCTTTAACAGACAGAAGACTATATTGAGAATAGATCCAGGTGCTTCTGCAAGGGGGAAGATAGAAAGTCTAAGAAATAAAACAGGTACAGGGAACTTCAAAGGGAAAATCAAAGGAGAAAAAAAAGACAATAAGAAAGGAGATACACATAGATGAACACGAGAATGCAAATTATTCATCTGAGATATGCATTAAAAAATTAACTACAGATTTTAATGTATGAAATTATAGGAAGTTCCAAGCAGGACTATGTCCAAGCAAGATTATGACTTTTTAATTAGAAATACATTTTCTACAAGTTGGCAGTGCCAATGCAGACCTGGAATTTGCTCATCTTTTCTCCATTATCTTTGACTTAAGGAAAAATAAATTTAAAACACCACAAATAAACTAGATAAAGATTTTAAGAGACCTGTACTGATCAGTATACTAAATGTAATTCAGGAAAAAATTTCTTTTTGGTCAGATACTGAGTATGTGTAACATTATACACTGGATAAAGATTTAAATTAAACACTAGACATGCTCTTCCATTATTAAAAATAAAACAATGTTATATGACAATAAGACAAATGCCTTAGTGATATTGTTGTGTTTTGATAGTTGAATAAAAAAAAAAGTGCAGTACTCATTTATGTATGCAAACATACATAAATACAGAAAAAAGAGGATTATAAACTAGCATCATTGTATGCTTGCACGTGTGTGTGTGCACATGCACTCGTATGCACCAGGTGTGTGTAAGGGAGGAAGAGGCATAAACAAAAAATAACACCTGGTTTCAAGATGAAATGCTACATTCATGTGCAAACTCTGATTTAAAGAAAATGATATCAAATAAATACCCGGGCATATTTACAAGTCTGCATTTAGACAGAGGCCAGGTTCTAGTAAAAATATAAGAACTGATTTACTTGCTAACCCTTCTCTGCAAGGCACAGCTAGATATTAAACAGGTCATTCTAACATTTCTTGAAAACTGGGGAGCTGCAGGTCAGAAATTCACAAAATTCTGCTGAAGAGCTCAGAGTGAATAGAAACGTTCCGAGATTTCACAAATAATTAAAAGTGCTCCCTTCATATCTCCTCATTCCACTCCAGTCAGAAGGCAATTCTCTATATGAATAACAAAATGATTAATGCTAAAAAGCATTAATATATTAATTTTTATATGACCACAGTTATACAAATCTCAGTGAAATTCAGAGAACTAAAACCTATCATGCTTATGTAATTTATTCTTCTTGTTTACTCAATGTATTGGACAATGGTGTCACAGTATGCTAAACAAATGCAATACATTTTCACTTATTTTATTCCAGACTGTCTCTTGTGTTCTGAAGAACACTCAAAGACTGAGCTCGAGAGCAGTAGTTAAAAACAGCAACTGGCTGTCAGTGGTGTAGTTTGTCATTGTTCCGCAGACAAAAGGCAGACTGTCACAATAAACAGCATTTATTCATTTCAGATTTGTGGCTTAGGGCTGAGGAAGGGGAGGTGTCATTCGTAGTAATTGTAAAACACATAAATAATAATAGTCGTCTGCAAATCATCTATCAAAGAAAACAGTGGGAGTTGGCAGTGATGAAGGCAAGAAAATGGATGCTTCCAGCACAACCTAATTTACAGTTTTGTTTTTTAAAAAAATAGTTTTTCTTTCATAACAGTAAAATGGAATGTTTTGTATTAACTGCTTGTGTGGTGGGTAACCAAGAGAGAACATCTAAATCATGACTTTAATGATTTATTTGAAACAAACTGCTGAGTAGCTTTCTAAACATGATTACTCTATACTCAACTACTGTCAATTTTATTAACCTAATTTTACTAATTAAAAACCATCTACTATTAATATTGACATCACTTCCTCTAGCCTTTTTGTTTTAAAACTGCAGCTTTTTAAAGAGATTATACTGCTCTGTGAAAATGCTCTGGATTGGTATTTGAGTAGAAGAGGCTTCCTTTAATAGAATGTTTACATCAGGGTTTTTTGTTTTGTTTGTTTTGCTTGTTTTGTTTGTTTTGTTTTTGGTTTTATTTTCAGAATGGCATTCAAATGCCTAATCTTACATTTTCGGTAATAATTAATGGACAGAAGTTATAAAACAGATTAATCTTGTTGAAGTTGGTATTAATTTTTTTTTTGAGTGCAATTTTTGAAGCAACCGTTATCTTCCTTCTGTCTTGTAAGCCTGTTTTGATTTATAAGGCTGAAGTCCCTGCCCAGTGACACATATTAACTGGATTATGACATCCCCTGGCCAACCCTTTGAGGGTCTGCAAAAATCTGGGAAGAATAGTGAGAAGGAAAGGCACTGGCAGCTGAAATGGTGTTCCAAGAGGACTTCTCATTTACTACTGCTTGGCCAAAGTCTTGCTTCATCTCATAACCACTCCCAATACTGTTCAGAACATCAATAATATTTATTAGAGAGCAACCTCTTCTGACATATCCAGAAAAGATAGATGGATCTGAGTTTTTCTCTGGCGAAACACGCAATGTTCACCAGATGGAAACAATGCTCCCTATGCAGTTTCTCAGACATTTTTGCCTCCAAACCCTTCCCTCTCAGCATGTCTCAATTCCTCTCAGGAACAAGGGCAAAAGGGCTGAGGAAAGGACAGGTATGTCCATGAGGCTGAACTCACATTTCAGCATAGATCTCTTAGGTAAAAAATCTTATATGCTTTGCCGGAGAGAGAACAGAGTGAAAAAGATGGCCTGTATTGAAATAGTGGAGTGTCATACCAGTATTTCAATCAGTAAATGCTATCACAGTTGTTACTGCTCTGGGTATAATGAAGAAATAGAACTCAGAAGTTGCCAGAAGGCAACATGCCTGGCAGCACAAGGGAAACATGCTGAAGAGTGGATGCATATGCCCAGATCTAAGATGAGCTTTGGTGATCCTTGCCTTACTAAAACAGGACTTTTCTTAAATGATTTTAAAATTGAAAAAGAGGCCTCTGTTTGGGCAGTCATGATACAAATATTCGTGAAAATGGGACAACACGTGTAAGGCTTTAGATGTATAGTACGTAGAGCTAGCAGAAATAAAAAAAAAATTAAATGTGCTGAAAAATAAATGTTTAAAAACTAATTGCTAACCATCTTTTTATGAGAGACTAGTAAAATCAGAAAAGTACATCTTCTAAGAATAATATATTCTCTGAAAATAAATGGTAAAATTTTGGATTAGTTTTAAATAAACAAGTACAAAAGGAGGGGTTTAGTCCTTCTGCAAGGGACATTTTCAGTGCAAGATCAACTACACTGCTGTAACCTTCAATTCCTTACCCATACATACTCAAGTGAGACAATTTAATCTAATCTTATTGCGAATAGCAATGAACAGCAACTTGAAAATTTCAAGCCAAAATTTATTCAGGATTACTTATTTGGTGTAAGAACAATAAGAAAACTAAGCATAACTCTTCTTTAGATAGAAAAGATGCATATTGAAATAACAAAAATATTCTTATCCATCTTGACTCACTACTGACTTCATAGAGGTTCTCTTGAACTTTTTCCAAACCCCTTCTACCCGTCTTTATAGATGTAAATACATACATATGTTGGCTCACAGTACTGCTGCTCTTCTAGGTTTGGAACACTGTCTAAATGCAGCTTAATATAGGAAAACAAAATATTCATTGTATGCCACTCCCTTATGTGGACTACTAACATGCCCAGTTTCTTATTTCTGTAAAATCTGTCTCCTGTTGTACAAAAGCTGGGAATGCTATATTTGAAAAGATTGGATTTGGTGCTGCATTTTCTTAGCTAGCTTTTGCCTTTTAAGGAATCTGTTGAAAATTCAAAGTTCATTGCTCTGTAGTCTTCATACAGTCAGTCCCTTTTACTCAGGAATGGAAGCTTGTATGATATATCTGAACATATGTGATATTATCCTGGGCTCAGTCAGGTACATGGTTTTTGTAGCATCCTGTACATAGTTATTAGGAGTGACAAACACATGCAGTCATTAAACAGCGCTGATAACCTTCACTCTAATGACATTAGTACACCAGATCTCTCAAATGAAGGCAGATTTCCCATAACAGGAACAGCTAAGCACAAATGTATATGGATCAAGAGTGTCACTCACGCTCTGATCACAGTCAGACTGCAGACAATCACTCGCGTAACAACACAATCACTCTGCAGTTAATGCATGTCAGTACTTATTTGCATGGAAATCTTTGAAACCAGAATTTGCGTGGTCTATTTGAAACTTCCCTGAGCTGAATCCTGAGCATTTAGCTTTCTAGTGAGAGCTGTGACAGTAGCGCTGCTCACAGCAAACTGCCACTGTCGTTTGTTATGCTTCAGTGCTGTTTGACTGTCACAGCCTGTCATGTAGGAAGAAAGCACCACATCTAACCCCCTGTGACAAGGTTTAATCACCCCTATTACTCCTATTGGTTGTTCAAGCCACCTTGGGGTGTACAGCACACAGTTACAGATCTAAAAAAATCCTTGTCTTATAAATGAAAAAGCTAAAATCGGGTTTAATCCGATCAATCATCCAATACACAGTTGAAAGGAACTAAAAAGATTAGGTAAATCATGCTAATGCGATGGCTGAGATTATTTGTTAATTGTCATATTTTTTGTATCATTAGGAATATTAAATTCTTTTTCTTCAAGATTACTTTTTTTTTTCTTTTTTTTTGTGGATTCTCATTATCAACAGGTATTCAAATTCTGAATGTCTTGACTCCTTTCTATAAATCACTGTAATAACATGTATGCAAAAGAGTCACATTTGAGTTCCATCTGTTTCTACCAAGATAGCGTGGCAAGGGTAAATACCGTATCACATGGCATACCTGTTCAAATGTTAATGCTGGGTGGAAGGGTGAGAGGAGAAATGCATAGAATAAACCTTATACAAATGAAAGGTTAAACTTAATCCTTCCTGTTACACATCAGCACCAATTAAAACTTCATATGTCCCTGATGCATGTAATGAAACTGAATTTATGAACTTTGCTGTTCTATATAGAAAACTGTATCTTCCTGCTGGTTTTAACAATGCACTTTCTGAGACTGCAGGTCATATTCTACTTATAGTCAACTCTTTGAGTACTTCTGCTTGTAGCTAGTTACACATCCTTCTTCAGCAGCCCAGATAGCATAGACAAACCACATTTTGCACTTGAAGAAACCTGTTTGCTTGAGCTGGTCTTATTAAATTCAAGGTCTACTCACTGGGACAAAAAAATTAATTTCAATATGAAAACATATTAACCCACTGTGAGTTCATCTTTAGAACAGTAATCTAGTATTATTAAGTTTTAATTACTTCATCAGACTAATCTTAAACCTGATAAAAGATGTTAGCATGAAACTTCACAATGAGAGATTTGCTTATGCTTGTGAAAATTATTAAGACCGGTGCTATTTCAATTGATCCGTACTTGTAAATATCCCATCTATTCCGCATAGACCGAGTAGAAAACAAGTATGTTCTGGCAGAGAATAGATAGCTTGGTGGATCAATAATGTAGCATGAGGATTTATACCCTTAGATCCCTGGTTCTAGCCCAGTTCTGAAAATATCTGAGCAAATGCCCATCCTGTAGAACCATCACTGAATAGGAGACTGACCTCTCATGCAAGGCTCAGAACTCAATACATAATCATGCTGCTTCCATCACATGCCTGAAAAATTTCCTGCAAATTAAGGATTACAATTTTTAAAAAGACAAATATGAAAAAGAACAGCTACAATTGTCAGTACTCCTTTGTATTGTGGTTAAAATGATTAAAATAAAACATAGTCTTGGACCAGAGCATTTTAAAACTTGCAAAAAGCATGTGAATGTGTGAATGGGTAGAAAGTGCATTACATAAGGGCTTTAATTTTTCATGAAAATGTTATTTAATGGAAAGGTAGAGTATTTTTACTTTTCAGATGTAAACACACTGATCTGTGCTTCCAGCTTAGAAAATAAAAAAATAAAGGCCAAGTTGCCAATGGAGTTTCAGTGCTCCCTTAGACTCTTGTCGTGAATGACCAAATATAAAAGACCCTCCTCTGTGTAAAAATAGTTTATAGTGCTTGCAATGGCTTGTACCACTCACCCATGTCCACTCTAACTTACGTTCTGACTGTCCCAGTGAAGAGAAGCTATGTTGTCTGATTCTGTCAATGAGAGAAACATTACCAGGAGTGCTACAGACTTTCTATCACTAAAGACATCTTTTTTTTAATATCTATGCAACACCTGTGAAGTATCATCAAGAAATAACCAATTATAGTACCTAACCAGCTGTATATAGATACGTGTGGGTTGCTGCTGCTAACCCATCACCAGTGCACTGCCAGTACTAATTTATGGGCTGGGAGGCCAGTTTATCAGCTACAGGTTTACACTACACATATTCTCCTTCACGCCTTCTGTCTGCATAATTTGACTTGATGTTCTCTTTCCCCAGTTGGCTTATCAGTGCTGGATGGCAATAAAGGACAGGTTGATAAAACACTCTCTTGTCACCCTGAGAGTAAGTTCATGAAATTTGAATACTGGACCACCTATCTGAGAAATCTGGTTTATTGAGTTGTCCACTTTCAACAATTTTCATAAATTGAAAGGAATGAATATTTTTGGTCACTTTTCGGACGCAATTTATCTCATTAATAATGAGATAAATAATAATCCTAAACTTTTAGATTTTATATATATATGTATTTAAATAACCCTATACAATATTCTAGGCAAGGATATTGATATTAATCTTTGGATATGAATCATAATAGCAGATTTTCACATCAGGTATTTGATTCCATCTCTGAACTCTGAAGCTTCTGCCGTGTGAGTGGCAGCAGGAAATGGCTTTCAAACTCTTCCTAACAGATGGAATAAAATCTGCCAGGTTATTAAATTACCACACAACTATTTTTAGTTTCCATTTCTAAAACCTTTTCCTTCTTTTGTCATATAATATGTCATTGCTAATCAAATCTCAAAAGCATTACTAATTTGAAAAACAGAAACTTCAACTGGCAGTTTATTATCTTTTGCACTGAACATTCTTTCTTGTTGTTTTATTTTTCTGCTAAAGTTATGGAGTATTTATACAAATTTTTGTATTATAAAAACGGAGAAAGTAAGTAAAAAATATCAGTTTATAGGAGTTACAGGCATTAAAAATGCTTTAGTGACGAATAATCGCTGTGAATCCTTATCTAGACTGCTGTCTCAGATTAAAAACGACAGTTTGCCGAACGCTAACAAGTAGAAATGCCCTCCTAATCAGTATGAAATCAAAGGCAAATTCCTCAAATGGCTGTAGTAAACCATATCAGAAATGCAATACATTTTATTTTTGATGAATTGTGCTTGGACAGAAGAGAAAGCTACTCAGTTGTTGTGAAAATTAAACCAATTGTTTCCTCCTGTGAACTCTGTCATAGTGACAGATTTTCTTAGTGTACAAAGAACCCTTTGAAGGTAAATTTGCTTGTAATTCAAATGTTATGGAAAAAGTTGTCTCTTTATTCATGTACCGGCCCAAACACTAACTCTCTTCTTCCATGAGGTCTATTATTACTACTACAGCTGCACTACAGTACAGAACTGATGATGTAAAAAAAATATTAAACATTGTTTGCTAGTTTTACCATAGTAAATATTGCAACACTGAAAGGAAATATACTAACTGCAATGTGATTAAGTCAACTGGCAAATTATGGTTTTACTTAAGGACAACAAACGTCAATCAACTAATGAGCCAAACAGCAACTTGCAAATATCTGATATTCTGTCTGTGCATCAGACAATAGTCAGCCTCAGACTGAACATGAAAATGCAACTAAAAAACCCATGGAACACAGAGATTTAGACTGGAGTGATATTGTACAGCAGACCTGTGACTTGCAGAAGCTGTTTTGATTTACATCACTGCTACAAAAGCTATGTAAAATAATGAGAAAACCGCCACATTTTAGTCCGGTTCTACTTAGTCTCATACTGAGAAGAAAAAGGGTCTGATGTTGCTCAGCTACAAAAAAATCCATGTATCAGTGGATAAGGCTTCCAATTTCTCTCAAGCAGGAAACTGCACACACATCTCAATTAAGGCGTGGAACCTGCTGAAACTTTTCCCATCAGACACATGAACTGTGAAACAACTTTGCAAACTGGACAAAAAGGTCTGATCTCTTAGCAGTGGTAAACATCAAGTAATGTAAGACTTACCCACATGGATTTTGCTACCTATATCACACAGTCAATGGAAATGAAGAAAAATATCAGAGCTCATAACTTTTTTCAACATTCCCAACTATTTACAGTATCTCTGATTTTATTCATTGTGGCTGAGAAATATAATAGGAACTATCACAATCCGGTGTTTTAGTCACCTTCCTACTGATGTCTCCTTTGATGATATGGGTAAAAAAATTACAGAAAACACATTTTTTTAAAAAACAATTAGTCTTAGAGATGAATTTGAATGGCTTTATAAACGTGGAGTCTTCTGAAAAAGTGACAATAAGGAAGAATGGGAAAAAGAAAAATTGTTCTTTCAAAAGGTAAAGGTAATAACAAAGCCCTCTTAGTGGGTGCAAAGCTTCTAAGTAAGATCAGTTGCACAAAGCTCTTACTTTAAGAGTTGTACACTAGTTCTGTCCAATGAGAAGAAAAAATTTAGGGAACATTTGTTCCTCAGAGCTGTACATCTTCTGTTCATTTTTCGGAAAATTGTATCAAAATTGCATCCTTCAGATCTCCTGGAAACAATTGTCTTTAGAATTTAATTGCCATCTAAATCGAAATATGATATTAAATAGAAATCTCTCTTTTCTGTGATAGTCTTGGCAATAAAATAGTTTATTGAGGGAGTAACTAGGTACGGAAAAAATAGAATTTGTATTTTTTTCAGTCAAAATGTTCTATTTTACAGTTATTGCAATATGATATTACATTGTTTAAATTACGGCATAATAATTCATTCCTGCAGCATTCAGTGGCACTAGGCCTTTGGCCTCTTGCCTGACAATACACTAGACAAGAATTATTACATTGTAATTCACATTCTGTCATGCCTTATTGCTTAATTAAAACATAACCCTTCATGACATGACAAGCAATTCGACTGTTACCATAATAGATTATTATCACACCTAACATATTTTAGTTCTACAACCTATTATTTTTTGTGCAGGCACTGGAAGTTACCAGAGCAAATACACACATTTCGTCATCTGTGAAGTGTAAGGAATACGTTTAGGAAGAGTAGCTAAGAAGATAAAAGTTGAATTTTTTTGTATAGAGCTGTTCCCTAAGTAAACTTGGGCTTTTTTTTTTTTCTTCGTTATGCTTCAGCAATTAATTCCTGCAAAAATACTAAAATTCAAATATCAGATTAGCTGGCTGCCTGTATTTGGTTGTACTGCTTAGCTACCTAAACTGTAAAGTTTCACTATTTTGGCAAATTCTCATGTGGAACTAAACCAATATGAGGCTGAAGTCAGAGTGTCTGTACATTTCCAGATAAAGAAGTTGCCGGTTTAATTTTCTTGTGATATAGCAGTTCGATATTGTGTGTTCAACATGAAGTAATTCTTGAAATATCCTTTTCAGGAATAATTCCCTTCTTATTAAGATCTCTCCTTGTCTGATGTTTCTCATACTGAAACCTGATAATACAGAAAAGGTAATCAGTTGTTATTAAAACACACTGATTATTACTAAAAATTGATTAGGTGAAATTCTACTTTTGTAAAAGTCAATTGACTTAAGTGAAGCACTCCTCCATGAGGCAAAATGGAAAAATATTTCAACAGCTATGAAAACATACTTTTATATTGCAGTTTACGTTATAATTATTTAATTAATGTTAGATATTTTATTAAGGCCTTCACATGGCCTGAAAGTGTGCAATATAATGCAGCCATTTGGCTATTAAAAATCCTTTATTTTAACAACTACCAATTCAAAATTAAAATATGCAAGCATGGAACTCCTTAAGTTCTGTGTGAATAAAAGCCTGGATTTTTTGAGAAGATGTAGAGGCAATGCATACAAAATAATGTGGAAATGATATATACCATACCTAATAGACGTGCTACCTGTTTCAGAAAATATCAATGAACAATTTACTGAGGTTCCACTAACCTCTGTACGTCTGCAAGGTGACTGGGTTGTCCCTGGAACTCTCTCTCTGCTACAACTATAAAATGTCTATGATGTGACTGTGATATAACTGAAACAGCTGCAGTCTTTGATCATATTGCTGGCAGTTTATGTACAGATGCAGAATGTGTAATGAGGGCACACTTTATTAACTTGACTGATGTTCATTGGTTCCAAAAGCCGAAGGAGACTAGGCTCCACCATGTTACCCTGAGAATAATTTATTGTTGCAGCTACTCAAAATGAAATACCTATCATTAATGTCTAATTGATTATCATAAGCAAGAAGCAAACATTGGCCTCAGCTGATCTGACATTCGCTATGATCTTTAAAGCTGGTGCTATAGATAGAACTACTATTTTGAATTAGCACAAAACACATTTTAACTGCCGTTTAAAACAGCTGCCAAGACTCTGAATGCATGCATATGCTTCCTGTTAATAGTTGTTTCCACATATATGCAGTCTAGTGAAACTTAGGGAGTTTTTATCATTTCAGAAAAAAAACCCTACACAAATTCTGAAGGTGTGATAATGAAGTTAGACCTGACAGACTTGCGGCTGTATTATGTTGTACAGAAGCATCTTTGTTCTCCTTAGCAAATTAAAACATTTCAGTTCTACCAAAGTGTTCAATTTTTAAACAATTCAGCATTCTCAAAGCAGCCAAATTAGAGTACTTATTTTTTCCATTTGCACAGCAATACAGATAAAAATTTACTTAATACCTAGATGTTATGTCTCCATACATGCAATATGGAAATCACAGTAACATTACAAATTATAGGTAAATATAAAAGTTTGCAATGGGCTACTTTGGACAAAGAGTTATATCACAAACATGAAATTACATACTCATAAAATATATATTAATAGTTTTGCACTAAGCTAAGAGTAGGAAGTTATTCTAGATACAAAGTGAATTTAGAATAGGCACCTTTTGTATACTTCAGTCTTTATTTTCCCTTTTCTTCTCTAGCCTCCATTTATGCCTCTGTACTCCAAAATATAAGGTTTGTTTCATTTTGTCCTCATATTTTAATTGAAAGAAATACAAAGGCCTGGAGTCTAAGCTATTCTGCTCCCATACTCCCAGTTTGTTTTCTTCTGTAGTCTTGCAGAGAACAACCTTATTGTACACAAAGGGGATGTTTCAAGTCAGTGCACTGCTTTGATGTGACCTCTTTGTGTCCAGCACCGGCCTTACACAGTCCTGGGTTTAGTTTTCCTTTCAATCCCGTGCTCTAGAGTGTTTGGGTTTTAGTTGAGGAGTAAAACAACTCAGAAGTTAAACAAGTCCCCAGTCCACACATATACATATGTTCACTTTTTTTTTTTTGTCCTAGATCTGATCACTTTTCATCTAGATGCAAACAGCTAGATCTGTTTCTATTCCAGATTTAAGGAGAAGTCAGTAAGCATTTATACTTTAATCCAGTAGGGATATTCCCCAAGGAAGTGTAGTTCCTCTAGCCCTCAAGCTTAGCACCGTCAATTAAACCATTGGCTTGTTTTTAGAATCCTAAAACATTATCTCTGAGATACGACTCTCTTTCCCCAGACCTTGAATGCTTCCCTCTAGAAAAGAGTACAGTTACCAGGTAAATGCTATATATAACACTGAAATTGGACAGATTTTTTTCATGGAAGTCTGATGACTATTTCAAGAGCTCAGTTTTCACTGAGATTTGTTATAAGTCACCAGAAATTAAAGTTATGAATAAGGAATAAAGTTCATTTTAAAGTATTCTAAGCTATCCAGACACAGTCAGATAAAAACTGATTTCCAAGAAAGAATAAGTTATTATTATACCCTATATTACTGCTTAAAACATAGATTAATCTTTATGTAGGCATATGTTTGGTCTCATTTCCTTTTTTTTTTTCCTTGACTGCTTCTAGTACTTCCTATACACCATTTGCAATATTTTCCTTTTGCTGAATACCTCTCTGATACATTCCAGCTCTTTTTGTTGGCTCCCCTCCATCCACCATGTTCATATCAGTATTTTTTGTTTCAACGGACTGTAGTCCAGATGGGAATACTGGACTTTATTCAACAGCTTCAGTGATTCCATCTTAACTGACTCCAGAATAATATAGAGTTAAATTAAATGCAAATTGAAATTCATTATTGAAGTTGAATCCTAGAAATAAAAAATCATTTAATAAATACTACAAAATCTGTGCTTTTGACTGTGGGTCAAAAATTAAGAGAACATTTACAGATAAAACACCACATACACTGTGAAATATCTCATTTTAATACCAATCAGCTTCTGTTCAGAAAGTATATATTGTTATGCAACTCTATTTGTGATCCAAAGCATTGCCCATTGACTTGTAAGGTATGCTTGCTTTTGAACAGTGAATACTGTGTCATTATTCAACTTTACACCACTGAAATAAAAATACTAATTTTCACAATAAGGCAAGTGTTACATCTAAAACCTAAAGAATTGACACTCTTGGTAATAAATGTTCAAAAGTTCTGCAAGATTTCCCCCATCAGGAAAATACAGATGACAGCAAAATAACTTTTCTTATGCTGGTCTGTTCTCCTACCTTTTCTGATGAGTTGGCTGCAGAAAAACGTATAAATTGAAAGCTCAATTAGTGTAATTTATGTATCCTTGGATGTCAATCATTACTGTTGAGAGGTGGGGCTTTCAGAATCTCTGTGCATTAATTAAGAGCTTATCTCAGAAGAGTAGTCATTACACCTAAGGACCAAAAATAAGTTTTAATTAGAGTCTAGAAGACAGTATGTCATTTCTTATAAAACTAGTTCTTTAGTTAAAAAAAAATGAACAGCTATGGGACATTATTAGTAACAATGCAAAGGACACAAATCTCTTGCTTGTACTTCAGAATACAAAAGTATTTTTGTGTACATAAGTCTGACTGGGAAAATTGGACAAGTTCTATAATACTGTGTGGACACCACTCAAACTTCAGCCAGGTTGTATGAATGCCAGTGTGATTATTAGACCCTTATCAAATTTTGGTGCTGAGCTGATGTTGAGGGAAGACTATTACACAGCTGGAGTTAGATTGTATTTCTTTCTCATAGCCATTTTTTTTGTCCATGCTACCTTCTGACTGCCCATGCAATAGCCAAACAACGCAAGCTCAGCAAAAGGGGAAGAATGGGCTCAGCCAATATATTGGTTTCACTCCCTGAGTGACACGGTATGCGGGCAGTTGTTGGTTGCCCTTGGACATGTCAAGGCTCAGGAGAGGTCTGGGCTAACTGGTGTCAGCTGCCCGAGAGCATTTTCCTCATGGCATGACTTATCTGAGGACAATCAAGTATTCTGCCTAGGACTCACTAGGGAAATAATGTATAAATAATTGATTATATCATTTATAAATTAAAGGAAGGAAAACAAATTTTAAAAGCTAGTCTGAAAAATAAACATGTCAGCTAATAACTCAGGCATGAAAAGGGGTAAAATGTAGAGAAGAAGTAAGTTTACATTCTAGAGAACAAGAAACAACTTGTTTGTCAATGGCTGAAATAAGAGATATAATGAACTGAAAACCAAACCAAAATAAAACCAAAAAAACCCCAACCCAACAAAAAAAAACCCCAACAACAAACCAAGGATTAGATAAGAAAACAATAAAATGTCAAGTTCTAATATGGAAATAGAAAAGAAAAAATACTCATAAAAACGGGATTTTAGTGTTCTAAATATTGTAGTTTATCGAAGGACTGAAGCTAACAAGTACATTACATGATATAATTAATAGTTAAAGGTTATTGCACTGAAAAAGAGCAGACTGTCAAAAACAGGAAAACATTTACGATGCATCCTAGAATAGCAGAACAAGTGTCCTGATATTCTTTATTGTGATTATATTTCAGGGTACTTTACTAAGGTATTTCTAAATACCTTTTAAAGACATACCTTTTTTCTAAAACACATCCTATAATTTTCCTAGCTAATCAATATACCTAATGGGTAATGAAAACCAGCAGCAAATACAAGAACAAAAAGGTGTAGCTATCACTGGTAGAGTTTTACATTTTTTTTTTTCCTAAATATCAGTATGTGATGAAACTAATACTATAGGAAGGGAGCAGTCTTTTAAAGACATTCAGAAAAATGTGGACAATAATTTATGACAACGTAATTCAGAAAATTTGTAGTAATGTTATTAATGGATATTTATAATAATTTTTGCCCAAATGCTTTCTGATCTATCATTACAGCCAGGAATTGTTTATTACACAATAAACATAGAAGCACTCTCCAGAATTTGCTGACTAGGAATATTACTGTGTTTACTAGAAGATTTTGGTGAGTAGACGGACTATCAGACCACCAAATACACAGAAATACAACCTTGAAAATGTTAGTCATGAAACAGATATCTTAAAATTTCAACTTTTATTCTGTGAGTTGTTACTGAGGTATTACAGTATACAATAGAATGTAACCTACTGTTGAGGATATATGCATATTAATAAATCTGATATCTACTTATTTGGAGACATAAGTTACTTTTCACATGATGATAGATTTCAGGAAAGGACATGTTTAATGTTGGCTGGTACCATGGGTAGGTATTTTTAAATGGAAAGGGAAAGGAATTTATCAAGGGTTTGTCACTTGCATTCTCTTAACTGAAGCAAAGTACTGAGTCTTGTTATCTGCCATCTCCTAGTCATGTTTAGCACATTTCTTGTGAGCTGCTTCTCTTGATTAAGAGGAAGGCAGATATAATAGACATTCTAAAATCCAGAACAGACAGATAATCCGTGTTCCTCTAAAGAATGATGCGAATTTTATAACAGTTTAATTTGATGTTATTCCCAAGGGACAATGCCAAGAATGGAACCAGAGGACCGCTAGTGAAGTACAGATTGTATGTTAGCAGCGTGGTGCCTTCTCAGTCTTTTACTTCATGTTTCCTCGTTTGCCTCTTCTGAACTCACTCTCCAGTATGCTGCATTGGAAGCCAGCCATAAAAGAGTCTAACTCAGACAATAAAATCTGGATGATCTACTGAACTGTGACTGAGATTTGTGACCTGCCTTAAAGTGAAGCAAATTCAACAACATGACTTCTTACAAGCAGCTCTCACCAAGAGCCTGGCAGAATGTCAACACAGTTGTACTAAATATCTGACATGAAACTTGTGGAGAACCACATGGTATCTTCTTATTATTATTAAAATAACTTTTGAATATAGCTGAATTCACATGAAAAGGACAATAAAAAAAGGCAATTACAAAACCTTTCTTAAGAAAAAAGAGTGCCATACAACAATTAAATTATATTGCACAGACAATAAGAAAGAGGAACAAGACTAAAACAAGACTTCAAGCACTCTCCTGGACAACTTTGAGCTCTTTATTGAAGACTGAAAGTTTGAAGTCTTGTCCAAAATTTTCTCTGTGGTCAATGGACAAAGGGAAAGGTAACTCCACAATTCAAACCAGACTTAAAAGAGCTTCTGTCTTTCCACTTGTTATAGTGGGAGTGCTGAGCACCGAGGCTCCTAACAGGTTATTAAGTACTTATGTTTGTAAGTACTTATACTCCGTAGCAATTAATCCCACAGTCTGAATTATAGTGGTGCCTAGTACTATAATTAAATTTCTAGTGTAACATTAACATCTGGTTTTGTAGATACAGGTCTAACAGGAGATACGGGCAGGGATTTCCCAACTCTTGTAACATTAGCCAGATGCTGCTGGACAGTATTGTGTAAAGCTCCTGATTCCTATTGCTACTGAACAGTGCCTTTCCTGTTCCCAAACAAAAAATGCCTAACAAAAAACTACAAATATTTTCCTATTCATACTTTAGTGTATTTATCATCTTTCATATGGTTAATACTTTAGCCTTTTTGGGAAAAAATGAATTGCTCTATTTCTGTTATTTCTGTCAATTTTATCCTGCTTTACCCTTTTTTTTTTTTTTTAATTATTTCTTCTTCTTTTCTCAAAAAGATCAGAACAATGATAAAATATTTATACATTTCCCACCATCCATATGTTACTGGTTACAGATAAACTAACAGTTCAATAAAATCTCTTAAAGTTTCCTACAAGAAGTAAACTTTTATGTGTGGTCAGAGCTGAGGAACCTCCAGCATACGTGTTTGCCATTCATTCTAGAAAGAGACAATAGGTTTGAAATTTGGGGAACATAGTCCAGTCTTCGTAAACTGATGAAACATCAAACTGATTGCTCTTGAAAAACACTGAAATAATCAAAATTAAATTTGAATATCAATAGGCTCACACAGGGGGTGGAGAGAAGCAATAAACATAATATCTGGGTTTTAACCCCTATTAACATTTGTAATCTTCAGCAGTTTCTGCTGAAAAGGTAGTGATGTCACATAAATATTTATGCAAGAACTATATAGAAGTGTATAAGACAACACTGGAAAATATTAAAATATAAAGAAAAATGAATATAAATTTAAATGAAATTTAATAATATCAAAACAAAACACAGCAATTTATGGTCAGCCTTGTGTATGGATCAAGCCCTCTTCCTGAAATCCATCCATTTATCATGCAGCATTGGAGTCTCTTTGAAAATGATCCCATTGTAGTCAGCAACGCCCAGATTGCGAATGGAAGTTATTAATCAGACAGCACTACCACAATGTTTTCTACTGTCAAGACAACAACCACTACTGACTCTAATGACTACGAGAAGAGTTTGTTTTAAATTAGGATACACCTGTATGTGATAATTTGGTTTCATCATTTTCCTGCCTCGTTTTGCTACCCACTTAGCATTTCTAGTCGACAATTTTTTCTTAACTTTCCTGGTCTCAATTTCTATGTTAGTTTGTAGGATCACAGAAGAAATCTGACAATAGTAATTATGTCAAAATTTGTATTTTTTCATTATTGATTGGGAAATTCTTATTTCTCTTTGATTATGTTATTACATTGTAAAGAACCAAAGAAGATAAGAATACTATGGTATTTTTCTTGTATTATTATATCATTATGATATAAAAAGGTTTATTAATTGTGGGGGACAAAGGAGATATCCATAACATTTTTTAAACATGTTGTGTTCTGCAGTCTGGCTGACTGATATCATTCTGGCTGGCTGGATGAAACTTTGCTACCAAAAACAATTAGCACAGATAAAATCTAGAAATACCAAGACTTATTTAGAGAGACTTAAAAGAACTGCTAATTGAGAAATTTATATCTGTCTGACTTCAGGCAGATTAAGAGACTTGCTTTTCTATTTGGAACTTTATTATCAAAAAGATATTAAAATGTTAACAAATATCACATAGAAAGGAAGAAAGCCAGCATTGGAAAAAGACAGTGCAGGCATGAAACTGGGAATGCAACAAGAAAGATCTGAGAGAATAATATGTTTTAAGCAACATGTCATACATATTTGTGCACAAGTCATGTTACTATGTTCCACTGACCTGGGCAAGAGAACGTATTATGATCTTCAACCTCTTCTGTACGAGTGACGTGTTTCTGCAGGGAATGGATACCACATGGCTTTGTAACTCTTTGTTCCAAAACCTTACAGAAATGTGTCATTGAGACAACAAAACTTACACCTGGGCTCACTAGGTTGACCCTAGCAAAAGACGGAGCAGTGTCCTAGGATCAGGACTAAGAACAGTAAAATAAAAGAGGAAACAGCGGCATATTCTATCTAAAGAAACACTTGTAAAGGATGCATAAAGGAAGCATAAGTTTCTGATTGGCATGAAACCGGGGCAAGAAGCTGACAGCAGAGATATAGTCTGAAGTTAGGTCAACCGCTGGATTCAATTCTGCAGAAGTGCTAGTAAGGGCTGTCGCTAGAAAAAACAGCCTGCAAGGCTGGGAAAGAGACCACAGGTGCAGCTTGCCCCTGTACCGTCACAACAGTAAATAAGGTTATCTGTCATGATCAAGCCATCTGGAGGAGCACTTTATACTGTCCTAAATAGATGCTACACATTTATTTAAGGTTACAAAGAGTGCTTAAAATAACATTGATTTAGTAAGAAATAGTTTACATCCTATCATTAAAGGCAGTATCACAGTAAATTTGCAGACAAAAATTATATGAAGAATATTAAGGGCATTTTGGTACTGCTGATGTTAAAGTGATGATGCACAACATTAAAAAAGAAAAACAAGTGACAGTTCAAAATGCTAGATACAGCAGCTGTGTCAGAGGCTTTCAGTCTAGTACTGAAAGTTGTGATCTGGCCATCGATGCCTGGATATTTTATTCCTGCCTGCAGAAGTTATTGAAAGCATAGGCCAATTACATCATCAACAAGTCAAATTGTAATTAAAACCATAATCTACTGTGCAAGTACCAAGTTCACAAAAAAAAAAAAAAAAAGAGAAAGAAGCCCCACCTATCCTCTTTTTCTTGCTGGCAAGTTATATACTCAAGCCTTGCAATTAAGGGTATATATGTGAATCTATCTGATCATCGGATGATCTGTGGGATAAAAACTAAATTACAACTGAAAGAACAGGATCTGGATGGAGATGTAGCCTTACCTTACCTAACTCCTTCTGCTGTAGAAGAAAAAAAAAACCTATGTTAAAGGTCATTTTCTTTTAAGAAATCTGAATTATTACATTTATTTTTGTATTGCTGTCTCCTGGAACAGCTTTTACTATCGTGCACCCTTAGCATACTCCCTAAATGTCATAATGAGAAAATAAACAACAGCTATAATTTATTTTCTGAGAAGCAGACAGGTAGATTAAGATATATTACGTACTACACTGATAGTCTGCAGGTGAATTAATTCCAACTCCTTTTATGACATATTCGGTACTCTGAGAAAGATCTACCTGTCACCCGTTCTACACGTTAACTTCTCTGCAAAAAGCTGCCATGGTAGCATTTTTGTCTACAGCAGAAGGTTGCTACAGCCTCAACTATAAACTCAGAAAGTAGCTCCTTCTATGGCTAGCGGCTCTTTCCCAATAAACTTGCCACATTTAACTCATTTCTCTGTAACATCAGCTTTTTGGGGGTTGCAACATATAATGCTGAATAACATTGCAATTCTTAGACTTGTCTTTCCTGTTCTGTGTCACATTATAAAGGTGACTCTTTCTGCTACATAACTTCAGTGGCTCTCAGGGAACACAATGACCTTGTCAGAGGTCATTTTCTAACAGATGAGCAAATCTTCCATATAAACATGATGTCTTCAAACATGAATTCCCCCATTAGATTTAAGGATGCAGTTTAACTGAGCAAAGACATTAAACCTGAAATGTTTCCTAACTTTATCAACAAGGAGATGATTAAGTAAGGCTACCACACCTTTTCTGTGCTACTTTTTAGCACCATTTAAGCATTTAACCTGCTATTGGAGTGCTGCCTTGACAACAGCCTGAAAAGAGTAATAAATTAGTACTTCCCCAGGTGGGCTAGGTGGCTGATGTATCAAGTGGAGGAAAGCAAACAGCCCCTTAAATTAACTTTTCTTCACCAGTAATCACAAGTCAGATCAGGGTAATACCCTTTGGCACTTTTCTGGATAGTGAAAGAAAAAAAATCCAGACTTTGCAATAAGGTCACTTACTGCAATGTAATATCTCGCTGTACATTGGGATGATGGAGAAGATGTGAGCATCTTTTTCTCATGCTTGCCAGCTGAATTAACTTGCTGGAGGAACAAATCTTCCCCTAGGAGATTTCTTTCCAAGTTGCAGGCTGTAACTCACAGTTCCAGTTCTCTCTGCATCCTTGGGAGTGTATGCCCATTTCTCTTTCTGTGTTCCATTCCTCCCTCATGTATTCCCTTTCTGGAATCTGTGGAAATTCTGCTCCCTTTCTCCTGTGTTTTTTGGCTGTTGTTCCGTTGTTTTTTTTTTTTAATAGGTTTGTTCCACCCACTCGGGGAAGTCAGGAGTAGACTATCCTGCTTTTCTCCCCACTGCTGCAAAGAGATAAATAATTTAAGTAGCAGGTCTGGATGGTGGGATGACTGAAGACAGACTGGGGCAAACCCATGTGATAAAGAGCAAGGCACAAAATTAATACTACAAGTGCTGTAGTATTGTGCTTGTATCAGGCTATAATGATTTAGAACTGTAGTATTAAGGTACAACTGCAATAGGTGCTATAAAATCGTGTTCAGTTAGGAAGAATGAAACTTTTGGTTGTCTAAACCAGTTGAAAGAATTAAAAACCAGATAAGCTTTTAATGGATTTTTGAGCAACCTGATATATTGCTAAGGACTAGCTTGTTACAGGATCTATATTACAGCTTGTGAAGTGAGACCTATAAAATCTAAACCATGTGACAGAAAAATGATTGATGGCAATAAACTCATTTTCAAAACTGGAAAAAAAAAATTACTTCTTTTAAAATGAAACCAGAGTAACGAAGAAGTTTGTGCAGGAACTCGAACACATTGGCACATGGTCTTCCAGGAGTATTGTGTCATCCCCTGGCTGTAGGAGGAGGACCCTTCAGCAAACGACAATATGCTCCATATTCTCAGCAACAGTGAAACCTGAAACATTTGAGGAAAGTTGTAGCTACTATTTTCTACTCATACACATTAATGCCACAAAGCTTGGTAGTAGTACTTCTTTGGTAAACTAGTAGCAAATTTAGAGCTTTAAAAATTATTATTAAATTACTTCAGTAACTAGAAATACGCTTTCTTTACTTTCTACAGTTGATAAACTTGGTCACAGCCCAAAGTCAAACTGGAATTTATTACTTCTATGCCTTTTTAGCATCAGTGCTTAGTGGACAAGATTTTTCTGAAGGCTTGGAAAAGCAGACAAAATTGTCATCAACCTAATCTTGGAATAGTCTTGAAGTTGACTGTAGCAGTCATTATTATAGTTGTGCCTAGACAGTGTAGTAAAATATCTAGTTGACACTACAGATTTAAAGCAAAATTATCTGAATGATGGTGGTGAAATTGCCCTTTTAGCCAAACAATGATCTGCAAGAGTATCTGCTCCTTCTGATCATTGGAGTGAAATTTGTAAACTGTCTTCTCAGAGACTCAAAACAGAAATAGCCCAACAGGGCACTCAGTCTGACTAAAAGAAAGCAGTAGCAGCATCCTTGTCCACCAGAAGAGTAAAATAAAAAATAAACTAAATGAACACACCATTCAGCTTTTATTTGCACCAGTTAGAAGTACAAAGGAATGATGAAATAAAGAAAAAATATCTTTCATTGCCTTTAACCTATGGCTCACAGAAGGTGTGTTAATAGCATGCGTGACACTGGTTCTGCTCACTGCACAGTGCTAAGGAGAGTGACACCCACATGAAACTTTCTGTTGCTAATTCTAACAGGCTGCCTTAATTTCTTGAAAATATCTATGGATATATTTGTAACTACAGTTCCTCTTATTCAATCACTATCTAAGTCAACAGAACGATCTTCATCAAGACAGCTTGTATTTATCACACTTCATGTACTTAAATCGTATGTCACCCAACTCAGCAAAGTCCAAGGAGGTTCTTGATTGATTCTGAAGTAAACCATACGGTTAGCTAGTAAGTCAGCAGAACTAAATTCACTTTCAAATTAACTTTTATGTAATTATTATTAAATACTATTGTTTCAACATTTGTTTTCTGTAGTCTTTGGTTTGCTTAAAATGGCAACGGTAATTTACTGGTTAATGAGATGTTTTTCTTTCTTGGGCATCTGCATTTTGATGTATATTTGCTGGATCATATAGTGTTATTCCACAGCTCTTCTGCCTCATTGAACAAGGAATGTGCTCTGGGCAGGAATGAGGATCATGTAAGTGAAGGGTGCTGTCACATATTAGACCTCTCTCAAATTCCTGGCAGAAGTTGCAAAATGTGTTAATAAGGAAAGCAGATGTTATCAGACAGGCATTTAAAATTAATTAAAGTAGTGCTATGTAGAAATGGATTCTAGAGCCTATCATAGACTTCCTAGAGGATATTGCACATCCCCTAAAATGTATGTCCCACAGCTGTTATCAAGGGGTGCATTTCCTGTTTCTGGAGCCATGGAGCTCACTTGAGACTTTGTCAGCTATTTGAAGAATGATGAACATTTCCAACTTCAAACATTAATTAGTCTCTAATACTAAGCTGTGTCATGAGCATATGAAGATTTACATGATGCTGATTTTCCCCCCAGATAGGGTCAGCATCTTAAACTGTGTACTCAGATCAGTGGATTCTTTTAACTTTAGTGTCTATGGTTGATTGACATAAAGGATTTTAGGCTTAGCCTTGTAATAATATAACTGCCTGGATTTCTGACTCTCACTGAAGTTTTTAACCCCAAGATAGGTGCTTAAAATTCTCAGTTGACTTTTTTAATCTTTCAGTTAGGTAAAAAAGAAACAGTACCTTCTGACTAGTTTCTGTATGGATAGACAGACTCTTAACACTGATCTGTAGACCAAGACAGAGTCTATGTGCTGCTAGGACAAGCGCATGAACTGGGTACTGAAGTGTCAAGCTCCTATGGGACTAGTTTCCTCTGCAATGCCATCAGAATCATAATGGTACGCATACTTGGACACACACACACAGGATGACCTTATTCATAAAACTGTAGGGAACTCAAGAACTTCTCATCACTGCAGTTTCTGGAGGAAGTGTAAAGAATCCAGGATTCCTTGTGAATCCTTCTCTTCGTTCCCTGAGTCTTTCACCTGTCTGTGCCAGCTCCTATGAAAATTTCCTACACCAAAGGTGGGCTTTGAAATTAAATTAATAATAACGTGTGAAACTCATACAACAGCAGTCAGTACCACACAAAAGCCCTGGCAGAAAGTAATAACTATACTAAGTACAGACTTGGAACTGTGAACAGTCAAAAATGCCTTAGGCCACTCTGTGCCAGGCTGATCCAACAAAATATAAAAAAGCCGTTTAGTCATCACAGCCTGCTCAGGTGCTCTGAATGAGGAAGGATCTGGAAAAAATAGTAAGGAATGACATAGCTAGAGACTGTATAATACGTTATGTAGAAAGCATCTAACTAAAATTTACACGGACAAACTGAATTCTAGTATTTGTAACTTCTGGTCACTTGGTTTAGGAACTTTAAAGATCTTTGTTGCACTGTACCACTGTACCATTGCCCCATGTTAGTTCAAAAATACTTAAAAGTATTGTGTCCCTTTTAAAAATATCAGAATTTTGACCATGAAATAACTCTCAAATCTGTGTGATATTCAGTTTTATCCAGTGATTCCAACCAGCTGCTATACAACTCAATAAGTGTGAATCTGCTGAAGTGGGATCTCACACGTAATGGGTTTGAACTACGCTGACTATGTGTGTAAAAGCCTGTTTGTGTTTGACGGACACAGCACTACTGCCAGTTCTCAAAGATATAAAGTATTTTCTAATATAATTTTTTCATTTGCTCTTATGCAGCTTCTCAGAACACAGGAAGGGTCATGGATTTCTCCTTCTTCTTGTGTAGATTTAATTGGAGAGCCGGAACGTGTAGGAATATGTACAGCATTGTACCCAAATTGAATGAAAACAGTTAAAAATCAGTTGTGATTCCACTTGCAAATTCTGCTAGCTGACTGTAGAGTAAGGAGTACCCTATACTATCTAAATGGCAATTGGGGAACATGAATAAGTGCTGTTTGTGAGACAGAACACCACAATACTGTCCACTACTGCATCCGAGATGGTTTAAGTCCCCCCGTGGTGTCTTCTGCCAGAGCCATCCTGAAAGCTCGAGGACAGACCTGCTTAGGTCAGCAGACACCAATTAAGATGGCTGGTTCTTTGTTGCATTCATTCCTCTTTTATGCACGTTTTATGCTGAGGATTTTACTGCACCTTTGCCTTTATTCTGCTTTAGGTGCACCTAATATGTCACATTTTGTTTTTCTTTCAAACAAAATGTAGTGTCTGTTTGTTAACATCTATCATGTAACATCATAAATTTTCATAATATTTTCAAAACCTGAAAATCCTAATGTTTCTATACTGCATAGATCACATGCCAAAGGAGGCTCTGCAACATCCAGATAGCCTCCAGCTGCCTTTGTAGTCATAGCAGAATGCTGGCTGCTAAGACAGTATAGTTGTGTAAAATTCTGTTTTGTACAAGCAGGTACAAGAAGATCATTAAATGCCAGGTAAATCAAGAGAAAATTTTTAACCCCCCAAAATCTCATGCTTCTCCTAATGTTGCTGCTATTTTAATTTATTAAAAAAACAAAAAACAAAAAAGGCGCCATGGTTTAAATAATTCAGAGCAAACAGGAATGTTATTACTGTTTTACCCAACTGCTAGTTCTCCACGTGTCATTCGCACTTTCTTTTTCATCATAATCTAAAAAGTAGAAGTTATTATGTTGTAAGAAAAGGAACAACCAGAAACAAAACATTTCTTTGTATAGCCTAATTTTATATAATAGTGAAGCATGTCTATCCAAACTTGCAACTCAAAGAGTAAGGGAATTCAGAGGCAGGAATGAAATCAGATGTTGCTGTAGGTCCCTAATTCACATACTCATGAAGTGTGAGTAGTATTACACAAACTTCTAGCAAATTTTTTGTTTCTTCTTATTTCGGCTTATTTGTAATGTATGTGTACTTGCCTTTAGATCCAACCCCTGAAAAACAGATATAGTATTACTTATTCTGCTGAAACCATGTTTTTTACAGCATATCTTTTTGCTTGTTATCTTCTGTTCCATTTCTTATATTCCGAAAGATCATTCCAGTGTACTGGTTATTTCCAGATTGTTTGTTGATCCAAGGCATTAGTTTGTTTGCTTAAGAACACAGCAAAATATGAATAATCCTTTTCCATTTCCTCCTACTTGCATCTCTTGCCTTCTCTCAGAATAAGTGGCACTAGGGAACAGCTTTTCTTCAGGTTTTAGTTATTTATAAGGTTGCTCAAAAATATACATAAATTGAAGACTGCGGAGTCCCATGAAAAAACTTTCTCATGAGCCTCAAGATATTTTAAGTTCTTTGTTAAATTGTTTCTTGACCGTACCCTTTCCCATAAAGCTCCTCTACACCACCTAGTAAAGTCCTGTGTATTAAAACAACCAACCAACCAACCAACAAAAAAACTATTAAGAGAGGGACACAATACTTAAGTACTTTTGAACTAACATGTTAAATTGGTTAAAAATAAATGAAGCAATCAGAACTCTGTAAGGGTCTCCTTCTTGCTTTGCACACCACCAGGAAATCTGGGCATGATGAATATGTGTAATCTTGCCCTTGCAAAGAAGAGTAGTTCAAAGCACATGGGACAGTGCAGTTCATATTCAAAATTCACCCATCAGATCGGTTTTTGTATTGGCTGTTCTGGCTGTATTGTCTGAGATAAAGTCAGAAGGCCACCTACTGCCATTTGATTAAGGATAATCAAGTATGTTAATTTTGACTTTGAGAATATCTAATTTGTCAATAAATATACCTATTTAATTTATCAAAGACCAGATCTATTTATCAAAACACCATTTTGGTAGCCATTATAAATTCTGTTCAGTTGATTTTGCAAGAGTGACTACTTTGGTATTGTCCACCTAGTTTTTTAGCTTATTTTAAGTGATGTCCACAGTAATAGAAATTGTTCTGCAATGGTAGCTAAGGTGATACTATTCTTGTCTTTTTTAATTATTAGAGGTCTTTTAAGCTGCGCTGAGAAAGACTACAAGGATATTCGGTGCAGAATGTTACAAGATAGAAAGGTACAAAATCAAAGACTCGCCTAGAGGCACCAAGGCCTCTTGTTAAAGCAGTTCTTTTTACTTGCACAATTAGAATACTTGTTTGAGCCTGATAAGATTTCAGTGCATATTGCATTTATTTCTATTTTATATTTATATTCTGTGACACCACTATTCACATGGAATGCACAGGGCTAATTTACTCATGTCCTAATATGAATAAGTCAGTTGCTGTCTCTTGTGATAAACTGTTGTGCATTAAAATTCTTCCCCTTGTATATGGTTATAATTATACCAATGAGAAACAGCATTGCAAGGATCTTTTGACATAGCAAGTATCTTATTTTCTTTATGTGCCCTCTAAGAGAAAAAAAAAAACAAAACAACAAACATTTTAAGGTGGAAAGGCATGAGAGACATAAATAAAGAAAACGTTGAACACATTTGCATTAAGTTTAGAATTTCTCACCTTCTGCAAAGCGCTCTTTCTGCATATAATAATATAAGAGTTTGTTCTTTGTACAGTAGTTTTCAGTTACCTGAAAATACACGTTGTAGTAGCATGTTCAAAAAAGAATATAACAGACCGTAAGTTTCTGTTAAAAGAATTCTATCAAGGTAAAGAAGAAAGGAAACAGAAGAAGCTATACATTGCTAGTATGTGGTGTCATGAGCTGTTGTAGGTCTTTAATTGTCATAGACAAGATGACAGAAGCTACTTATATCAGTTTTATGGACTATTTATATACCAAAGTCATTTGGACTCTTGAGTTTGTTTAAAAAAAAATCCAAATGTAATTAACGAATTCTCAAATTTTAGGCAGAAAGCATATCCTAAAGCAATTTTGATCTAAGTCTTTTAATACATGAGCAAACTAAATCTAACCAAAAGAAAAACTGGGAAATCCTTTTAGAAGAGGAAACACCAGGATAATGTAGAACAAGCTCTGATGGACACACCTGTTTCGTACTTCTCTGCTTGCAGTGGCTGTGACAGAAGAAGGTGGCCTTTCCACTCTTTTGATGATAGAGTGGTTCAAAAAGCAACTTAGTGTTGTTAGAGTCTTGTAGTTGCCTAAAATTGTTATGTTTCCAGGTTTATGTAATGTTCTAGGAACTGCAGTGACTCAAGATAATGAATTTATGCAGGTAAGCCTGGAATTTTTGGAACTATGTAGTAGAAGCAATATGTGAACATTAGAGGATGTGTAGTAAAGGTTCCCGAAGGTAGCTATAAAGCTTTTTTCTTCTGCTTAGGTAGCTTGTATATACAACATGCATCTTTCCATTAAGAGACAGCCAGAATACACGGAAGAGATGAGGATAACATGAAAAAGATGAGTATTTTTGTCTGAACCTCAGAGGCTGGGATGCACAAAAGAAAGTAATGTTGGCGTGGAGGGTAGGATGATAGGTCAGGTGGGCTGAGCATCCAAATTCCACTGGCCTTTTTGGGCAACACTGTACACAGCTTCAGGGGGAAACAAACTCCTGAAAAATAAGATTCTACTATGGAAGAAGGCAGAGGTGTGAACACACGTGAACTGAAAAAACTGTGAAAAACTTTGGAGGAAGGAGAAACCAAGAAGTTGCAACTCCTACAGATTTCAGAGATAGAATCTGTTATTGACATAGAACCTTCATTACCTAAGGGGAGAATCTGAAAACAAAGCCACACAGATGTTCCAGGATCTTCTGAGCTGTCTTTCAGTTGCTTTTACAAGGAAAACTTTGAGAGGATCTTGTTGTCCTAGTCAAAGCTGTTACCACAACTGCTGAAATAATGAAACCCATTTTATAATCTGTAGTTTACAGAGATAAAAGCAAAAGAGTTTTCTACAATAACATATTTTCAGATATACTTACTTATTAGATTATTCTTGTGCTTCTAATGTGTGATCCAGCAAGATACCCAACAAAATAATTGTAAGAATGCTGGTGCCTGCATAAATTCCTATTTACTCAGAAGTCAGCAGGCAACCTCCAGATTCAAATTTACACATCCCTGAACACATGATGTGTGTTGAGGGATCAGAATCAAATCAAAGCTCTAAGTCGCAATATCAGAAATGGCTAAACAAGCCAAGTCTGTTTATCCACCCAAGTTAGGAAGAATGTGTGTTAATAATCCAAAACTGAAAGAAACACTATAGAAAATAGATTTTATTTGGGGAGGAAAGTAAGTTTTACATAATGTTATATTGTTTGCTGATGGAAAGCTACTTATTGTATAATTCTGATGTTTATACAGTGTGGCTTTATACTTCTGCAGTTGTCTTTTTAATAGGCTCTAAATGAATAAAATATACTTTTCCACTACAGCACAATGAAAGCTCCCTAAATCATTCTAGCCCTTAGAGAAATCTGAAAGAAAAAGTGGATATGCAAGATCTGTTTTATTTACAGTATAATTAAAGTAATTATGGTAGCTGTTACAGCAGTATACCTTTTATAACTCCATAGCTGAAGTGAGAACTTAGAAAAAACTCAGAAATCCAGCAAACTGACTGGGGACATTATTTTCACAAGTTATTGATAACCTTCTAATTTACAAGAGCAGCAAAACATTAGTTTGCAAAGGACCATCAATAAATATTCTAAACAAATAATATACCCAGGTGCAGGCTCACTGGATATTTCTTTTATATAATAATACTAATGCGTGTATCTACAACCAGATGAAAACTTAATTTTTAATATATTACTCTTATCCAAAGCCATGTTTTTTCTGGTTTTCATTTTTAAATTAAATAGATAACTTTTCCCTTGATACATTTCTTCATGTGTGTTTTTAATCACAAAATGTATTTTTGTTTGTGTTTGTGTCATAGAAATATTTTTCATATTTCATTTGCCTCTTCTGAAATTACTTTATCTCTGCAACTAAGACAAACCTGGATTTTTTTTCAGATAAGTAAACATGTCCTTAGCATGAAACATCCCCATCTGACTGAAGTGAAACGACTCATCTTTTTAGAGACATACCAAGATATGAAGACTTTCAGTGTTTGACAATAACATACAAAGCACATGTTATTAAATGTTCATGATTTCAATAGTTATCAAACTAGAATACATGAAAGGTTGCAGTATTTTCCTAGTCCTGGAATACTGTTGCAATGATAGAGCTGATCTGGTTCTGGGCTGCCAGTGCATATTAATTTTTAGCCAAGGGCCATCATACTCCAAAAAGCTTAAAATCCCAGCTGATAAATGAAACAAGTAAGATGGTTTTATAGAGGAACTTCTAGTATTCAGCTGAATTTTCCTAAAAATGAGGATGCCAGTTGTTCTTTGGGTTGCAGAGTGGGCAGCACGAATGTAGATAAAAAAATTTCAAATATCTTTTTTTCACAGTCCCTACAGAAATGCTTCATTCTCTTTTTTTTTTTTGTTCTTATATTAAAATTCCAATGCTTCTCTGAATACTTGTTAAAATCTTTGATTGTAGTGTCTAATTAGAATAGAAACAGAATATTTCACATATTGTTCCCCTTTAAAACAAAGAGCTACTAACACTTGATAGAAAAAAAAAATTGTTTTTTAGAAAGTATTTTAGAAAATCTAGGAGTTGAGCATAACTTTTTATTTTTAACAGGTACTATTTAACAATCAAAATAGAGATTTCTGCTTTCGAATTGCTGAATCAAAAACATAAGAACATGTTAACCTTGAAACATCATTTTCCAGCCACCACTGTGGTCATAATTTCCTTCTCTGCACCGTATCTTTAAAATACCCCATTTGGAGGAAAGCAAACTGAATTTCTCTTCAAAATGTAATCAGCACAGAAGCCTTGATAGAAATTGCATTGACTTCTTCAGGTCCTTTCTGTCAACTCAACCAAAATAGGTTGTAGTCTAAGGATTTATTTTCCAGGTCCTTGATGATTCAGGGCAAATTTTTCTTACCTACTTTAAAGGAATGTTAAGGAGCCTTTTGCATTTAAAAATGAGTTTTAATTGGGTCCTGTTACTTACAAATCTTAACTAACTAATTTTTAGTCTTTTTATGATTTTTGTGCATTTACTAATTAGCCTAAGTCAAATGAACAAGATTATATCAATGCATTTATAGTCTACCTCTCTTCTTCAGGGTCATTGGCCTAGATAGGGTTACAGCAGTACAATCAGTAAAATCATAGAATCATAGAATCATTTCAGTTGGAAGAGACCCTCAGGATCCTTGAGTCCAACTATAACCTAACTCAAGCACTAAACCATGTCCCTAAGAACCTCATCTAAACGCCTTTTAAACACCTCCAGGGATGGTGACTCCACCACTTCCCTGGGCAGCCTGTTCCAATGCCTGACAACCCTTTCCAGGAAGAATTTTTTCTTAATTTCCAATCTAAACCTCCCCTGGCCTAACTTGAGGCCATTTCCTCTTGTTCTATCACTTGCTACTTGGAGAAGAGCCCAATACCCTCTGTGCTACAACCTCCTTTCAGGTAGTTGTAGACAGCAATAATCAAACCAAGGATTTCAGTTGTGTATCACAAGGGTTCCTGAATGGTGTCTCTGACACGAATCTGTCACTAAGCACATTCAGCCACTTTGTTTCAGCTTGTGCAAATGTCAAGCTGTTTCCGTTGAAGATTTTTTTCCTCTGTTATGGTTTTCTGAGAAAGATGTACCTTATTGGGACAGAGGAACAACCAAAATACTGCACAAACATAGCTCCTACTGAAATACGTAGGTCTCCCAATATGAACAGTTAAAAATTTAAAGAACTACTTAATAATTCCTGAATATATGGGTCAAACTTCCAATTGCCCCTATCTTGTTTAAATAGCCACCTGGATATGTAGTATCACTGTCATCCTGAAAATGCACATCAGTTCCAAGCCTCCCAATGTTCTTGTTAAGCACTAAAGCTATGCCACGCATTTTCTGGCCAAGCACATGTTTGACACTTGGCACCCTCAGATCTCCTTATGCATAATCTCTTCTCATGTCCATTTTTCACTTTGCCAAAATCTAAGTTTTGCTTGTGTTTTAAAAATATTCCCTCTTCTTTCAGATAAAAGTTGCTTCTGTGGTCAGAGAACACAGAATCTGTGTAGTCTACAAAACATGGCCTGAAGTGCCACTCATTTTCCACAGACCCAGCAATGTTTTCATACACTACCCACTCCTGCATTCCCATCTAAAATGTCATCTATATCACTATCAGCTTTAAATGTCTTTACCTATTATGCATCCTCAAATTTCTCTTTATCACAGGGACATCAATATGCAAGATTATGTAGTAATGAATAGCATTGTCTGGTTATTCAAGAAGGAGAAGCATGAAATAAAATTTTATTACTAACAGTTATAGCTTTGAAGAAGAAAAATCAGCACTGAAATAATGAATTCCAATAATTTGTTTTATATTTCATGTTATGTAAGAGTCTTCCAAAGAAGGCTGAACCTGTGTCTTGCTTCCCAGAGTTGAAGAAGATCATGAGAACAAGGTGAGCACACTGCAACACTACCCTGCACTATGCTCCCAGCCTTCTGCAATTTACAACTCAATGACCTTCCCTAATCATTTACACTTTTCTTTCTCAAACCTGACCAGCTGGTTTTTGAACCATATAAAACTCAAATATCTAAAACAATCCATGGCAAGATGGTCCACACAATATAGAATCAATCTCCAGTAATATTCCAGTAAAAGGTATTATACTTTTGTAATTTTTACTTGGCATGTATGTCTGGGAAAAAGTTCTGCTCTGCAGAACTGTATTCATATATACAGGTATATATAAACTGCAAATAGCATACTGGACTGGGCTGATGTGGGCAGACCTTACTCAAACCAACATTTCAATTTAGATTAAGATGCTCTGAATTAGCGTTAGGAAATCTGTTCTGTAAGCCATTTATGAAAGAAAGCACCTTTTAGTTCACCTCCGACCTTCATTCTTCCACATACAATCATGTCAAAGGCAATAAATGAATGACAGAACTATTCAGTCAGCTATTACCTAGTTGTCTACTCAGCTGGATTATTTTAACCTCGACTGCTTCTGAAGAAGCAGGTGAGAACTGGAGAAATCTTCAAAAATTAATATGTAAAAAACAAACAAAAATCCAAACTCTCCAAATTCTTCTTGCTCTTTTCTACTGCATAAGATTGTTTCTGATTTAATTCCTCTTAGAAATACGGCATTCTATTTAAAGGCGCTTGTGCTGCTTGACCATAGCTTGAAAACTGAAACAGTTCATGAACAACATAGAAAATCTTCTAGACTGCAAAAAGATAAACTTTTAATCCCCCCACCCCTCCAAATAAAAGCAAAGAACAGACCCTTTGAATAATACTGAATTTACCAATTGCTGAAGAAGCCAAGAGACATGTATTACTAACTACTCGAGAACCTATTGTTTTTTAGATAGTTCTGCCTTTCTTATTAAGTGGTGGAGAGAAATGTTGGCAGAGAATATTCTACCAGCAGATGGTACTTAAGTTGGAATTAAATACTGCCAATAGTATCACATTTGGACACCATTCAAGTATGAACGCTTTCATACAAGAAATGACTAAGTAAGCCAGGACTTCTCAGGTTGGAAAAGAAATGACTGAGTGGGAACGTGACAGAAGTTCATAGGCACGGATAGAGATTAATTGTCCAATTTCCTTTCCAATAAAAAAAAAAAAGTACAGGGTGTCAAATGAAGCTAGCAGGCATCGTGTTCAACATTTAAAATCAGTGTGTAGGTGAGCGTTACTAAATACAAACCAGACACATCTGGCTCTGGAAGTCTGGAAAGATGTAAATTTTGTCATGGCCCAGTGCTAAAAAAAAGGATGGAGTTTTCAGAAAATAAAAGTATTTAGGGAATGTCAGCAGAATCACCTCAATGAAAATACTGTCACGATGCTTAGAAATGCCATATTGAGTAAACCGTATTCTGTGCAGTTCTATAAAGCTACTTTATGTTTCCATTATTAATGTAAAGCAGTATTTTTGAGTTACAGCTCTATGACTTAAGATTTATTTAATTCTATTGCCGATTCTGATTGCTCAGATTAAATTAGACTCGAGTCAAAAGTGGTATGTACCTGCTGAATGTAGGATCTGGTACCATTATTCACCATTTGCCATGCAAATGATCACACTGTACATACTGATCCTATTTATCATTTAAATTAAGACCTTTCATAATCATTTATCACGTACTTTCTTCACAGACAAGTATTTTTTCATTCTCTCATTGCATGTTGTTCAAATTTAGTTTACATATTTTTGTGTTGTCAATACTTTTACTTCATACAAATTATGACGTACTATTACTCTGAATAATCAAGAATTTACTAAACTCTACTAAAAGTTATATCTAAACATAAGAAGTCTAAGAATAACAGTGCTTTCAAAAGAAATGTAGGCACACTTTTGAAAGCCACATTTTTAAGAAATTGTACCTCTCTGAATTCTTACTTGCTACAGACTTGAGGTGCGCTTTATGGGTCCTGAATTTTGTTTGACTTTGCATTAATTTATTTTCTGTAAGTCACAAGTTAAACCTACTTGAAGAACTCATGAATAAAAACATTTTTACTACCAGTTTTTCTGTGATGTGATGTGATGTAGGCGATGGAGCTGAAACATTCACACTAAAACTCTAGGTTACTTTGCTGTTGTCTTGAATTCTCTGAACAGGCAGATCAGTAAGATTAAGTTTTTGCATGAATTCAGAAATGCAATTCCATTTTGTTAGTAGCAATCAAATTCTGCCTTTTGCCAAGGAACACCAGACCAAATTCTAAAAAATCTGGCAGCTGCATTTCTGTGACAGAACAGAATTTGGCCAAGTGTTGAATAAAATTGCATCTTTGGGCCATGTGACAAATGTGTAAGCATCTCCTTCTATGGAATTCTACTGGCATTTTCTAAAACTCTTAATCTTTCACTGAATTTTACAAAGTGCAGACGGAAATGAAGATAAATTCACCCTAGAAATTTCATAGCATAGAGAAGTCTCATACAAAAAAGTTCTGAGACAAAGGAAAACAAGTAAACTCTTCATTAACTATGTTCTTAATGAAATATTCATTTGATATCATCATAGGTGAACTTACATGGGAACACAGGTCCCACCACACATGCAAGTGTTTCATTTAGTGTACTTTGTTGTGACCTATGGCAATGCTGAAGCAGTTTAACATTATGAAAAGTGATTTATTTCAGGATCAGCCAATTTGTATAGAATCTAACCTTGTTACACAGGTAGAAGTACTTGCCCTTGGCTATTACTTAGCCTGACCACAGGGCTTTCTGG
This sequence comes from Patagioenas fasciata, assembly GCF_037038585.1. NCBI lineage: Eukaryota > Metazoa > Chordata > Aves > Columbiformes > Columbidae > Patagioenas > Patagioenas fasciata. Next base: position 36,244,367 of record NC_092523.1, read on the forward strand.
AAACAGCAAAAGCTTTATAAGTGTCAGCTCATGGCTAAATCAATGTTTATGCATGATGTACCTTTGAATAGCAAACACTTGCTGCCTGCAAGCTAAACAATGTTTTTATCTGTTTGCCTATTTCTGGTCCTTCAACCACAGCACAGGGTGTTGCAAATCGCATTTAGTAACAATTATCTGCTGGAATTTCATGAAGAGGAAAGTAGCATGATTAATGAAAAGTGACATACAGAGATTACTTGGCTATACTGGTCTCCTTGGTGAATGGGCGACTCTGCTGAACTGAAGCCTGACCTTTGTTACTTTTAACGAGGTCATGGTGAATGCTAAATGCTTGAAAGATTAGCCACTACAAATGTTTCAGTATTACTTAATGATGCTGTCACTAATGAACTGCAGGTAGGCAATTAAATATAATGATCCAGTTCTCACCTCTGAAACAAAGGTTGAATTAAAAAAAAAAAAAAAAGGCCATGTTTTCTGTCAAGGTGTTTAAAATATTAATACAACCTCAGAACTCTTATTAGATCATGTTTTCCTCACACACAGGTAATTAAGAGTCTAAATTTGGATAAGCCAAAGAGTCCATCTTTGAAGGGGCTGGTGGCTCAACATCCTGCACTCTGCTGTAAAGGTGTGTGGTGGTCTAATAGTATAAGACCTGAAGTTTTCTAACTTTATTGTCACTGAACTAGCATCAGACCGCTTGTAGCAACGCAGTGTAAATGAGAGGTAAGCCTCAAGGTAAACAGCTGTAAAATAAAATCACTAGCAGGGTTAAACATATTCTCTGTTTCAGTACTGACTCACATTAGCTACCCATTAGTGTAGGCAAATGTGACCAAACGAAAGTGGAAATGGAAGCTTGACATCAGACGTTCAAGTTATAGTTGACTGAAAGAACATCAACACAGACATGAGGAAAAAGAAATTTTAAAAAGTTTCAAGCTTATTCATAATTGCTTTCACACCTGTTGATGCATCTTCGTTCCCTGTGGGAACTATATTTGATCATTTTATCAGGCCAACATTCCATCACCTTTCTTAAACTGACAAAAGAACTCTCCTGTCATGGGCTTTTTTTAAGATAAAACTGTGAAGACATAACACCACAAACTGAATTAATGCAAAATATGTGACTGGCCATATCCAACAGAACCCTGTTTGCTGTTTCCCTGCAATATAAAAAAACCACACACCTTATTTGTTCTATCACCTCATGATTCCTCCCTAGTTTGCCATGAGGAACAACCCTGCCATTGTCTGCAATGTGTCCACAAATGGCCAGGGTGGGAACTGGGGTGGCACAGATGCCAAGCCAAAAATATTTAGAGCAACATTAAGTAAATAGCGTATGTGAAAGTCACCAATCTGAAGCTATAGTACTGGTCCCATCCCAGTCAGAGCTGAAGAATTCATTTCCATTAACCTTAAGGATAAGAGATGGAGCCATCCAGGAGAAAAACCACTATTTATATCACAATTTTTGTGGAAAAAATTCCTTATGGAAAAGGGTCATAAAGCAATGGAACAGGCTGTCCAGGGAAGTGGTGGAGTCACCATCCCTGGAGGTGTTTAAAAGGCATTTAGATGAGGTTCTTTGAGACATGGTTATTGCTTTCAGCAGCAGAGAAAAGAACTAAAAGTAGATATTATGTTTTGTAGGTAGGAAGATCACATTGCAATTATCTTTCATACCAGAAAACAATATAAGACTTCGAACATGCTACACTCAGAGTTTTCTCTGCATCTGTGCAGAATATACTGTTGTATGGCAGATATTTCAATATAATATTTCACAGAACTAAATGAAACAAAAAAACAAATGCAGAATTTTAAACATTACATATGGCAACAGGGTAAAATCAAAACCAGGATATTAAATAGCATTTTCTTTTTACTTTGCACAGAAATATTTATATCCTTTTATAGGAACTAAATTTACTGTAAATGAGAACAAATCTTGTTTATATTAACGTGAAAAGTCAAATGGCTATATGGGACTTGTATTTAACAAAATTAATAAAATATAAAATAGAAGACTTATACATGTTTATAAAACGTCTGGAGAAACTCATTAGCAAATGTTGCACGTTAAGATTCTGAGGTTTTCACTATTTAACTAGAACTACAACTTAAAATGTACTCTAGAGTTATTTGACTTGTAGGAAAAAATGGGAGGCTGCAAATTTGGAGTGATTTACCCAAACTTTGATGTTGGCCCAGGGTTCAGAGAAACGAGAAAGCATGTAACTCTTGCAATTCCCACCTCAGGGCAGACAGGAACCCAGGTAATCAGAAGAATAGACAGAGCTTGATTTTATGTTTTCCTGCACCGGCACAGGAGAACCGCTACATGGGGTTCTCATAATTTGCCTTTCTAGAGGCCTGCAGCAATTCATTCAAGTTTCAGGGAAAGTTTTGGTCTTTGAATTGTACTTCAAACAGAGAAACAGCTCTTGGGGCTCTTATGTCTGTAAGTCCATTGTGTTCAGATTGTGCCCAAAATTAAAATAGAAAATAAGCAGCTACAAAGCTGTGGAGTTCAAGCTCTCTTTTAAACTTTATTTTCTGAATGTACACCTAGGTTATCCCTCTCTTTTCTTACAATTGAACTCAAGTATTTATTCAATTGAAAACAAAAGCACTACACATCCATACTTGCACGTGTATTAGCATTTTGTACTACACACGTAAAATTTTCCAACCCCCTTTCCTTTCAAAGCTGGTAATAAAAAATACCAGTCTACTCGAAATATCAATTACCAGATATCAAGGGCACACATTATCATAGTTTGCTGTTACTTTCAGCTAATAACCATTACAAACTTCAAGTAAAAATTGATATATGGTCTATTACATCTTAGATATGCCTCTTCTAAAGTACGTGATTATTTGAAAGCGAATTATAATGGTAACAGCTTTGGAACTTTAACATTACTGACTGCTACTGAAAGTCTATTAAGATACCTTTTTGCATACTGAAATGTTGGAGTGGAAAAGCATGATCTATAATAAAAACTAACTGTGTATACTAAACACTTATTCAACAATTACTCTTTTTGGAGGACTGCCTGAATACTTTTATTTGAGAAAATTTTACATTGTTGATTATAACTGTGATATCTTACCTCTTAATACATTTTACAATTTGCACATAATGGTTCCAAAGGAGCTTGTAAATGACATTAAATCATAAAATTCATTTTGCTTTGCATCAGTTCATTCATCCATGTTCCAACTAATCACCTCATTTCAAAATTCAATAAGCCTAAATACCTGGATTTATGATGCTTTGTCAAAATTAACAGGGGAATATCAACAATGTAGAATTAGAAGTCCATTGCAACTTAAAGACAAGCACCTAGTTGAAAACAATTAAAAAGATTCTGCAGCAATAATTATATCCACAGTGTTAGCAAATAAAATAAATTAAAACTGATTTTATTTCTGCTTTGGGAGATTGCAGGAAGCACTAAAAAGCTTTAATATAGTCACTTAAAACAATGAAGTTGTTTTGAAGTAAAACTTTAAAGAGAATGAATTGAGCTTGGAGTACCAAGTACGCTAAATTGCACATAAAACGTGAATGTAGATGTATTTTTAAAAGTATACTATTCCTATTTATTATTCCATATCTAAAAGCTTCTGATAAAGGCTTTTATTGTAATAGACAATGTTTTGGTTATAAATAATCTCCTGTAATATTACCTCTCAGAGAACACAGTCATCCTATTATATCAACATTGAAAAATAAAAGTGCAACTACTATTTTAAGAAGGTAGTAACCGTGGCATTTGTGAAACATGTTGACTTTATTAAGACTCAACAGTTTAGAATCCATTGTTTATACATCAATTACCTGCTGCATAAATACTAGGGTTTTTTTTAAGACACCGCTGTAGGCACACTGTAACTTACTTACAATCTGTATGAATTCTGGAGACTTGCATTTACGTTCAGTATTTTAAAAGCAGCTTTAGTTTTATTTGTGCAAGTAATGGCAACAAATACAAGTATTTTATTGAATAATGTCATCTGTTTTCTAGATTCTGTATTGCAATGATTGCACTTAGTATGTAGCTAATCTATAGGCAAAACTGTAAGCAAAGAAATGTGCTATTAGGAGTGTCTAGCTTTTATGCAATAAGCAGAGCTTAAAAGAATGAGCAGGTGATACAACTTCATGTGAAAGTATTTTAAAAGTACGAAATTCTTACAGTTAAAAAAAAAAAAAAAAGGTCTGCAGTCCTCTCTTGCCTCTTTAATTAAGTTCTCAGAAGCAATCAGACGCAAAAAAAATTCATGGTCAAAAGACACTATGTCGTGCTGAATGTTTTATCTCTTATTCCTATAATGGTCACTGCACAAAAGGCTGGTTTTTATACAGCACATGAATCACAAGATCTCTTTCACAGATATTTTGTTCCTTTTTTTTTCTGATTAATTTCTCTGAATCTGAATGAGCAATATTCTTTAAATGAGTGTGTATGTAGGCAAATACACAAATACATTTTATCAAAGTATTTCTAGAAATACCACCAGTAGTTTAAAAGCTTGCATACAGTTCAATTACATCTTTCTGCTTCCCCCACCAAATGTCATTTGTTCTAACCAACCATAAACAATGCCATTTTTTCCCCGGTATCCTGTTTTATCTCCATCTAACCAACTGTATCCTAACCTGAGTTTTTTACCTTCTGAACAGGAAGAATGGAGACATCAAAGTGCTCTAATGAGATGTATCAAACACTTCAATACTGCTTTTGAGAATATCTCTGAAAATGTCTCAGTGCATAAGATATTAGTGTTAATCATCACATTTCAGATTCTGATAAGAGATGACATTTATATCAGGGTTTCTATCAGATTCTCGTACATCACACCAAGGTTCTAGTCTTGCTATGCCAATACAGACATTTGTGAAAACACCAGAAATTGTACTTATGATGTATATTTTAATAATAAAGGTTTCCCCTGTGCTCATATTTAAATCCTCTTTAGTTAATGATATTGATCATTCTGAAAAGAGCACTAAAAACACTTAAACTAACTTTTTAGTGCAAGGAAAGATATAAACATTCAGGTTGGAAGACACATGCAAAAAATGGAGACACCTCCTGGTATTTTTAAAAGTGAATCATCTGTCCTATGTTTGGAAGGAAAAAAAAACACCATATTTTGAATATATATCTATATATATAAATCTATATTCCTTTGATGCAATGGGTGAAAATTGCTTTTTGAGCAGTAGAAATATTTAAATGACTATTAGATGATGCTAAATCATCTTGAAAAGACAATAGCATTATTTGCATAATTTAATTAAAATCAGAGCCAAATGTTGTTTCTAAAAGCTTACTCATGAACATTTTTAGAACCAGTGTACTCTATCTGTGCCTTCAGGAATGTGTATAAATACTATCACAACCATTTAAGAAGTCCTAAATTCCAAGTAGGTATGCAAGAAGTTCTGTCTCCTATGATAATAGAATTATGCACTTTGGCTTTAAACTGAAGGACTGATGCTGACAATCTGATTAAAGCATGCTCATTTCTGGTGATGCAACAATGTCCTAAAGAACATTACTTGTGAGTATCTCCTGGAACAGAAAAGGAATTAAAAGTAAAAATGTGTTTTTTCTTTAAAAAGCCCTGCAGCTGTTATACCATTATCAAGAAATGGCAAAGCTGGAACTCCTTTTATTCTACATGAACCTTTCAGTGGATTGTCAGTGCAAATTTCAGTTTCTGAGCATACCGTTAAGATGTTTTATACTAGAAAATGCATGTAATTAAGAAGTGGCTTGCGACATCAACAATGTGTGCACAGGAATGGCAGTGCTTGTATTCATTGTTTGCTCTACCACACAGCTGGACGTACTCTACTATGGGGCACATCGTTGAGCCATTGATGGAGAGAGGCCAAGAAGGATTTGGGGCTGTGAAAAGGAGAAGTGGCTTGGAAAGAGAAATGATAATCCTTGTGTTTTTCAAAAACTGTCCAGCATCTTCGTTCTCCTGTGATCTCCTGCTCAGTGGCTGATGACATGCTTTTAAATCCCGAGTGCTGCAGTTTCTCCTGACTGCACACATGCACACATTGTCACAGGTCTCTCCTTCAGAAAAAGAAGTGTTATCCCATTGTCCGTTTTACAACAGGAAACGAAGTCAAGATGCTCAGTGGACCAGGGTGACATTTATGGGTCAAGATGCACATTCAAATGCAAGCTGATTTTCACAGCAGGGATGTGAGACACAATGACACCTATAAGCAAACCCCTAAGCACTGGTTCTGAACAAGTTTGGTTTGCTTGCTTTTTTTTTTTTTTTCCCCTTTTCTTTTCCACTGGATACAGCATATCAGTTGGCTTCTCTCAGGAGAAAATAACTTCACTTTTGGGGATTTCAGTAACATGAAAAGAGAAAAGAAGGGTTTGCATTACTATCATCCACTACAAAAAAAGTCCTGAAATTTCACTTGTATTACTTGCACTGTTAAAACAAGCTGCACAGAAGAGTCAGACACTTTGTGACCCAGCTTGTGAGATCTCTGCCATTTGGCTGCTAAATCTGTGTCTTGCTGCTTGGTCCTTTCCACAGGATGAATCTATCTAATTGCCCCATGTTTGTATAACAGACTACTGATGACACTCTTGATGAAATCCTTGGTCCCTACCTAATACAGTTTTTTAATAAAGGGGATCAGACAACAGAGACAAAAAGTTATCTTGAAGAAAACGTTTTTCTTTTCTTTCTTTTTAAGTTCAAAGTAATTATATGAGAATTTTAGGAAAAGAAAATAAGAAACCAAAAGATGAAAATCATGGCACTGAAGGAAACAAAAGTCTGCACCTTTTTTGGTAAATTGCTTTGTGTGTTTTCTCTATTAAAAAAATTAAAAGCAAAAACCAAAAAACCAAAACAACGAAATAACCCCAACACCAAACCAAACTAACAAAACACAGAAGTATTCAACAAACATTATTTTTTAATGTTATAAACCAAGTTATTAGCATGTGGAACTGATTAATTCTATTGTAATGGAAAAATGATCTAGGAAATACTTCTATCTTTATCCTATCAGGAACATAACTTGTGTTTAATTCAGTCTCCCTGGAACTCATCTTGGAATGAAGAGCATTAGTGTGCCTGAGTAACTGAAGAATCTACATGGTGATGTTCAGAAGTTCCATAAATTTTGTAGGAACCTGAGGCATTTTCAACAAGTGTTAGATGCTTAAAACTTTCCTAAAATTTAGAGTTTTTAACCTTTTATATCTGGCAAAATTTAATCTATACTAACAAATAATAACCCCTTATGAATTTTACGTTTATATTAAATTACTATCTTCCTTTTCTCCTCCTACATAATATTTTTAATGCACATATATTTGGTTTATGAGGGCAAGGTTTTCTTTTTTTTTTTTTCTTTTCTGATACAGAAGCAGAAGTCTGAGCAGCTTATTTTATAAATACTTTATAGCTTTTGATAATCTTACGAGGTTTTAACCATCTTTCTTTGAAAATATTGAAATCTATGCAAATGATCATTCTGTAAGCATTACATATTTTGTCATCACTACAGAAACCATGTTTGGTTGTTAGTGCATTAATCAAGGAGTGCAGAGGGAAATAAACCTCAATTTTGCAAGTATCTGAATGTGGAACATAGTAGTGTACTTCTAAAAAACATGAACGTAATCTTTACTATGTTCAGGAAAACAAATGCAGTAAAGAAATAAATGACAGACCTAACTCAGTTTAAAAACCTCAGACTCAGAAAATATAATTCATATCTTTGTTGCAAGGATATTACTCAACACTAGTTCCACTTGCTGTATTAGAGTATTTTTCCTCCTGGCAGAGTTGTTAATTAATAAGAAACTCAAATGAGGATCTCATCGTAAGAGGGTGATATCATTATTTTCCCTACAGAAAGCTTACAGAATATGTCCTCTCTCTTTTTAAAATTATTGCATCAGGAAATAAAGGATAATTATGTTGGCAGCATGCTTCTTTTTTCTTTTAAGCCAAGCAAGATGTCATGTGGGAGGTATTGCCAAACAAATTCCATGACGAATTAGATGATGTACTATGTATGAAATCTAAAGAATCTTCCACATTATAAGAAGTCCAAACATCTCTGCTTCAATTATACATCAACTGGAAAGAGGTGGAAAAAAGATTTCTTTGTACACACAGTAAAAACAAATCCAGTGTGGCACTGGCAAGTTCACAGACGTCATGGGAACATTTTTAGCAGAACAATGCTGGTCATTTGGAGCTGGGCTGCCAACATTTCTGCATAATGCTTATTGGTATTTGAGTCATTTCACCACTTGGCATCAACTAAGTTCAAAAGCCTGTTTGTAACAGTAGACTTCATTGTACTGAAGCTGCATGGAACAGCAAAACTAGTTTGCCCTCACACAGCAAAGGCCAGAGTGACTCAGAAGAATATGCAAAGTGATTCTTCCTGGTTGATTTTCATTTGTCTTTAAAACAAAACGCTCAATCACTAAAATGTCATGACAAATCAGACAAATGGTAGCAATTCCCTCAAAACTATGTTTTAAAAGTGAAATCTCATCTGTAAAAGGTCCACTAGCAGATCAGGGAGCATTTATAGCATTTAGATTGCACTTTTTATGATATGCTCAACCTTTTAAAAAAAAAAAAAAAAAGAGAAACCAAAATATTATGCAGAAAACAAATGAATTTTTTAAAAAATAGTGTTTTTTAAATTAATGCAAGTGGTATGACCACAAAATGCTGAAAGCATTTCATCTTCCTTCTTGTACACTGATATTGGGTTTGTCAACTTGCATTCATTTGGTGAACACCAACAGCTGTTTCATTCACTTTTTTGTTTCTTTTTTTTCTCTCTCTCTTTTTTTTTTTTTTCCTAGTATGAATGCATTTAATTGTAAAATCTTCATCTTTTTCATAGGGATTAAAATTTATTCCAGCTTCAGTATAATGAAAATACAAGATGACTCCCAGAAAAAAAATATATGGATCTTCCTCTAAATTCACAAAGCATCCAGGAGAGTAAAGTAGATGAAGGATAAGATTCCCTCCTTGCACTACATTACTATTTGCAGGAGTACATTACGCAGACAGAAGTATTTTGCCTCAATGCCTACCAGGTGCCCCTCAAAATATGAAACATAATCCATACATTAAAAAATCCGAAAGTGATTTTTTATACCATCATTCAAACTCCTAGGTTTGTACAGTAATGAGGTAGGGGTCAGATTCCAAGTCAACATGCACTCTTTTCAGCTCAGCTTATATGTTGGTGAGCAGCACTGGACCAAAGCAGATGTATAAAATAAGTAGTTTCTTTGTTTTAACAGAAGGACTTTTAGTACAATTATAACATTTGGAAATGTATTTCCAAGCAGTATGTATTTCCTTAGAGTTCCGCTATAGAAGCAGGGGCTTCTTTTGGTTTTACAAAGTAATGAGAATGGATAAACTTGAGGTAGAAGAGCTATTTATCACCTCTGAGTATGCTACATTAACATCCTGTCCCTGATTAATTCATCAGGTATTTCTCAATTTTGAAGTCCTACAGAAAAGTAAATTATTTTGTTCAGTCTCCTTTCTGAAAAAGTACACGTTTTTCCATACCTATTGTTATAGCATTTTAAGATAGAAAGTGTTCAGAATAGCTGTGTGAGATCTTTTTTAATAATATCAATATATTGTTTGTATCTGGTCTGGTGGGACATTCTTTAATGGGAGCAGTGTGGTTCTGAGGCACCAGTGTCAATAGGCAGGAATCGGCAGTTTCTATCTGTTTCCCAAAGCTCTTCTCTTTGGCGAGGTGGAGGAGTGGGGAGGTGGAGTTGTGAATTCTCTTTTACAGGCAGAGAGTACTAAAACCGGAGAGAGAGCTGCTGAATGATTGCTGGCGTTCCTAGACGTAAGCAACACACGAGGGCAGGAACCTGATGGTAAGTTTAGGCTCAGCAGTAGGGCTGAGACAGAAGCAAACACTGAATCAAGGCCCAAACCTCCAAGTTGAGTGGAATGAAATGACGAGAAAATACCACCAATAGCGAAAAAAAGTATTTCAGAAGGAAGAGGTGTAGGAAATAGCTGGGGTGACCAGTGACATACACCTTCCCTCCCTCAAGTCCCTGTAGAGTAGCAACATCCCAGAAGCAAGCAAATGGACATGAGGATGACAAACTTCGTGCTGCCACACACTGTGTTTATCTCTCCTGGGCATTGCTAACAAACAGGGTGGTAAATGGCGTCCGGTTATCTGCGCTTTATTTCGCTGTACTGCTGTTAGCAGCAGATCACTGCGTACAAATTGTGATGGACAAATTTATGTCAAATCGTGACGTGAGTGACATGTCATAGCCCAACCCCATTAGTGCAATAAAGTATTTCTTTTCTAGGAACAGCATCTGGGTTACATTTAGAGAAAGACAAGCTGTGTATTACTATTATTAGACTTAATGATTTGGAAACGGTAAACTACCAAACTAACGAGAGAAAGGGTACATGTGTACAGAAGCGTGCTTGCCATGCAAGTGGGTTTTGAGACAGAGAGGAAAATGTGCTTGATTTGTGGTCTTAGGAAGACTCACCTAGTTTCCATCTAACTTGCACCCAGCCAATATTCTCTTAAAACAGTATCTTTTCGGCAGAAATATAAACAAACTTAGGAACACACAGGCATTTCTATTTGTAAATAACTTATTCAGCAAGAGGAATACATTTATCTACTAAAGAAAGGTTTTACTAAAGTATCAGGTACGTTTAATTTGTGGTTATTTTATTTTACACCTTTTTGTGTGCATTGTAAACTAGAAGCAATATCAAGCTCCCTTTCCTCACCTTTAACTTTCTTCTTTCCCCCAACTCCCATTTCTGCTTTGTACAGTGCTGTGTGAACTGAAAATGCTTGGAAATATAAAAACCAAATAACCTTCTAATCTGGATAGCAAACACAGTAGCTGGGGAATCAAATTATTTGTATAACACTAGCCCAAGTGAAGGCAATGTGTTACATCAGAAAGAGTAAGGTGAGCATCCTCAATAACTGCAGTGAAACTATGATTACTTACAGAAGTTACCACAAAGTTATATTTATACCCTATTCTAATTATTCTTTTAGTCTGAGATTTATACACCACTAGTATGAAAGCAAATAAAATTAAACATGCACGATTCATTTTTCTACCAGTTTTGCACAAAGCTTTCCTTGTTAAAACATTAGCAATTTGTATTGCCAGTCAGGGCCCTGTACAAACTGTATTATTTTTTCTTGTTGCACACTTCAGACAAAAGTATGCCTATCTACAAAAGTAAGCCTATCTCCTGGCACAACCTCCTGGCATCTTCCTTGTTAGATAAGGAACAGCAAGACAACAGCTCTGGGATATGTTTCTTTCTGAAAGGTCCACCTTCCAAGAACTGCTATGAAAGGACACAGGAGAGCTCAGAAAGTTTCGCCTGCACACAAAAAGTATTTGAACTCTCACAGAACTGTGTCTCCTCAATCTAAGGCTTATAGGGAATTTACAAAGGGCACATTCCCTTCTGGACATGCCTGTAATTCCCATTATCATCAATGGGGGTTATAAGCAAGTCGTAACAAAGAATAAACCCTTGTGTGTTAGCACTGCCCCTGTTTAACAGTGTCTAAATCAATACCAATGATTTGATAGTTTTACTTTCTATATATTCTGACTCATTTGAAATTCAGTTGACCCTTAACTAATGAAAGAGTACATTTTAATCCTCCTAACGAAAAGACATAGAACAGCCATTGGAGCCCAAGCCAAAACTGACAAAGTCAATGGGAAACTTCCACTCAGCTTCAGAGAACTTTGTACTGGTCCCTTAATGAATACCACACAGTTCAGCCCTGCTAAACAGAAAAAGATTCCACACAGAATGCAATGTTATCCTGATGCTTAACCTGGCAAAACACAGCTGCTGCTTTAAATGGAAATTTTCCATATAACTTGTTCCAGACTTCAGAAAACATAGCTAACAATATACAGTACACTGGCGTTTAAAAAACCAATGTACATGTCGGTGTTACTGTTCTTTTGTGATCTCCTGGGTCCCAGATGTTTCTCTTAACACAACTCTTGTTATGTTTCTAAAACAATATAGTAAGCATCAGGCTGGAACAGGAAAAAAAAAAATAACCGACCACAGAAGACTCAACTATGCATAAAGATATCTGTACAGGTAACACTGAATTTTATTCCTGATACAAGTTATTTTCCAAACTTTGCCAAAACAGATGAGACATGGACGAATGTGTCCACACATGAGATTAGAAAGTTAGAACAGATTTACAATATAAAGTCTTTTCTGCTGTCTCAAGAGGAAATCCCTGTCTTTTTGTATGTCAACAATACAGCTATTACAGGCATCACAGTGGCTAAAATATTCTTAATAGAATTCTCCCCCATGGAAACATAAACACAGAACTCCCAGACAATTTACTATTTGAATTTAGTTATGGATGCAAAGATGATCTTACAATCTAAGTGTTATATGGGCCAGGTTTCCATCCGACTTGCATAAAAATGTACACAAATTCTATACAGACGTATTTGTAAATAAGCACCTTGACATCATCTGGCGTACATGTAGTATCTCCGAAGTTTCAGTGTAACCATACTTTTGTTTATGCACTGATATTTTCTGTTGTTATTTGATGCTTCACATTGATTTATGAAAGAAAACTATCGTAACGTTGAAGTTCACTAGCTGAAAAAGGAAAAGCTAATGCTGTTCTTTAAAATAGCAGTTATCAACTGATGCCTTAAACATGCATCTCTCAAGTCAGTTTAAGTAACCGCTTCATTCCCTTAAAATTATTTTATTCAGAACATTTATTTTCCTAGAGAACATTACCTACACATGTTAGGACATCACTGTCTATAAATTATGTATGACAGAAATAGTAGTGTATAATAGCCCTACTTAAATAAATATGTATTATTTATAGTGTCACAGGTGAAGTACTAAAAGAAATGATACAGTCTGCCAAGAATCTTATTGCAAAAATAACTTGTCCTAAATGCTGAACATGTGTAGTATTGGCTTTTTTCCCCCTGCTATTTGAATATTTTTAGTAAAATTGTAATAAAATATTTCAAAATAAATACTGCAATATTAATGTACTTCTTATTTGCCCTAGGGCAGCTCTGGCATAAATCTATCATTTAAATGCTGTGCTCTTCTTATATTACCTACAATGCAGCTAGTCCTGATCTCATTTATATTACCTTTTAAACTGGTGGGACTTCATGAACATTATAGAAACCACTTCCGATCTATACCAGATGACGCAACAGACAAATGAGGCGTAGCTTTTCTGTACTGGTCTCTCTGTTGTGTTTCTATTTCTAAATCAGTGCTGAAAGCTGAAGTAGCACATGCAGTATTTAATGTTCTAAAATGAACTGCAATCAATATCTCTGCCCTATATTTCTGCTGAAAACCATACATGCGCTGTAACAAAGCAAGGCACTTTCTGTAGCAGTCCTGGTATTTCACTGAAAGAAAATGTATCCTGATTAATTTATCTCTAATTACACAAATTCTTTACACTTTCAACACTTGTCATTGCTTGTGATAAGAACAACAGGATCAATCAATTCAAAATGGGACTAAAGTACATGGTTCTTAAATTACATTATAGATCTCTTTCCTGTGCAGAGGGGATTAATGTATCAGTATCACTTTGTAGTTTGGGGCACTAATAATCTTGAACTATCAGGGAGGAAAACATGGCAACAAATTGGTTGCTTTCTTCAGGTGCTGCCAACATGCTAAAAATAAAACTTAGGAGCATGCCTCCAAATTTAATTGAAGTATTTATGTATGCTCATTAAAGATGCTTAGTCATTAATTAGAAGTACACAATGCTTCATTCATCCAAATAGTATAAATCTATACATTCAGTCAATTTATTTGGAATTAGAACACTCACATATCAGCTCTTAGTAAGAAAGCTTTCAGCTATCCACATATATTATAGCTAAAAAAATACACAGTGGTGGGTTTTTTCGTTTGTCTGGTGTTGGGTTAGTGTTTCATTCATTCATTCATTCATTCATTCATTCATTCATTCATTCATTTATTTATAATCAATGAGCCACATTTCTTGTTGGTAATGCCCTTAAAAAAATTAAAAGCCTCTGAGTCTGTTACAGTGATCTGCAGGTACTGCTCCAAGCTTTTGGCACATCTCTGCAAGCGAGCAAAGCAATGGAAATCAACCTATGCAGAACCTGATGTGCACATCTGGGGGTTTCCAGATCTGCCATCTTCAGTGTTCAGCCAATCACTTACCCAGTATCTAAATTTAAAAATGTGCTACTGATTCAAGGTGCCTTATTCTGGATGCCAACTGCACAGCAAGTTATTGGTAGTTTTCCAGCTGAATTTTTACCGTATGGCCTCAAAAACTGAGAACATAATTTTTTGAAGCACATTTGTAATTATACTGTTAGAAGACATCATAACAAATAATCAGAAAGACTGTAACATGTTAGTCAGTTCTTCAAAGCTGGTTACGTAGGTAAGATAAGTTCTTTTGCAGTGTCCATAGGTAAGATAAGTCCTTTTGCATTCATGTCAGTGAAATGAGGGGTTTGCCATACATTTGCTTTCTGACTATTGCACCCAAATCAGTATTGTAATATCACACAAGTTGAACTATGTAATGCACAATCTAGGAAGCCAACAAATACAGAATACCCATGTAACAATCACTGTAATGTCAGTTTCAAAAATTCCTAGAAAGAGAATCTAGTTTTCTTATTCTAGAATAATCTGCATTTTCGCAAAAGAGAATGAAGAGTAAAACGACTATGTATGTAATACTGACTTCAGTGTTGCTGAAAACTGTTGCCTCTCTTCTGAATTTCATCAAGTTGGTATGAAAGAAAGAGAACATTTTAACCTTCAAACAGCATGAGTCGTGAACTAAGAGAAGAAGAAAATTTGTACTCTTGCTAAAAAAGTTTCATGGAATTGAAATGTTTTAATGATTGGTCTACATCCATATGACATAGCTCTAAATAACATCAGCTTAGCAATCTTTATGATAGCAGAACACGGGTTGAAAATTTCTTCAGGCAAAAATAAAAGTAAATCTAATCCCTCCATCTTGGAGAACACTAGTTACGCTTCAGGGTTTTTCCATTTCTAGTGCAGCTTTCACATAAGCTGTTGAGACAACAGGATCAAATCACATTGCAGATGATAAAGTCAAATCAGTTAGTTACACTCTCTTCTGGAGACTTATTTTTCTAAACCTAAACTTTGTGCACATGTATAAGCATACAGTTAAACAAGGCAGATTTTTGCTTGGATCTGTCTTCTCTAGGCTGTCTGAACACCATGTGCTTAGCCAACCCAACCAGAGACGCCAGCTTATGCATCTTGCGGGACTCCATAATGCCCATCTCCTAGTGATGTCCAGATTTTCTTATTCACTCACCCCACAATAGCAAATGTGAGGAATCTTGCCTGGCATGCCCTGTGACCTCTCCTTCATCACACCAGGGGCTCCACCTGTCCCTCACTCCCTTGCCATCTCCAGTTCTGTGAACACAACGTCCATTCCTCCTTCACCCAGTGTTGCTTGCTCTTTCCCTCTAGCTCAGAAGCAGAGCCCTACACTCTTCCCTTCCACATTCTGCCACTCTTCCATCTTCACCCAGCTTTTGATTTGATGGTGCCCCACTACCAACACTTCTTTCTCCTTTTCAGCATTACAAAAATCTGCTTGGAAGATAGGCAAAGCTGATGGTTGCTGTGCTGAAAAGCCTTGAAGTAGTGCTACCAAGGACTTTGATGGACTCACAACACCAAAAGTACTGAAAGATGTAGCTCTGCTGTACACGTAGCAGATACCCACACCTGTGACCTATTTTCCTTCTTCTAGTCTTATTTATTGAACCAGTAGGGTTCTGTTCACGGACACCTAGAACATTTCCTGAAACCTGGAGCAGATTTTATTCAGAAACACCCTTATAAAATGCACACAGAGGTGTGTACTTGACCCGAGTATGAATTCAGCCAATTACTTGAGCTGGGGAAAGACATACCCAAGAATCATCATACTGTTAACCTTACAACAAAAAGAAAGCTGCATGAGTAAACAAACATCTTTGTTTCATACTTCCTACAGCTGAAACTATAGCTTACATAAGGTATTTATATACATTTGCTTTCTTGTTCACACATGATTTCCAAGACTGTAAACATAGTAGCAAAATATTTTATTGAACCTGACACGAGTATCAAAAAAATGATATTTGGAAATGTGCAACACCTTTTACAAGGAAGGACTCAATAAAATGTAGGAGCATTAGGCAGCATTAACTACAGCATGTCGTGCTTGCACTTTCTTCTGAGGGGAACCTGATTTCCCTGTCTTCATGACTCTCTCCTACTGCCTTCCAATCAATCATTTTTAAGAGCAGCAGGATCCCTCATAACACAGTACTGTTAGTGTATTTCAAAATCCCGTATTTCAGAATCTTCTGTAAGATTGAGAAATTACCTCTTGTCTTTATTTGCCATTCTGATATTGTAGCAAAGTCCCACATGGTACCAATTTTCCCTGAAACTGTACTGAATAAACCCAATATGAATCTACCAAACCAGGTTAGATACCGGTGACACGTTACTGTGAACAATCTAAGAACATTTTTGGCATGGGTACAGCATTTCACCAGATTAAATACTTTAGAACTCAGGCTATTTACGATGTCAGTAATTTTTACAAATGTATAGTTAGTTTGGTGAATGTCACTGCCTTACTTAAGTCCCTAAAATCCTGGATTCACCTGACAGTTTCAACTTTATGAGCCTTCCCTCCTACTCTCTTTCCCCTCAGAAAATCCTAGACAAAATCTCCAACAGGTTCCTTGTTTTTGGCACATCTGCTTCAGGATAAAGAGCTGAAAATAAAACTGGAAAATTCTACAAATCTCAACACACATTATTCTGCAAAAATCTCAGTGTGTTAAAAAGAATTTCTAATTATTTTTTCTGCCAACCCATGAAGCCTACCAACAGTAATTACTCTCTTCACCTGTGCAGTCCTCTTTGCTACAAAATGTAGACTGACAGGGAACAATAGTATCTTGGTTGTTGTTGTCTTTCTTTTATTCTGAGAAACACATATGAAATAATATGCTCCACTCAGTTTGGTAAGAAGAAGAGGAGAAAGAAGAATTCTGTCTAAAAAAATGTAAATTGAAATGGTCTGATTGGAATTAGTGTGTACAACCCTTTTGCTGAAATAAAGCTGCTAATTGTTTGCTGTTCTATAGACTGCATGGTCTTTCAGTTAACAGCAAAGTGGCCTTCACAAAAGATTATCTGAATTAGCGAAAATGTGCTTTGGAAATTAGACATAATCACCTGTTACCATACAAGATGTGCATTAAAATCCTGAATAAGTGTTTGTTGAGCTAGAAAGATAGATGCTTGGTCTGAAAAAAAAAAAAAAAAAGGAGACAGGACTTTTCTGTTTCTGGCCATGTTTATAAGAAAAGCACGGCTTGATGTATTATGCACATAAAACAAATGGGAAAGAACACAAAGTGGGAATAAAAATATTGGTAAATTATATACAAAAATCAACCAAACAAAAGGCTTTTATCTAGTGGAAATGCTTCGCTGTGTTTAAATCCTGATTCACACAGAGGTCTCTCAATAAAAAAAAGAGAAATCAAACATGGAACTAATTCTCAAGTTCCTTAACACTAGAAGGCTGACAGCTGACATAATTTATTAATGCTAACAATAAATATGTATTTTATAAAGTTCCAAACAAAATATTATTAAAAGTTTTCTCAGCTATGAATAAAAATCACAGCAGTAATAGGAGAGACCTAGATGAATTTAGTCTGTACACTGGTTTTTGAAAATTTATTGGACAATTGGTGGTGCTTTACTTTTACTGTAAAGGTCCTTTATGACATATTGGAAATGATAATGTGGATGAAAAGTTTAAGAATTAAGCTATTAAATGCCCTCTAAACAATCTTGTATCAGTTCAATAGGTGTACAGTATACTGCAGCAGTTAATAGGGAGTTGAGAGAGCTTAAAACAAAAAACAACAAAAACAACAACAACAAAAAACCAAAGCCTAACCATGATTTGTCTGCCTGATAAAGCACTGCTGCAGAAGTCCTTATTGCTTTTCTGAATGTGGATCGGCATGAAAAGAGAAGATTTCCTCCTCTGTTTTTAATATTTCATTAATTAAAACCCCCCAATCTTTCTTTGCTTTCATTAAGTGTGGAAAAGCTTCATTAATGTAGAAACCACTGTAAGTTTCTGGCCCTTATAACAGTTTTCCCATGACAGCAATAGTGACATATCAACAATCACTATTCTGCATCTTAATGGTGGTTTTCCAGCAAGCCTCATAGTTCAGACGGGGGCAGTAAAAGCTTACGCTATCCCTTTAAGGCTTTCTTGATGTCTTTTGGCATTCTTTTATAATTACAGTTTTTACTGTAAGCACTGTACTGAAGGCATTGTACTGCAATTGAGTCCCATGAAGTGATTTGAGATCAGTGTAAATGCCACTTTTTAGACAACTAAACTGGAGAACATTTAACTTTCAGAATACAAACACAACTACAGCAAATATGCAAATAACTATCAAAATAAAAGGTTGAGCTGGGAGATTTGAACAATTTTCACACCATTGCATTTCAATAACTCAGTCTCTCTCCATTTCCAAATTCCCTCAAAAGTCTTCAAGCCAACAACAGATTGCACTCACATGTTTTTTGCAGTTGTAAAAGGTATGTGTTCCACCAAAAGAGTACTAAGTATGAGTTTTAAGAACTGAAGATACCAGGTTTGTAAGAAAGGAATATCTAAAATATTTGTGCTGAATGTAATGCCTCAACAGGTATGAAACACACTGAATGTGGATTTGCCAGTAAGATGGAAAGGACTGAGCAGATGTGCTTTGTATCAAATGATTTTCATATTTCAATGTGACAAAATAGATGAGCCACATAAAGCTTAATTTCAGTTGCAAATTGCAAGCTGGAATAAGTTCCAGAATAGTAAACAATTAGCCGCTTTATTTTCTTTTTAATAAGACTAAATTACCAGATAATATCTACTGGCATCAACTTGGCTAATAAAAATCTGTTTAATAGGATTTGCCATTTTTCCAGTTGCTATCATGATCAGCTTTGCATTTTGATTATCTTTAAACTTTGCCTCAATTTTCTCATAGAAAAGCTCTCAGTAGTAATTGCTTTAACATTTATTCCAGGTCAAGTGGTTAAGTATGAATAATGATGTGTCAAAAATGTACAGTAGTGCTGTCAATAGAGCAATTACCATTTAGCTAGAGATTATTATGGCACAAGAGCACATTAACTGGGCACAGTAAACAGAATAACAAAGAAAGAAGGGGCAAAGGGACCAACTGTTTTCAAAACCTGCCAGTGTTATACAGTGTGTGTTACTGACAGATATTAGTTGTTACATAAGAGCAATTAATTCTGCAATCAGCTTCACTCGGCAGTATTGGATTAGAATGTTTCCAATTAAAACAAGAAGTTAGAAGCCCTTTGCTAGAATATTGGCTTAATTTTTTAAAATAATCTCACAATGGGTTTGTTTTCCCTTGCACATTTTGCATGGTTCGTTGAAAAGTGATTGCCAACTGGCGTTACGCTTAAAGCCTACCCAAATCACTAGGAAGCACACTAAAAAAAACATAGCATACATCTGTCCCTGGTCATTGGTGGTGGTGTAAAAGCTAGGATTGTTTTTCCACACAGTTTTCATAGGAAGAATTTTCTGATTTGATGTCAACTTGCATTTTAACGCATTACTGACTAACCTGAAAAAAAAGCGCTTAACAGCAAGTCACTGGTTGAGATGTGTTTTTCTACAGCCTCTAATAGCTAGCAATCTTTTTGGTATTATTCCTTTAATTATAGCAACAGAAAAAACATAAATTTCTGCTTACAAAAGGTATTTGTTCAGGTATATCTTTAAATAGACATGTGACCCTATTAAACACATGAAAATTGCAGTCTGGCAGAGGACAGAATTGTGGCCTCTCTAGACCTTTCTCCTCCAACAGCAAAAGTCGTCTGTATTATCCAGTCTGCTCACATTGGCTCAAGAACTAAGCAATCTCTAGAAACTCCCAAGTAAAAAATGTACGTGCCATACAGCCTCCAACTTAAAATATTCAAGATGAATATTGTAAAACATACACATATAATCTTGCTTTCAGCATATCTTATTGTTCTGACTCCTCCTGTGCTTGACATGGGACAATTACAGGATGATCCAAACTAGTGAGCACTGCTTCATTTGCCTCCCAGTGGTAGTTAGAAAAATTCATGACGTTCCACTGCAGTTGGGTCTAAACAGAAGGAGGAAAGCACCCGTTCCTCTGAGAAATCTATATGTTTCACAATTAGATGATGCTAAACTTCAACACTGAAGTGGTGGTACAATTCCAGTAGCTCATCTCTGTATATCCATATAGCTGAACAGAAATCATGAGCTATGTTGGGTTTTTATAAAAAGAACTGACAGTGGATATCACTTCCAGTTGCAGGCTTTACTGAATGTGCCGTGCCTGGGAAATACGGTATGTCTTTCAGCTCCATATTCTGGAAGCACTAATGTTCTCCCTATGTTCAATTACAAGTTATTTTAGTCAACCTCTGCCACCAAAAACATAACATGTAACTTTGTCAAGAAGTATTTCATAGGAGCTACTACTTTTTTTGAGAGGTGGGGAAGAGATTAAATTTTTATTTCTACCTATGCTTCATTATGACATTATACAGGATATCAGGATAAAATATTTGTAAATGAAACAATTCCATACAAGTAAAAGAGAGTAATTTGTGGTCTTGAATTATAATTATCTATATTTTTATCTGCAGATGAACTTTAAAATTTCAGGCTATTGGCCCACTTCTTCAAGGAAAGCTTATAGTGATTTGAAAGCAAACTTTTCACTGTAAATGAACTGAAAACTTGAGTTTTCCCTGCTCCCATACCCTTGCAATCTCCTGTGATACATTTTCTTAATGTGGCTCTCAGAGAATATGAAACTTTCCTTCAGCTCTCATGAATTGCCCATGCAATGACTGTGTTTTTCTTCACCTAGTGCCTGTAATAAGCACCATGATCTAATGACAAGCATCTTGGAAAATCAAGCAGTCCCACACACTTGTCTTTTGAATCGTTATTATTACTGAAACTTACTGTTTTGACTACAGAGGTTGAACAGATTGCTAACACAACTTACACAATGAAAACTAGAAAACCAGATGTAAAATGTATGAAAAGATAAAATTATTGTTTTATGTGTCTGTATCCTGTAAATCAAACAGTGTCAATAAGCAGCAATTTGTATTGGATTGTTGCCACTTGTATTACAGTCTTCTCTGATTACAACTTTTCCTCTACTAAGACAGACACTCAAGCAGTCTATATTAACCTTTGGGAATGTTAATGGATGAAATGCATTTGTTTGCAGTCTTTACAAATCATATGAAAGACCAGGTAGCTTCTAATACCTAGAACACCAGAGAATATGGTAACTGATTCAGATTCAGGACTAAAGTGCTCAAAAGCCTGTGCAAAACATGAGAAGGCATAAGCTGCCATTTAAAGAGGAGCTAAAACCCATAGTTCTGCCTCATATATCCTGTACCTCCCCTCAGCTCATGCATACAGGTCATATGAGTGATGACAGAAATTTAATTTGGAGCTCTTTGGAATTTACCCAAGAATTTCTATCCTGGTTTGCCTCACTAAAGGAAGCAAGACAGATTTCATTCTATTGACTGAAAATCAATCAGAATTATTTCAACTGAGTTTAATTATTATTACGATCTGCATGATTAAAAAACATTTACAAAATACCCCATGCTTTGTAGAATCTACTACAAAGAAACAAGATAGGAACAGTACTAGCAGAGATAGGGGAAGCTTTAAGGAGACCTTGGGAATTCTGAAATAAGACCTATAGAGATGGTCAAGGTAACCACAAGATGAAGAAGAAAAAAATTAATTAAAAAGATAAAAATAGATAAAAGTCTTAAACTGTAGGAATCATAGGAAATAATTAGGTAATAATAGGAGAAAAGACAATCTTAGAAATACACTTCCATATTAATGATGCCATATAAGTCAACGGGAAAATTCATACACTTGAGGATGGTTCTAAAAGTGCTCATGTGCTTGTCTATACCTCATATCCATCTTTTTACGAGAGAGACGTAGTGTCTTATTGTAGTCATCTGATGCTTCATATCAACAGTGATAGGTTACAATCAAAGAGACATAAAATATCTCAAACTATTAACTTATTGTCCTAATACACTGCCCCACTTAAAGAGAAATGTCAGTCCCTTAGAAGAGGAAAAAGGCATGGCCATGGTAAAACAGAGCAAGAGAAGTAAAATATTATGCTATATGAGGTAGCTAATTGCCCCACTGCATATTTTGGAACAAACACATTCTCTCTGTATGGAGAAAATCCCAACCAGTCAAAATGGTAACAGTTTTCCACTCAAAATATATCTGATATGCTTAAAATACTTAAAATTCCATATGTTTACTTCAGGATAGTTTAATACATGTGTAGTGGGGAGGGGAAAAAAAAAAAGAGACTAGAAGCTGAAATAAAAGATGAAAAGTTCATTAAGTGAAAGATATCTTAAGTTGGTGCAATACTGTAAGGCAAAGCAGTCTTTTACAATAATTTGTTTAGTTTTAATATTTTAGGTACTAACTCAAAATGGCATGGATGATATCACAAAAATATTAAAAAACTCATATTAAAAATAACAGTGTTATTTGAAAACAGTATGTCTATTTATTTACTGGTTTTATTTTGAACAAACTCACCTTTTGCTTTTCTGGAACAACATACTTATTTGCATAGATTTACTTGCAAAGATTTTTTCTCCTAGGAATTTGTTTTGCATCCTTGTGAAATAGGTTTCACTTGGAAGCAGTGAACAAACAGGATGTCATAAAATTTCAATTATTTGCATTGCAGTGAACCTCTGATAGTTATTTCAATATTAACTCTTACCTTCCCCCCTCCTAGTCTCAAAATCTAATGCAATAACGGACTGTATTTACGTCAAACATAATGATTCAGGAGTAGGTACAAATTAAAGGAATGCTGAGCGCAGTTACAACTGGAAAAGTGTACTGCACTACATAAAAAATTCCACTAACCAATTTTAATTAAGAAAAATTCATTAGATTCTAAGATATTTTTTCATATTTTTCTAAATGAACAATGTTATATAGTAAAACCAGTGGTGGTATTTTAGTACAAAATGTTGCATCAGAAATATAAAGTTTGAAGGCCAAACTTTTATCCTTAAAAAACCCCTTACATGTCTCACCTTATTTTACTCTCAAGTAAAATTAATAAATAGGATATGAAAAAAAAAATCAATAAATGAAAAAAATAAAAAACAAACATATGCCACTAGGAAAATACTGCTGAAAGGAAGTGACATAACATTTCCTGATATTCTCCTCTTACCTTGTCTGCCTGCATTTTGCTGTGTGCTATGTACTACGCACATATAAAAGAAAAATCAGGCCTTGTACCATACAGAAATACAAATTAATAACATAGGTAACACATGAAAACTGAAAAGAATTTGGTGGATGTTTGTGTACATGTAGCAGTGATGGGGAAGGCTAGGGAAGCTTTCAAAAGCCTTCCCTTTTCCTTTACCCCTCATGACACCATGTAGGATACACACACTGAAGAATATAATACGACCTGCATTGGAAAAAGGCTTTCAAAGTGCTCAGAGGCCATGAGGATGAAAGATGAGATATTGATGGTGCTAATAATTTAGACATTCATGAATCTTTAACTCACATTGCAATCTGGGATAGCCAGTTACAGAATTAGGAAAAAGAGGCAATTACAGGTGTTCTTGTAGTACATTAGAGACC
The DNA here is from genome assembly GCF_037038585.1 of Patagioenas fasciata. NCBI lineage: Eukaryota > Metazoa > Chordata > Aves > Columbiformes > Columbidae > Patagioenas > Patagioenas fasciata. The sequence goes on from NC_092523.1 coordinate 36,268,377, forward strand.
AAGGAATGTGTGAAATGGTGACTTTGAGATATTTTATACTGGAACACTTACACCATATTTCTCTCCAGTATTTATTAGAAAACAAAACAAAACAAAACAAAAGCCAAATAAACAAAGCAAACCAAACCAAAACTATAATATCCCTAAATAGCTAGAAATATAAAATTAATAAAAATTTATATCCTGAAACCTAAGTACTGAAAGGTACTGAAAAGTTACACAATTTTATCCTATTATTGTAAATGGAGGTGCCAACTTCCAAAAAGCCCTAATATTACAAAGAAAAAAAAAAAAGAAAAAGAAAAAGTATTAAGTCATTTCATTAAACCATTTGTTTTTTACACTTAAACTCAGTTTCAGGTATTTTAAGTGTTCATTTTGACTGTTGACCTAGGTCAAATCTGAGAATCTCTCATAGCATCTTAGGTCAATCATCATATTGAAGGAAACAGCAAAGATGAATCACATTTAAATAAATATCTATACTGTTTTATGTAAACCAGAACAGAATATTTGCCTCATGCTCAAAAGTTAAAAATTCAGTACCAATATAATTTTTTTTTTTTTCTTCTGGATTAGGTAGCGGAACTGGATTAACTGTTCTTTTATTAAAAATAATTTCTCATCACTTTCAGACTTCTGTCTTTACAAACCTCTAATGTTTACCCAGAGGATATCTCCAAACATTTTGACTATTACATCATGCTTTGCTTCTGTCCTCTCCCCACACTTTTGTATGTCATAGGATCACAGACTTATTCAGGTGGGAAAGGATCTCACTAGGTCTCCATACCAGCCTCCTGTTCAAAGCAGGGCCTACAGAGGTGTCACACCAAGTTGCTCAGGGCTTTGTCTAGTTGGGCCAGAGCTCCCACAGGCCTTCTAGGTCCAAAACTTAATTATCCTTGTAGAGGAAACATTTATCTTGTCGAAGTCTGCCCTGGTTCAGTTTACGACTGTTGTCTCACCACTACATCATGCACTGCTGTGAAGAGCCTGGCTCAGTTTCTCACTAACCATCCTATAAGTACAGCCAGGCTGCTACTAGGTCCCCCCAATGCCATGTCTTTTCCACATTCAACAAGTCCAGTTTCCTCAGCTTGTACTCACAGCATCTTTAAAAACAAAGCTTTAATGTCTTTAAATCTGGTATTATCAGGGATTTGTATATACCTTTTTCTTGTGTTCATATCCACTGAGTCAACAACACAAAATTAAAACAAACAAAAAACCCCAAAATAACACATAGAAAATGTCTTTAAATTGTCTAAAGGATTTGAAAAATAGCATATTAAATTGTTTCTATGCTGAAGATGAAGAATGTTACTTAAAAAATCCTAAATTCTGTTTGTAAAATCAGTGGTCATCTGTAGCTCATGACTGTTTCCTCATTTCCTCACTTAGATTACTGAATCACAGCCAAATTATTTCTGTCCTTCATGCAGACCTAAATGCATGTGAATCTCCTTCCCTTTTGAAGAAGAGTGAAGAATAATTTCAGGCCACCCGTGTGATTAGAAATATTTTCTCAAATTATTTTCCCACTGCCATTAAGATGCTAGATCATTAGGTAGAAAGAGAGAGCACCAGTTCTGGCAATGTTTTCAGGATTCAACAGGATCTAATAACCCCACACAGGGTCCCCTCAACAACAGGAATTTTTAATAGAATATTTGCATCATTTTGGCAATAAAGCCTAAACCTATTATCACTACTAAACCCCACACATCCTAAATATGCTATTTCTGAAAAAAACAAACAAACAAACAAACAAACAAAACAACAAAAAACCACAAAAAAAAAACCAAAAAACCAAACGAAACCCAACTTTAGTTAGATTAGGAACAAATAAATGAATTGAGTTGTAGGCCAAGATGCAAACCAACGTGCACAGAGTCAGAATACATGGTCAGCCTTGGTGCGTCTTTATGACAGACTAACAAGACCCCACAACGTATATATCGAATGCATTCTGTGTGAAGTACCTTGAATCTGGAAAACTTCCGAGACTATGTGTCTGCCCTTTTAGCTTGTGCTACACAAGATGAATTTGTAAAGAGGGCAATAAAAGGATGAGGCTAGAGGGCCTGTTATCTTATGACCAGCATTTTCAAGAATAAAAAAAAAGCACACCGGCTTGGAGCTTGCAATAAACCAAGAACAGAGACTAGCTCTTAACATAATATTAAAACTCTACTTAAAATTCAATGCATCCAACCTTGGCAGGTGAAAAATCAACTCACTTCACCTGTTTATGACACTTTTAAACAGCAATTTAAAAATTGTCTGACCCTTTCCAATCAGGCATGCCATTCAGTAATATGAACTGACATACATCTTCTGATCGGAAAAGATTTTTGTTGTGATAAAAACAAAATCAAATAAGCAATTAAATATTTTAGCTCTTACTAAGTGCTAGTAGCAGGGGAAGATCAGGAAATCTTCCTTAAATCTTCCTGGAATTAAGCCCATTTTCTATAGTCCAAGGATAATTTTCAAGATTATTAAATGCTGCATTAGCTTCTGAATCTTACAGAAATACTGAAACGCATGCAAGAAAAACTGCTATTGTTCCTTACCTTGATAACAGATTAGTTTCTAAATTAAATTTTGATACTTTCCATCAACAAAGTGATTTATTTGTATTTTTGATAACCAGAACTCCCAAGATTGGCATTTTCCTGGGAAGAGCAAAATAATTTCTGTTCACATGAAAAATAATTGTGTTGATGACTTTGTTTATTTTGTATTTTTAATTCAGATTCAGGCATCAGTTATACTACTGTTTCAGCTCTCTAGGTCTGGATGGCTGCTGCTTTGTTTTAGGCTTACAATAGCCAGTAGTGATTTTAAATGACCATACACAGAATTCAAGATGTTTCTCCAGGAAAGTGAGAATTGTCTGTTTGTTTTCTCCATTTCTTATTCTGTCATGTACACTGGGAGCTGGTAGCTCTGGGTTAGAAGAGTAGATGCTACAAAGAGAAGCTACATGAAGAGAAACACAGTTCTAACTGAAGGTCAATCACAGGACTGGGAGCAGGCTTTTGTCTGTGTTTTGAAAATTATTGAAAAATACAGCATTTATTCCAAATGCAGCAGCTACTAATGTTTCTTAAGTCATGACTCAACCGTTCCTGGATATGATCCTGGAAAAATTTGTGAAAACAGACACCTGTACTAATATAAAGTTGCTTGCAGTACTGGGACTGTGCACCTAAACAGAAGATTGCAACTCAGATTTAAACATGATTACTTAGACATAACAGCTAAGTAAGAACTTATCCTGTGAATTATTGAGTGTCTTTTCCCTTCAACATAGATGAGAGGAATACATGGAACTTTACAGTTTGATGGTCTGAACTCTTAGAAACCACAGGGCACACAGTGTATGCTTAGCTACCAAAAAGAAAGGTCTGTTGCAGGAATCGAGGAGGTGGATATGTACATGATAAACTGCATTACTTCCATTACATCATTTCTCTGCTTAGGAGTTGGATATATGGTTTCAAGGTCACAATAAAAGCCTTTGGTTGGCATCTCTAACTCTAACCTCACATTGCAGCTATCTTCCCTTTAGGTAGGCAGTTAGCATCAGTCTAGTCTTTGTCAGATCTCTTGTTCCTGCCTAATATGACACGGGACTGTTTCTGTGAGAGGCAGGCTACTACTGAGCTTTTGCATTACTCCTACATCCTTTGGGCCTATTGTCAGTATGGGAGTGAAGACAGAAGTCAGATAATTTCTCCATACTTGTTACATTATTCCGTGTAGGTAAGTAAAATATTTAAAACAACTGCTGGAGAGGTGGGATAGCACCACAAAGCAGCTTTTCATAATTGTACTGAAGTACCATATTTCCATGAGAGAAAACTTTTATCAATCAAAATTAATAAAACCAGTTGCTAAGATATATATAATGTTACACCTGGCGCTATTATCACAGTAGTTAATTTCTCTGTTTCTCTGCAAATCTATTACCTCTTCTCCAGAAAAAGCTCTTAAGACATTGATCAGAAATTGTAACTTTGTACATTTTTTGAAACATGAATTATGTCCCTATTGTGTTTCTAAAGAAGGAATAGACTCTACATTAAATCTAAACCACTGAAATTAGAATTTAAGGAGAGAGAAAAGTTACAGCAACCACTTAAAAGGTTGCATTTTCATGCCAATTTTACTGAAGCAGATGTAATTTTTGCAGTGGATTTTGCAGTATTTTTCTGAGAATCTCTACTGAATCTGGACATTGTGAAGTAGCACAAGATTATTTAAAATATTTTATTGCTTTTATCAGCACTACGAAACTTGGCAGTTAGCATCTCTCCACTGTAAATACAAAACAGGAGATATGTGTGAGTCATTTACTGTAGCTATATGGCTTCTGCTAATGTATGATGTAAATGATTTAACAATTACTATGAACACTAGACCCTTAGGGAGCAGTTGTCTAACATGTTTCCCTCCAAAAACAGGCATCTATCTTCCTCTTGATATGTCAGGAGCTTTAAGCAAATGCATCATGACCCAGCACTGATCCTGTGGCTTACCAGTGGAAAATTCTATGTGTAACAACCAGAAAATAAACCCCCTAAATTACAGAGATACTCTTACATTGTTATGAAGCTTCAATTTAACAGTACAAGTCTGCAAGGGGAAAAAATAGCTTCTTACATCCATGGATCTCTGACTCTTCCTCTGCTCTCAAACGTATTTAAGGGGTGTCAAACTCATTTTCACTGGGGGCCACATCAGCCTCGTAGTAACTACTCCTACCTTAATACAGTCCTAAAATTACATTCAGCCCTTTGAAGGCAATCTTGAGGCTGATGTGGCCCCCAGTGAAAATGAGTTTGACACACTTGCCTTAAAGTGTTTTGAGATACCACTAATGGAGAAGATGAGATACAAGAAACTGGCTATATTGTATGCCTGTAACATTGCAGTTATTTCTGTGATGCTTTGAAAAATATCATTATCCTGCTTTCCTCTTACCTACTGTTTTGCTCAGAATGTTCTAGTTTTCTTCCCACGGAGATATGGCTGAATTTGGTTAATATATAATAAGAAATGCTTGATTTTAAATGGTTTCATCAGCTAAGCAAAATTAATTTATGTGCAAAAAATAAAATAAGTTATACTAAGCAAAAGACTGGAACAATCATAACCGTATTTTCTATGACAATCAAATGATACTACAGTACCAAAAATTGTATCTTAACAAAGAGCATGATCTGGCTACTCAGAATAGAAATCCATACTCTCCAATACAATGAATAATCCTAACATAAATAACTACAACCTGTGAAATACACAAACAAAAATTCGGAGTAGAATCACAGGTACATGACCTGCATTGGCAGATGTTATAATTAAACAAAACAAAACTGTTTTTACAGCAGTTTTTTTTATACCTACAATCTAATCTATTGATCCTACACTTTCCAAAAGCTGTTTCAAAAGCTGCCTTTTTCAGCATACTTAAATTTCAAGTCACTGTGATGTGACAGTATCTTAATAGCGTGGAGATGAGCCTAACCTTCATTCCTCTTGTCAACAGATATTTTACTTTTTCTGTTTACACTGTCTGATTTTCAAAGTGTTAATGTGTTTGAACAGTATATCAGCTTAATTTGACCCTGAATGTATCTAGTGAAGGTCTAATTTTTGTCATTCTCTGGATAAAAAGTTCTTTTGTATCCAAGCCAAAATCCCCAAGTCTTAGAACACTGTATCACAACTACTAAGGGTCATGACCTAGGACAGCGAGTAGCTGATTTTAAGAAGGCCAGGTCTCTACAAAGTGTATTATTTGAAACTAGATATGACCAACAGCAAAAAAAAAAAAAAAAAAAAAAGGAAGGTAGTCCAATACATTTAAGTATTTCATAGTATGTGTGAAGATCAATTAGTGATTTGAGGCAGCTAGTTCTAGGCATTAGAAATAAGCTTAAAAAAAATGAATACCATCATAAAAACATCTGAATGACAAAAAGGCCCTGAGATAAAGACCCTGTGTGCCCCAGTTAGGCTTTCAGTATGTGGTCTGTAAAATTCACAGGTATAAATGAGGTTTGTAAGATCTCTTAAAAAATTTAAAGAGAAACACCTCAGAAAGGTAACAGCCAGACAACTCTCATACCTCGCTGGGAGCTTTAAGTGTTTGCGCACATAGCAGAGCAAGATTTGCAATCCAGGATGCTCTCCTCAAATTAGAGGCATAAATCACTCCTCTCAAGAGCAGAACAAGGATTACTTCTTTCATTTAAAATACTCCCAGAAGAGAAGCAAATGATAGCATTAATATTCCCTTTCTCCTTCTCGTATCTCCACACCCAGCATAACTGACCAACAAGCAAAGCACCCAACAAAATATGGTGAGCCTATATTTTAGCCTTGAAGGAGTGTAACCAAATCATTATGGGTCTTGCTTCTTCTCTCTGTATAGAAAACAAGGGGAAGAAAAAAAAAAAAGGGGGGGGAAGAAAAAAAAAAGGGGGAAATAAAAAAAAGGGGGGAAGAAATAGAAGGGTATAATTTTTGAGCTCTTTGTTTTGAGGGATTCCCTATTTGTTTTTCTCAGTTCTCAGGACTATTTATTCATTTTACATTAACTAATCACAGGATGATATACAAGAGTTGGACTACACTTTCATGTCCCAATTATTATTTCCAATTATTATTTTACAGAACTCTTAACTCATGCTCCCTCTCTCTGACAAAACAAACAATCATTAATTATTTTCTGCACAGTGACATAGCAGTAAGAGTTCTATCAGTGTATCTATTAGCCTGCTATTCTAAGAACTCAGAACCCAGTGGTCCTCCCATCTGAAGTCAGGACTTTAATTAATAACTATTTTGTCAGGCTAAAGAGAGAGAGGAAGTACCCACTTGACTCCTACATCCCAGTATCTTTTTCAGTCAAAGTGACTGCGAGTGCCTGTGAGTCCAATCATGTCATCCTGAGTTAGGCCTGCAGTGGCTATCACTAATTTATCATTCTTTACTAAGCTCTGACAACTCCAGATTCCCTCCTTCCTACTTACTCCTTCCAGTCTATCCTACTTACAATTCCATGATTTTAGCTGCTGGTAAATGGAAGCAGAGGGCCAGAGGAAGCTGGAGGAGGAAATAAATATTTTGTTTGACCCAAGTCCAGAACAGCTGTTGGATGCCCTGCTCATCACACAGAAGACATATAATTCTAAAAAGGGGTACTAAACCAAATAAAAAAGAAAAAAAAAATCTGTGAAAAGATAAAATAATAAAATCACAAAGGGAACATACACATAAGAGCCATTTTGGGAACACGGTGGAATAACAAATATTAGTAGTAGTGATATGTAATACCGAGTTATGAACTATACAGGAAGGACAGATTAAGCTGAAGAATAACAATATCCATACAGTGTCATTAATCCTAAAAAAATACATTAGCAATCTCCCTGCAAGCTCATACTTCTGCCTTACAGAATAAATGATAGTTTTCTTCAGCCAGCTCTTTACCACCTTATTGGTTTTGTACTGATCCAATCATCCCCATCAGTACTAATAGCTTCCGATGAGACAATACATCAAATGTTGTGCTGAAGTCCCTACAGATCATATATACCACATTTCCTTTATTGAAAACAAAATAAACCAAAGCAAACAAAACAAACAAACACAACACATGCCACAAACAAACAGAATCCCCACCAAAACCAGAAACCACAGTTCTCTTGGTGGGGAGAAAAAATTCTGGCAAAGACTGTTTAGATTAAAGCCACACCACATTTTATCCAATCCTCAGTTTGATGCCCATGCATGCTTGAACTGCTCTTCCTTATTCTTTAAAGTTTTCCAGGTTAAATAATTGCTCCTTTTCCTTGACCTTTTCAAGTTTAGGTGTAAGCAATTTTCTCTCTTATCCACTCCTTCTCAGTTTTCAGACTAGTCAGTTTGTGGAGACAGTGACAGCTGAACAAATCTATGGAAATATAGCTATATTTTGTGCAGCTGTGGTGTAGTTGAAACTATATGGAACTAGGCACAAACCAGTGATCTCCGCTGGACTGTACTGCCATTGTGCAGAGTCCACCCAGGTACTTCTGCATTGTGTTCCCAAGATTGCTATGAACTGTCCCTTTGTACCTTTCCATGCCTAAGTGATTGAGGAAACATGAACACAGCAATATTATGCATTAGTTCCATGTTATACTTAAACTAGGAAGCTTAATGTGATTCCTAAAATAATAATCTTTCATAAGCAAGGATGCTGTGTATGGGATGTGCTGATCAGAAACTTCCAAGCTGGTGGCCAGAAATACACTCTTCTGGGGCATTCCAGCCCAGCACTAGTTCATATAATACAAACTGTGACTGAAATATTTACTGTTCTCCAATCATACTTTATGACATACAGTTCAATAGATTTATTAAAAATTCTTGTAACAGAACTGCTATTTCCTTCCATATTCTTCTTGCTCTTTCAGTATAGGGCATGAGGGATTTTCTCAACTTTCCCAAACAATATATGTTAATTTTTTTTTTTTTTTTTTCCCTGACATATCAAACTTGGCAGCATCAACACTACGTGGAAGTATTGAGATAGAGTTTGCTTTACCTTCAAAGTGATTTTTCTAATTAAAATTTTTAATTAATTTAAAGAATCTTTCTATAATGTCCCTGAAGACAACCTGAAGATGGTAGGGTTTGACCTATTAATTGTTTTGTATATTTGCATAAGTCACAATAAAGTTGGATAAGAAGACTCCCCAAATACAATAATGAATGTGAAATACAATGAAAACAGCCAGTAAGAGTTGCTTATAATTGCTAAATTATTGCATGTTTGCCATTCTGTGAGACCTCTGATGCTTTTAATTGGTAGAGAGAGAATACTGGATGACATGCACCTCAACATGAGAATTCATTAATTCTTAATGACAAATGCATTAAAAAACTTAGGATGCTTTAGGGCATCAGTCTATGTGCAGCCTATAAAAACATGTAAGACTGAAATGTTCTCTTGATGTGGATGAACTGTTTGCTGACAGATTGTAATACTTCTAACATTAGCAACTGTTCTCTAACAAACAAACAATAACCATGCTAAAAAGCATCCTAGGAAGGAAATTAGCTGTACCAAGGTTGGTTGAAAAGAAAGAAGCTTATGGAGATACAGAGCATACGCAGTAAGAGAAAGGGTGATATGTAAACTAGGGTAGGGCTTTGGGGAAGAAAAAAAGTCCCATGATTTTATAAAAGATATCTTCTTTAGTCAAAGGACAATTCAAGGAAGAGAAAGAAAAGTAATGACTGAGGTGTTTTAGGAAAGAAAGACTGGGGATGTTCCAGAAATTCTCATAAGTTAACAGAAGGAACAGAAGTATGAAAATTTAACTAAAATTTACATCAATATATGAGTGGACATCAGAAAGGGAGTACTTTTTTTTTTTGCTAAGTCTGTTTTTCTTTTTATCCTTGTACTATCAACAGTTTGTAAAGGAAATTTAGGTCTGCTGACTGAAAACACTTAGAATATGAACTATTCTGTGGCTCCCTAATATGCAGGACTGGCCAAGCAGAATAACAAAAGTAAGAGTTTCTCCGCAGAGAACTACTTCTATTTCATGGGTCCTGGCTAGACTTTGATGAATATATGTACATTTAAAAGTTGTATTGTGCTAAGAAGGGACAACATTGTCCAAAATAGAACTGTTTATTGCTAGTTTTACTGTCAGCTGTGTTCAGATGGATAGATCAAATGATTAGGTTTGCACACGTCAGTGACATGCATATGTCAGTGAGTGACATATGTAGTTAGCAGTTTTCTGTGTGGTTTTGGGAGCAAAGAGAAAGCAAGTACCTCTTGCATTTTACAGGCAGAAAGATTTTATGTGAAAGAAGGTACAGCTTAGTCCCTGTAACTCTGCTGGACACATGAAATGTTAGCAGGGCTTCAGGCAAGCATGCCTCTGGAGTGATCCCAGTGTTGCACCTGGCACCTTTGGGTGGCAAAACACACAAATATAAATCTGTGACAGCTATATTCCCTCAAAGCCATCCATGCTCCCAGAGAAGAAAGCTATTTCACATTACAACCTAGAGATGCAACAGCAGAGATTATGCCAAGAGTTACAAATTTCATAGACTTTAGGATTCTAACTCTGGGGATAAACAGCAGCTAATACATAACTGCTAACGTCGACTAATTTTTATCCTTCAAGTTTTTCATAGTACATCAGCTTTCTTTTTCATTAACATCTATAGATGACATGCGCTGTATTTCAGGTAGATTTTTGGGTTTTATCTATTCAGTTAATCTTAACATGTAAATAATAGAAAATTAAGTCATAGTGGAATGACCTACTGTTTAGATGAATTCTGTGAATATCTGGCACTTAACCTACTCTGTCAGTGTAAAATACCTGTTCATATTGTAAAACAAGCAACAACAGAAAATAAGTCAGAAACTCTGCAACACACTTGGTCACTGCCTGGAAAGAACAAGGAAGTGAAGATGTTAAATGTGCTCTGATCCCTCTCTCACATTTTACCTAAAGGATCATTGAGATCCGTAAGCTGTTTCTAATTAGTTGCTAATGACCTGAGAGTTGTGCAAGTTTAGCATCTTCTGTATCTCATTTGATTTCCCCTTTGGGCTAAAACAATATCAAGAGGGGTAAAATGAAGATAAAATACACCTCCATGATCCCTGTGGTTATTGGACCAGAGACATAAATACAGACAGTGCTAAGGGGAAAGACCATCATCATTAGTAGTTTTATAACCTGTATTAACAAAAAATACAGAAGTGACTGTGTAACTACAGAGCCTATTCCTTTACTCTTTACAAAACTCAGAGTCAAGTCCCTGAAAGGGAAGGGTTTGTTTTTTACTCCCTCAAGTCTAGCAGGTTCTTAAAACTCTTGAAAATGATTGTGGAAAAGCCACATCTTCCCTGGAAGATTCAGTGTGTATTAATCAGCTACACTATAAAGAAGAAATGAATCTCAGTAACAACCTGTCTCAGGTATTGAAAACAGAAAAAACTGATAGAGGATCAAATTCATGTTTTTTGTTCATTAATTACTATTTGGTGTCTCAAAGAAATCAGCAGTTTAGAAAGTGATATAAGTATATACAAAATTGGCACTGACTTTAGACAATGCATAAAAATCTCCAAGGTTTCAGAGTTAACTAGCTAAAGTAATAAAGTAATCAAATTGTTGATTTTTTTAAATTTAATGACAGTAGTATTTTTGAATACTATGGTTACATACCTGTTTCCTATGTGCAAATAAACAAAGAGAGGGTAATGTTAGTCTTTAGTAATCGCTGGTGCAACATTTTTTATTTGGTTTTTAAAATTTGGACTCATTATAACTACAAATTGCTTATATATAACACTAAGAACTCATTCAGTTGTAAAACATCTCCACATATTTTAACTAAGAACTGCCTCAAGGAGATGAAATAGCAGCAATACAAAATTTCAGGGTTGTAAAGCAAGACAGAAAGTCTCTTTGAAGAGCTGTTGAATCTATAAATCTAACAAACACTCTAAAATATGCCTTAAAATAAAGTGACCCAACTTGTCATTTAAAAGGAAAAAAATACTGACAATATGCCATTACAGCATATTGACTGAGAGGGTAAAGTCACCATGATTAAAATGGAGCAATTCACTTTGAACTAACTCTAGCTGACTCCTCTAATGTGCCTGAGGATTGTCTGTGGCAAGCCCAGAGGAAATCTTTTGTGCTTCAGTTAGCAATAAGCCTTGCAAATCATTATTCTTTCAAAGACTAACATAGATAACTGAGGATATCAGTAATATTTGGGCTTTTGCTTGTACTTGAGCCTCTAGGAGTCAAATATGTTATTTGAATACATGAACCTTAAAAGTTACCTTTCTATAATATGAATTTATGCTATTTGCCTTATTTAAGACTTAACTAAGAACGCCTCAACTGATAAAAAACAAAAACACCCCCCGCCCCCCCCCCAAAAAAAAAAAGAACAATCAAACAATAAAACAAACACCAAATCAAACAAACAGAAATAGTATTGTTCAATAATCCAACAAAGAAATTCACTCAACTGACTCATGGTCTACAATCTACTAAAAACAGTGTTATCAATAAGATCTCCTTTTTGCTGTTTTGAAGGGATTTGCCACACATTATTACATATTTGTTTTGTTTCGTTTTCTGGAAATACCAAGCAATCTGTTAACAACCAGCTGTTTTGTAATCCTTGAGTGGCAGAACAGTGGTGGGATTAAGAAGCCCCTGTGATTCATGTTCTTCTTGCTCTGCACTGATAAACACACAACTTCCACCACAAGTATACAGATTGATGCCTGCATATCTTGCTACACAAAATGTAGAAAGCAACTGGATAGTCTATTGCTCCTTCTAGGGAAACAGCTGTTTTTACTTATGAAGTAACCTTGCATAACGTTGTTATAGGTTAGTTACTATATCAGCTTTCATTTCTATACTTCTAAAAAAATAATTTTTTATCTTTGTGTGGGATGAATTCTAGCATTCATGTTATAAAGAGTGAGGTAAGGTTGGTAAAATGCTTTAAAAACTTAGCATAGCCTAAAGTTTGACTATACGAGATTGCCAAAGCTCAGAATTAAATTTAGTCACATATGTGAAAGTATAATAAATAAATGAAAAGACATATTATGGATCAATATAGCTGCAGTAGTACCTTTGTACTATGGAATCCAAATAGCTTCATCATCTCATACACACCTCACAGATGAAATAACATCATATTTCCAGAAGCCTATCTACACACAACAAGCACTGAGTGAGGTCTATACTTATAGATTTATCCCATTCAAACATACTGGGCTTGTCGAAGCAACTTATCAGTCAAAGATAGTGCTCCATTTAAAGCTGCTGCAACATTAATGTTGTAGCTTGTCTCCATTTTTCAGCTAAACAGAGGTTTTCTTTTTCACATCACGTAAAGTCTTCAACTACCTCAAGCCTTCTAATAAATTTCAAACTCTGTTACAGTATATCTTCTATTATGCTGCTTGTTACTTTAGTAAGACAGGAAATTAAAGCAATAAAACACTTTCAAAATGATAGGGCGCACTCAGGCAGTCATTTTTCTTATGTTCCAGTACTATTCTTCAAAAGACCTTTTATGATACTAATATTAAATTCTTTGAAGTCTGAAGAATCTGTTGAAAGTGTTGAATTTCTAAGATATAAAGCTCAAATATTGCATCTACTCATGCATTTATTAAAACTGGGAATGTGGGATGGAATTTAAAAAAGCACAAAATGCAATGCAGCTAAATAATATATGACCTGATACATTTGAGATCCACATTAGAGAGTACATTGTGTGGAAATTTGATTTAATGCAAAGGAAAATCTATTTTGCTTTTGTCTCACCTTACGTGGTCAAATGCACACCAGATGTGGTCATTCATATAAAAGGCTGGTAACTGCACACTGAAGCACAGAAAACCAGACAAATACTATAATGGTCACTTATTCGGCATGCTCACATAAAGGAAATTGAATCAAACTTATGAAACTGTGCATTCTTTATTAACCCCATAGAAAAAGGTCACATGGACTGTTCTTCTAAATGTATGCACACTAAACAGATTGAAAGAGAACATGTGAAAGAAAATCACGAAAAATGCAGTGTTTCCTGATGAAACATTTCCAAAATGAAGTTAAAAAAAATGTTGAAAGGTTTAACTCATTGTTAAGAACTAAATTAATGTAATTACATACATTTGGAGGAAAGGGAAAAGGAAAGAGGGAAAGAGAAAGGGAAAAAAATGAAAGGGAAAGGCAAAAGAGGAAAAAAAAAGGAAAGAAAAAATGAAAGAGCATGAGGGAAAGGAAAAAGAATGGAGAAAAAGAAAAAATAAAACTAAACTAAGCCACCAAAGATGATGCTTCATGTCTGTTTCATTCATCATGATGTCAAATAGATGGTAGAAGTAGATTCCTCACTTATCAAGTGGGCTGAGTGAAGGTGTTTAATTAGGGAGCCTCAGAGAAAAGTGAATGTTCACCATGTAAGTCCTGATTTCTCTGTGATTTCAAGTCTTATATTCACTTTCAGTTTCACTGTAGCTATCAATTACTTTCCAGTTTCATTTGATCTATTTTATAGAGATTTTAAACAACCTCTGGTGAGAGTTCCAATTTAGTAAGTTGACACTTTCATATAACAGTATGTAACAATATATGGTTAGCAGCTACACCATTGCCATTCTGCTTAAAATTTACCAGTTCAGATTAAAAATAAGCCTTCTACTTCTTCTATACACTAATACACTATGAAAATAATGTGTAAATACATCAAATACTAAAGGTTAATAGGCTATTTTGTTAATTACTTCTAATTCTGCAGTGACCACTTTTTCCTTCTTTAGCACAATTTTTCCTATTTTTTTAATGTATGTTTGGCTACAAATTAACTGGGCCAAGTCTAAGATATAACCACTCAATAACTTATGTTTTCTTTTGCATTTTTGACACATTTCTTCCCTGTTGGAATTCCAAAGCAATCAACTACCTGGGGATATATACTTCTCCAGAGATCTCCCCTCCACTATATCAATTAACTCAAAAGCAATTTTGGATGCCTTCCAATGCACTACCACCATCTGGTCTCCCTTAAGCCTCACAAGCTGGAGTAGACTTGAATTGGTCAGAATGATGCTAATTTTCTAAATTATTTACAGATTAGGCATGTTCTTACTGTTCCCTTTCCTCAGTTTGTTAAGAAATTTCCTAGCAATCTAAACAATCCCTGGGAATATTTTTTTAACATTTAAAACAAGTCTTGCAGACTGCATGGAGATCACCTGTCTCGCTCCAGTGTGACATTCTTCAAGAGTATGTCCCTTATGATTCCAAAGGAGAGAACTGTGAAAGTGCATTTCAGCTTCCACCTACCCTGTGAATCTGTCTGTCATTTTTATGTAAAACAAGCTCATGGAGCAAAAAGCCCATTGGTCTTATATGATATGGAAAATGAGATATGGCTGGGCAACATGACAGGCTCAAAGAGATGGAAGGCACTTCTAGACTTAGCAATGTGGAGGCGCCCAGAGAAGTTACTTTTCAAGGTTACCACATTTCTTGAGTCTTCTTTTTTCATAGATCTATTTGACAATTCCTTCTAGGATCTGAATACTGAAAAAATTATCCATGGCTAAATATGAATACATACTAAAAAGAAGACTGATTTGTTGATGTAATTATGTACCATATTCCCCGAAAAGATATATCCTAACTGAAATATAAACCCAGAAAAGGATTAGCGTTCTATTTCCAAAAAAGGTTAGACTATGCAAAAATATCTCTGAAAATATGAAAGAAAAAAAGGTCTGAAAACTGTTAGAAATAATTCATGAAATAACCTAAATGCCCCTCTGGTTTGCTGGGGTAATACGAAGGCAGAGAGTTCCCTGTTCAGAGCAAACAGCTGTGGGCAAGAGGATTCTTGGTTCTAATCCCAACTGAGCCAACCTCAGGCAAGTCACTCAGCTTCCCTTTACTTCAGTCAATCCAGCTTAAAAATGCAAAAAGCAGGACCTCAGTGAAGCCAGATACTGCATCTATGCCAAGCTATCTCTTGGGTAAACAGACTGGGGAAAAAAAAAATAAATGTAAGAGGCAGACTGTATAAAGGAGGGGGAAAAAAAAGGGTTCTTAATGGTTTGCAAGAGGTTGAACAGAGGCCAAATACACCACCATGCTGACAGGGAACGTTTCCTATCAGAATTTGAGACGTTATACTGAAGTAGGTTAACTGAGATTTCTCCATGAAATTTCTCACCCTGTATAAAATGTTTATTGTATTTTGATAATAATTTACTAATTTACAGTCAGGAATTGGGACCCTTCCAGAGTGAAAAATATTCTAAAAATATATTAGTAACTTAAGACATTATCATTTTTAAAATACAGGGATTTCTTCTCACATAAAATACATCAACAACTCAGTTGTTCAATGAATTCCCCTCTGCCTCCAAACATTTTACTACAAAGATGAATATGAGAATATAATCGACAGCTCTAGGCTGTGATACACAAATAAAAGATAATGAAAACTAGAATTAAATTCATGGGCTGCATTTGTTTTCTCTGCATGCTTAATAGAGTCTCCCATTGTTAAGGACTCTGTAAGTAATCATAGATTTCTTATTTAGTCTACTGGAAGAAAAAGTGAGGTACTATGGGGATTAAAATGCCACAAATTAAAAAATAGATAAAATATACATGTATGGGCTACTCAGCTAGTATTTTTTCTGCCAGCATGTAAAATATTATAGATGCAGTAAATATATCAGAAATCTTTCTCCTTACAGCATTAGGCATGGAGTTGTCAAGTTTTGCCACTAAGCTTTGTTGATTTATATCAAATACCTAATTTAAATATAAAAGGAATGGTTACATTTATTGCACACTTGAGTATTTAGGAATACCTATTGATATTGTAGCACTTTTTCATTATTATTCATATAAAGGAAATCCATACAAATAAATAGGAGCAATGCTGATTAGCAGTAGGAACTATGGCCATTTTTTGCTTTTTAGATACGTTTCATTATATGCTGTAAATAAACAGAGTAGTCAGTGCACTACGTAATATTAATTCTAAACATATACTCTAACTGTCCTGATGAAGAAACTATTGAGACTGTTCTATGATATGTATTAGGTGAGCACACACAATCATCCTGGTGTCTCTTTTAACCTGAGAAAGTATTCTTGTACTCAGCACACCTGTGCCACAGTTCACTTAATGAACATGTATGAAAAGATATTATTCTGCCACATATTGTAAATAAAACTTTGGACTGTTGTATCACAGTATCACAGTATGTTTGGGATTGGAAGGGACCTCAAAAGATCATCTAGTCCAATCCCCCTGCTGGAGCAGGAACGCCTAGGTGAGGTCGCACAGGAATGTGTCCAGGCAGGCTTTGAATGTCTCCAGGGAAGGAGACTCCACAACCTCCCTGGGCAGCCTGTTCCAGTGCTCTGTTACCCTCACTGAGAAGAAGTTCTTTCTCAAATTTAAGTGGAACCTCTTGTGTTCCAGCTTGATCCCATTGCCCCTTGTCCTATCATTGTTTGCCACCGAGAAGAGCCTGACTCCATCCTCGTGGCACTCACCCTTTATATATTTATAAACATTAATAAGGTCACCCCTCAGTCTCCTCTTCTCCAGACTAAAGAGCCCCAGCTCCCTCAGCCTTTCTTCATAAGGGAGATGCTCCACTCCCTTAATCATCTTTGTTGCCCTACGCTGGACCCTCTCCAGCAGTTCCCTGTCCTTCTTGAACTGAGGGGCCCAGAACTGGACACAATATTCCAGATGGGGTCTCACCAGGGCGGAGTAGAGGGGAAGGAGGACCTCTCTCGATCTACTGACCACCCCCCTTGTAATACACCCAAGGATGCCATTAGCCTTCCTGGCCACAAGGGCACAGTGCTGGCTCATGGTTATCCTGTTGTCCACCAGGACCCCCAGGTCCCTTTCCCCTATACTGCTCTCTAATAGGTCATTCCCCAACCTATTCTGGTAAATTTGTGTTATAATTAATGTGTAAAATATGACTAAATTATTTGTGAAGTGACAGAACACAAAGGAAACACAACCTTCTTTCCCTCCTTGTTTTAAACTGAGAGCAACATTCCCTCCATTTTAAACTGGAGAAACACAGAAAACACAGAAAAGAATTACTGGTGCGGATGAAGAAATATGCTCATGTGTGCTAAAGATGCCACATGCAGGCATCTGGAACTGCTTATTTATCTTCCATTCTGAATTGGTGAAGATGAAAGAGTTAACAAATTAAGACTAAAAGTAACTTTCTGTTTCTAAATCAGATCTGTTCAGACATGCCACATGCACTTGTACTCATCAAGGATTAACTGCATGACAAGCTTGAACTTTTAACACCAAACTCTTCTGAGATATGGGAGAGCAAAAAAGGGTCACAACACTTCCATAAAACTGAAACATGTAAATTTTTCACAACATCATCACTCAAAAATGACTCCCCTTATTTTCTTCGACCTTTCCAGAATAACCTACCGTTAATCTAAGGCTAAGTATGAGAAGTAACAACTCAAATGTGCATTTCCTCCCCCTTGGTAGTTTAAGTGGGTGAAAATCAGATTGAAACACTGTTGTTCCAGAAACAGGGTTCTGTCACCAGGTGTGCAAAAACCCCCATATTGTAGTACACAGAGAGGAGATATTGTTTGTTACAGAGTTGCACAAGCCCGGGTGTTGGAACAAAGCCAGCACTCCAGCAAGAAAAGTAACAGCCATTATATACAAAACCTTATCACTATGTTCACACCATAAAGAGGCAATTGGCTACATATTTGCATATTGGTTACATACTCATTTTAGCGTATAATGAACAACGTTCAGCCAAAGGACACTTAATCAAACAGTCTTGAGATATGCGTTAAAGCAAGACTCCACTAGTTCTGTAGGCTTCAAAATGTCTAAAGCTGCAAGGTCAGTCTCTCTGATTAGGTGTTTTGCAAGTCAGTCTTATCTTTGTTAGTTGAGTGGACTGACACAAAACTGAAAGGATTTATCTATCTTTAGGTTAGCAATTGCTGGCAGAATTCATTCTTTTAAGCAGTAATGACAATTTTACTTTCACTTGGGAGTTGCCAGCCAAACTGCAGTGCAACAGAATCTAACAATAATTCAGAGGAAATAGCCAAACGTCACCCAATAATAAAACCGTATGTTTCACATGAAAGAAAAGCTAGCTCTCTGCTTTTCTAGCTCCTTTCAGAACCTGGATACATTATTGCTTGCAGATTTTTTTTTTTTTTTTTGTCAAATGAATGACAACGGTGAACAAGAGGTAAGGGGTAGCAAATAGAAGTTTGATGCTATATCACTGTCCCAAAACACATATAGGAAATTGTTATAAAAAGATGTCTTCATTGCAAATGAATACAATTTTCCATCTTTTCAACTTTGTCATGTTTTTTTCAGGTATGATGTTAACTGTTCAGGAGTAAGTCAGCTACTGGATAAACATTTGCAACAAAATAAACTATTTACAAAACATACAACTAATAACGACCTGCATTTAAGAAACATCATGTGTTCAGAGATTTTTGGTTTGATCCACAGAACTATATTTTTCTGCTCCCAGTACCTAGCTGTGGATTACAGTACAGTGGCTCATTATTCCAGTTCTCACTTCCAAATCAACTTTTCATTCACTTTTCTTTTGCAAGTTTCCATCCTCATAGAAAAACAGAAGGGAGAATATGAGTGTCAGCAATTTGCTTGCGGTTTCCTGTTGAATAATAATATAGCTGCTGAGTTTTAGGCCATGTTCATGAATGACATAAAATGGTCACCGAAAGACAAGCTAGGTGTAAAATTTCAAACTTTCAACTTTAGTTCCAAAGAGCTCTAACTTTACCATAATGGGCTTTAACTAACTGTATTAAAAAATCTGTTAATTTTACAGTGTTTCAATGATAACTTTAAATAATGCATTATCTGCATTTGAAGAAAAATAGAAATGATAAAAGAAACTTCACAGAATCATAAATGACCAGTGACTTAATAGAACAGAGAACCAAATCTGCAAATTTGGTGTGGTCGTGCTAGAGTTCTAAAGCCTACTGGAAGCTAGACTGAAATACTACACGATTTTGGTACAATTTTTAATGAATTGGTTTCACTAAAGCTGTCAAACTTTCTTCCAGAAACCAGCTAGTGATATTTTAATGACTCTCAGACACACATGTCCATCCCCCTACTTCTTCCAAGAGCGAAAGACTTCATTTTCCAAACTCACAGCACTCTAATGTGAATCCCCTACTGCATTCACTCATAATAAACTTTTACCTTTTTCTGTTCAATGTTACAAAGCACTTTTCTGACCCTAATTAAGATTTTCCCTCACCAGTGCAGCTCCAGAGCTGTCCCACAGCCCCTGTTCCTGGGACAGGCAAGCCAAGCCAGGGCCATGTGGCTCTCTGAGAGAAAATACTGCACAAATGTCAAACCCCGGCTGTTTTGCCACAGGTCCAGCCCAGAAGCTGAAAGGGAAATTCACGTCCTTACCTCCATGTGGCTTTGTGTGGGGAAGGAAGCAGGTGGCTGTCCCTGAGGGCTTCCAGAGCTGGAGGGCAGTGCTGGGCAAGTGCCCTGGAGTCAGGCCCTGCCACACCTGGCAGCTCTGAGCAGGGACCCCCTGCAGAGCCTCCTGCCTTTTTTTTTTTTTTTTTTTGGGCCCACTGTAAAAACAGCAGGGGAGTATTGGGACTTGCCCATTTCAGAGCAGTTGCTGACTCAAAGTTTCATTCTAGCATGGGTATATTTTGCAATACTATTTCTTTCTTTCTTTCTTTCTTTCTTTCTTTCTTTCTTTCTTTCTTTCTTTCTTTCTTTCTTTCTTTCTTTCTTTCTTTCTTTCTTTTTTTTAATTTTAACACCTGTAATTTATGAACACATCACTAAATATCTGTCTCCGACTATTGTTTCTTTATCTGTTAAAGGAAATTTTATCTGTTAAAGGAAAGAGTATTCTTGATCGTCTTACTGCTCGGAGTTTGGATTCAAGTAGTGCATGGCTTACGTGTTTATATCATGAATGACAGATTAAAATCATCAGTTTCCTTCTTCCTGCTGTTTTTTATCCTCGCATTGCTATAGCAAACATGTGATAGGGAGTTAACTCTGAGCATAGCAACAAGAAAATATTACAGTACCAAACTATCAAACTACAAAACTGATGTAACCAAACTTTCTCCAGCTTTTTTCAAACTTGTTTATACAGCTACAATAACTTCAAGAAAATCTGTTTCCCAGAAAGATTCACTTAAAGCGTCAGCAGTCATCAACTCCTTTTTCTAGTTGACATGCTCCCTATACAGAAATAGATACCAGGCTTTCTCAGGTCTGGATATGTTCATGGTTTATATGAAAGGTACTGTTACCTCTTATGAAAGGAACAGTTCAGCAACTTTTAAAAAAACATGTAGTGACAACTCACATTTGAAGGACAGCCCACTTGGCAACATTTCCTAAGCTGATTCTTGAAATGAAATGTCAAGAAAGACATTCTTTTTAAGTATGTTCATGAAGTCACTACACAGAGGGAAGTTTTCCTTTGTGCTCCCTTCCCAGTTCTAGCATCCCTTAATTCTAACACAAAAAATATAGCAAGCAGCACTTGCAGAGCTTCACCTTTCATGTATGAGGAGTTGTATATTGAAGGTCAGACAACTGACTGTTTAAAAGGGAATATTTTCTACAAGACTTTGGTTTTGTACTGTAATGGTGCTCATTTTGATAAGCTTTTATGGCTGTCAACATACTGATTGTTGACACTGTGACACAAGGTTTCTACAAATTGCAAATAAGAGTCACCAAATATGAAGAAGAAAATATAACTAAGTTATACTACAATCAAAATATTGTAAGGATTATAACTTCTAACTATCCAAATTTTTAAAGATAAAAATATCTGAAAATATCACTAACTAGAATTTTTTAAAAATCCTGGCTAAGACACAACACTACATAGTGCATTTCCAATACATGCTGAGAGTGAGGTGCATAATTTTCTGTCAAAAGGTAATATTTGTGATGTTAGGTTATAAAAATAATCGATGGAATGCACAGGTCTTCAACATTATTGTTTAAATGTGACCATGAGATCCCTGGACATCTACATAATAATAAACCCCTTTTTTACTAAAATGATGAAGTATTACTGTCTACCATAAAAATGTTTACTAGGAGTTAATACATATTAATTTTGTGTTATTTCAAATTCAGTATTTCAGGAGTACTTTCTAATGAAATGTCATGTCATGCTGATTTTTAATGTCCTCTATGGTAAACATGTAAAAACCTTATGTGATTTGCACTTCTTCTGCGTAGAGCTGACATTAGAGTTGGCATCTTTACCTGTGTATGCAGCTTCTCTTTTCAATAAATAGCTCAGCTGCTTTTTGGGAACGTAAATTTATAACTTTATCTGACTCCTACCTGAATGACAGATATAGTAATCCTATAAATGTCCTATTTTTGGATACAAAGACAACTAACTTCGAGAAGGTGTGAAATTTCTCCAAGACATACTAGAATATAGACTAAGAACTCCTTGGATGCCCAAGTGTATTTTTGTCAGATAGCTCCAGCTACATTGCTTGGCACATAGGGTATCTACTTGTGCAATAGGAGACTCTACTATTTTCCATTCACTTTGAGGATGCCTGAGACACCTCATTTGGTTGTGTCCAGTTCAATCATCGCATTGTCTTAACTAGACACCTGAAGTGATTGGTTTGGATCTTGGTCAAAAACTTTGGCTAATTTTCTTTTTAAGAAAGATTGGATGATTCACCTGTTTACTATCTCCACCCATGAAAGAGACTGGCAAATAATACGCAAGCTAGTATCTACTCTGGATTTCAAATATAATAACTAACAGAAAAGATCTTGGTGATTTAACATCAAGAAAAAATATCTAAATAGGCGATTCCATGTGCGGGCTATGCCCAGTGAACCCTCTGTGTTCATATAAAAGTCCCTTGAGTCTTTCTTCTATAGCAGCAGTTACCTCTGATAACCCAAAGAGCTTCCTTTTTTTTAAAGAAAGCAAGAGCCAACACTGTGAAAAAGCCTTGTAGAATCATGCTGAGCCTCCTTAAAATTCTGCAGCTAGTCCTATGCATATTCTTATTGATAACCTAAGGCAGCAGATACAGATTTCACAGGGAGACTGAAATTATTCCTTCCAAGTCGTGCTATAGGCTCTGGAGAAATTTGGATCAAGCCTTTACTTGGTGAGAGCATATCTACCAAGTATAAAAATAACTCATTCACTCAACTCAGCAACAAAAGGTAATATGGACTGCAAAAGAGACTCTCAATGCCTTTTTTTTTTTTTTCCCCAGATTTCTATGTTAAACAAAACGATGCTCATGAGAACAGTCTCAGCTACAGCTTGAAGGAAGGAAAACTGATTTGTGTAAAAGTGTTGTAAACGTCTTGGTTCCGTTTGTTTTAAAATTTGTTGCACAGTGATCACTTTGTTGACAGAACATCTGCTCATTTCATCTTTCGCAAACTCAAATCCATATTCCACTTCTGCTCTGTTTTCAAGATAGAGTAACTTGACACATTTTTGGCTCTACAGTCATATTCAGTGTCAAGAGAAAGATTTTCATATTTGTCTGTTGCTCCTATGAAACACTCATGGAACTGATCTTTCATACATATTTTACCCAGATGTTAACTCAAAACCTGAACCATCATCCCAAATGTGTACAGAACATCCAAATTAACTCCAGGAAGTCACTGAAGACTTAGACTTTTCAACAGTGGGACACCTTTGGAAATCATTGCCACTTTGGAATAAGTTCTCACCAAGTCTTTGAAATATCTGAGACTGTCTACAGTGATAAATTAAACAGGGCCTGTGAGCACTCTTAGGCTCTGGGCCTTGTTAACATAGTCTACATACATCTAAGGAGCCTGTGCTTCTGGACCACTTTGGGGTCTCACATCATGTTCGTGTAGTCCTGTAACACAATTGTGTTTACTTTTTCAGCTCGGAGGATATGTGAAGGTTGTATTGCTGCCGCTCAGAACGCTGCTCTGCTGTTACGCACCAGTGGGCGGGTGCTGTCAGCACGCAGGAGTGTTTTGAGGTGCCCAGCTCGCTGGAGTCACACTGTGGGGCTGTCTCAAGTGTGTACAAAGCTGAAGCCAAACCTGGTGCAGCCAGTCCTTACTGCTCTTTAGGCCTGAGCCCTGGTTGACACTACCATGGGGCTGTGCACAGACACTGTCCCAGATGGTGCCAGTGGGTTGAGGTCTCAGTTGTTACAATAAAGATACTAAAAATAAAATGGTATGAATGATTAGAAATGCAGTGTTTGAGGTAACTCTTCATTTTATTTGTCATTAATTACCGTTTTATCGATACATTAACTTCTGTGGGACTTAATAAAGCAAATAACAGTTTTTAGAATTGCTTTTTTCTTCCACAAGGATTTTTATAGAATTCTGAATAACTTAGTGAATTTCATGTTAAAACAAAATGAGAAATTCGAATATATTTTTTCAGCACCAATCTTAGAAATATAACCATGATAAAAAAAAGTAGAATTCTTTCTTTTTTGTATTTAAATTCTTAAAAATATAAATTGTAATCTATAAACCAAGTATAATTACAATTTGTAAATTTAAAAAAAGTGTCAAAAGAGACTTTGTCTTAGTAACTAATTTGTGTTTGACAAATCAGCATATTCTGTTTCTATTGATCTATTAGACTACAGCTACAGTGTCATTATCAGTACTCTTTCTTTGACACTTTGCCTATGCTTTAGTTCACTTCTATTTTTTGTTCTAGTCAACACTTCTCTTTCCACTTATCCAAATAGCTGTTCTTGAAGTGATCTTAATCCCACATTTTTCCTTTAAGTCATGTGTTGTCTTTAACAAAAACAAAACAAAACAAAACAAAAAACAAAACCCAAAACAACAACAACAACAACAACAACAACAAAACAACAACAAAAAAAAACAACCACAAAACAGTTTAGGAATTCCCTTTTCCATTTTCAAGTTGTTGACAAAATGATATTTCTGTTCTCTTTTTGTTTCAGTGTCCATTTTGCTTATGTTCCTGCCAGTCACCTCAGCTTTTGGCATTCCAGTTTTCTTTTAGGTTGTCATCTCCAAATTCTGATCTGTCATGTTCTCTGCACATATTATTTATTAAAACACACTTCTGTGATTAATTTTTTGTATATTTAGTTGTTATTAGTCATATCTAAACTGGGGGAAAATACCATGATAAAAAATATCATCTAATATATTGTTCCCAATCTTTCTTTAAAAAAAGTTATGAAGAAGGTTTAACATTTTTTTGAGAGTACTAGCTCTTCATGACAAATAATAGAAACAATTATGGGGAGGAAGAGAGATCTCCATAAATTCTAATGGATATTTCCAAAACAACGTGCAAAGATTTTGGAACCATATTCA
This sequence comes from Patagioenas fasciata, assembly GCF_037038585.1. Taxonomy (NCBI): domain Eukaryota; kingdom Metazoa; phylum Chordata; class Aves; order Columbiformes; family Columbidae; genus Patagioenas; species Patagioenas fasciata. The sequence continues at coordinate 36,293,430 of NC_092523.1, forward strand.
GGCTCAGAAAATAACTTTTGTTTAAAACTTAGCTAGTATAGTTTCATTAGTGTATCAAAAATATTACTGCAAAAAACATTATTGCAGAGAGAGTTAGCATCATTCAAAACACATAATCTGATTTTAGCCCTGTTCACAATGTTGGCAAAAGACACCGGCACCTGATTCTCATGCAGATACAAATGTAGAAACAAGTCAGTCAGTGAGCCTAAAATTACAAATTTAAAAGCCCTGTAGCCAAAGCATACAACCTATAAACTTCTTTGGAATCTCATTTTTTTGATATTAAAGGGTTTTTTGTTACCTCAGTGTTTTAATGTTGAAGACACCTATTCTTGAACTGTCATCAGTCTCTCATGATTAAATAACCAGCATCCAAAAGGGGGGGAAAAAAAAGTGCTAACCATTCATTCTGACTATGCCTGCAGGAGCAAGTTCTTCACTGAATATATTGAGTTTATAGACTTCTAAATTTAAACAGATGATCCTCTCACATTGCTATTAATTTCATAGCTCACACTGCAAGACAGAGGACAAGGATTCTATTTTGCCTTCTGCTGAAGTGCTGTCAAACCCACATCGCATAAGCTATCACCCCCAATCTACTGTTCTTTTTTATACAATAACTCTTAGTCCTTCCTGTTGTAGCAATACCACTGTATATAGGATAATCAAAGATCATAGTGATAGAGAGAAGTTAGAATACACTTCCAGCTTATTGGCTCAACTACTCCAATCCTTTCCCCTATGATGACTGTTCAAGAAAGTTCCATTTATTAATCAGTTGGTAAAATGCATAAACTGGCTTTGTAACAAAAATTGCAACTGGTAACTTCCCTTACTGTACGGAAAATTTAGCCATTAGGATGGAATTTCCTATCCACACATTTGCATTCTTTCTGGGCTAATTAATATTTAATTATTTCATGCAAAGTAGAGTATCTATCTGAGACAAGGCAATAGGAGCATTCCTACCTTAGAATACTTCATAGGCTGGTAGTCATGGGCTCAGAGAGTTAATACTCACACCTATGTCTATCATCTCCTCAGGATGTTTTCTACTCATTGAATTTGCATATACAAGGTTATGCTATGCTTCAGCAAAAACTTTGAGTAATTTCCAATTCCGGCTCTCCCTCTCCCTTACTGGAAGCTCAGAATACAGTTCAGAAAATGAACTCTATAAAATGTAAGAATTTTTAAAAAATCCAGCTATGATGAGGCCCTCATACTTCAGAGGAGACTGGAAATTTGCTAGTTCACCTTTAAATAGTGACCCAAAGGAATAGAGTGTTTGGTACGAACCAAATTACTTAGATTCAATTTCACTACTATAAAAGATTTAAGAATACGAGAATATGCTTACCTTCAAATAATGGGAAGATGTTATTGACTTAAAATAACAGCATGCAGTATAAACAGTAACCTCAGAAAGAAGGATATGCCTTGGCTGCTCAAGCATCTCAGCTGGATTTTAGATTTTTGTGATCACATAATTAGTCTCTGAAAACTCCTCCAAACCTATAAACCTTGAAGTGTCATTAAAGTTATATTTTTCTGCTCCTATTCTGGAAGATGGCAACCAGAGCCGCCAAAATAGCCACTGATCCACGTCGTCTTTTTATAGCCAGAGAGAGGATGATGCAACCTTGTTTACTTGCTCCTCTGCAAAACCTTGCTTCCATGTTCACTGCTTGTAATGGAATACTGAAATATCACAGGTTACTGTGAAGGATTAAGACATTGTTCTTCTCTTCTTCCTTGAAGCTGCTTAATTAACATTTCTACCAATCTGTTTAATTTATCCTACCTAAGGCTGGCTTCCCCTATTACAGCCTTCTAAAGGTGGTGATAAAACTTCATACATCATTTAATGAGAAATATTATATTCTCAGTCTCTTAACTCATCTAAAACTATCCCCTGCCTAATAGAAATTTTTAAGGTGCTAAGGTTCTTTATTTTTTGAAAGAATAGTCACAGACACTAACCTGCAAAGATAAACTTCAGGGCTGTGAATTCTGAACAGTCTCCTATTGCCAAGTACAATGTCAGATCTAGCAAAATAAGTTATGACACATGCTTTCAAACATCAGCATTTTTCAGTTGGTTTCGAAAGGTAGATCACTGACGTGCATGTTGACTTCTGTTGGCTCTCTGTTCAGTATTTGTGAATCCAGTTTGAGGACATTTAGCTCTGCATGGACCTGTGCAGGGAATATACAATCTAGTCAAACGCAACAGAGGGGAAACCAAGCTTGAAGAGGTGCTGAAAAGACGATCAGAGTAATAGAGTGCCTATCATACAAAGGATGAGTAAAAGTGCTTATCCTCTTTAAGTTAGCAAAATAATGGCTAAGAAGATGTACAGTGGTTAAGAAGACATATAATCACTTTCTGTAAATAATTATGTTTGGAAAATAATTACATGCCATGAAAGGAGGAGGACTACTTAAACTAAAGGGCACTGTTGGCAGAAGAAAAATGTTATAAATTGTCCATTAATAAAATCAGGCTGGAGATTAAAAGTATTCTTAATGATCAGACAGCAGTGAAGATCTGGAACAATCTCCCAACAGCAACGGTAGGCTGAACGAAAATAAAGCACTCAGAAGCCTGTTCCCATTAAGATGGAGTCTGATCTGTTTATGGAAGTTATACAATTATATTGAGTAACAGAAATTGGCTCCAGTGAACAGAGACATACATTTTCTATCCTATTTTTCTGCTTCATCTCATTGTTCTGCTCAGGACTAAAAGTTCGGTATAGCAAGGCTCATTATTTTAGTGCTCTGGTTCTTTTCTTGATTTGTCTCTTAGTGCCTAAACAAGAATCTGTTTTGGTAATAGTATTAGTATTAGTATTATTTTTCTCCCCCTAGATGTAAAGATATTACATAAGGGAAGACTTTTCAACCTGATCTATTTATCCAGTATGGGAAAATCCCAAATACTCTAAGCATATTACTTATGAATACATCTACTATCCCTTAATATGCAAGCTATTCCTATTATTGTTCCTCTTTTGAAAAAAAAAAAAAAAAAAAAGGCAGATAGTTAAATGTTACAACTTAAAAGCCAAAAGAAAATAAAAGCAGGGAGCTTTAAACATGAAGTGCTATTAAATTAATTTTTGATGAGAACAGAAATATTGAAAAAGTGAGACCTAAATTTGTGGCCTGAGTGGCAGAAAATTAGCTCTTGGGAGCTCAGGAGGAGAATGGGGAGAGGAGGTAGAGTGGGATTTTTTAATCTGCATTTTCTACAAAGATCACTGACAAGAATATCTATTAACTGCCTGCTTTGCATAAACCTCTGCTACTGAAGCTCTAGTAAGCCTTAAGCACTTAATTCTGAAACAACTTATTCAGTATTTTTCAGCACCACGTTTACTCTTTCATTCTCTCCCATTTTTTCCAGACCTACTGGTGGTAGCAATTTACCTACAACACTGGTTAAGACTATCCCTCATGAAGTTTTCTGGAGTGACTGAAGTAAAAATAAAAACGGTCTGATATTTTCCCCTGCGAGAGTGTGAGTAGTTTCTTTGGCTTAAATAGGTTTTAACTGCATCCCACAGAGTGATGCTTCATAGTGTATTATTAGTGTGATCAAAAAGAATGTTACTAGGAAGAGCTGAGTGCTAGCCAATGTTAAGCACTTCATGTATATTTCTCATCTATATTTTACAAATTCAGAAATTTCAAAGTGGAGTCTTTTTTTTTTTTTTTTTTTCCACAACACTAACCTTGTTCAGGATTTTTGCCAGTGGTTTTGTCTTCCTGATTTATATTTTGAATCACATGTTTTCAATTGTAATATGTAAGGCTCACCTATTACATTCGAAAGTTCACAAGCACTGACAGAACCAGCTGCACAAATTTGCAGCAATTTTGTGGTAAAAAGGTGAGGGATCTTCTGTAACCAAAACAGTGGGTGAGCTGCAAAGGATTTTATTGTGATTTCCAGGACTGCTCCAATTCATAGATTCTGAATGTATATTTAAAATCTACTAGAAAAATAACTGAGCATTATTTATTGACAGTGAAAATAACTTCCTAAAAACCCCCAAATTCTAGTGAGCATTTTGAAAGTATTCCACCAATATTTTGCAAGCATTCTAATTATAAGCAAAACAATGAGAATAAAGTTAATTTTGTTTTTTTTTGTTTGTTTGTTTGGTTGGTTGGTTTTTTTTTACTAAACAAGTGGCTACGAGGTTTGTATTCTTAAACTACAGAGGCAAAAAATGGGAGTATTTCATTGCGACTAATCTGTCACCTGGTTTTCCACTGAGGCTCATTGCTACACAGTAATCCTTCTTCTAGTAGTCACAGAAAGTCTGATAAACCACTTTTTCTCATTATGAAGCTTGATTTTTTTGTGGGATTAATTACCCTACACATTGTTTAGAGGAATGATTTCTAGGTGTAGTAGTTATGTGTGAAATTCTCTGGAATCAAAACATAATGGGCCAAGTTTATCCCTGGAGCAGCTTTACTACTGTCGCTGCAGTTTGGTCAAAACTAAATTTGACACTTTCCCTTTTGGAATAATACAAGTAATGTCCTTACAAGTGCTCATTTCTTGTTTGAAATAACAATATAACATGCTAGTTGTCCTTTATTAATAACTTAAATAACAACTGGATTGTGCTAACCTCATGTCTCCCACTGTCTCCCAGTGGAAGACAGAAAGGGTAGTTGTTTGACCTCTCTTCCTGGCTAATCAAAAAGATGCTGCTCTATGTTGAGTACACCTGGGTTCTTAAGGAAATGCATAAAAGATACTGTCAATCTACATGTTAGTTTTGTTAAAAGGGAATGCCAGTTTTAAAATAATTAAAGCTTTGCAGCACGATACTAAATCATTCAGTTTGACTGTTTTGAGTAGAACTTGAATTTCAACCGAACTGTCTAGGAATATAAGAACACAAAATGTGATTATTTTGCAAAAATTTTAGTGGCAAAACTTAGCAATCAAAATTTTCATGCAGGCAGTGGAATTTTTGCATTCCAGACTTGTTGATTATATTCTTCCATATTTCTAAATTAATTTGAAATTAATGTCACATTGTGATCTAATTGTGATCTAAATACAATTTATAGTAGCAATTCATTAATTTTCTTTTCTTCATTCCATTACTATCCTTCCAGTTATGTTTCAGAATTCTCCAGACAAGTGATTCAATTTTGCAGACACACTGGATTTTGGAAGAGAAAGACCTTCAACTTTTTATCAGCTAATACTTGTCTGGAGTGTCCCAATCACTGTATTTGATTTGATTTCAACTACTGAACTCCTGAAGAAAACTATGGAAATGCTAGATCAACTTATATTGGTGTAGATGTGGGAAGATTCAGTTTGCCAGACAGTATTAGCACACTGAGCCTAACAGTCTCACAACTAAGGCATTAAACTTCTTTTTAAAACTTTTTCTTGTAAGTTTTAGCTATTTAAAAATTAAGTTTATTTGTGGTGCTTCACTCCAGATGTTCTTCACCTTTTCCTAGACTCAACAGCTGCATGGGCAGTCTCAAGACCAAGCATTCCATATAGGAAACCTTGTTAAGATGAAGAGACATAGTTTGAGCAGACATTCCTGAGTTAAAGTTGTATGTATTTGTTTTCTAGCAAAATAAGATGAGAGAAACAGAACATACAGTGAGAAACTGAAGATTAAAAAAAAAATACGAATCAGTCTCTCATGAGACAAACCTAATAACTGGCTCCAAAAGATCTCATAAATTATTAGCTTTGAAATCACTCAAAGTATCCGAAACATTGTATGTGTCACTGATGTACTTGGCGTTCACCTAAGAAACTGCACCATCAAAATGTGCCGACAAAAAATGCCAGCAGCTACGCCACCTTGCAATCAATCACATATCTGTTTCAGAGTTATAAAGTGTCAGAGAATGTAATTTCATCTGCTTCTGCTGCATACATTTAAATGTTCATATTCTTACTGAGGAAGGAAGAAGACTAAAAGCATTTGTCAGTTCTGTTTCCCTCCATCTGACTGACTGTATTTTTTTTTTCATAAAGCTTATGTTTTCTTGTACATTAATACAATATGTATAGAGATAAATATTTTATCTTTTCATTTGAATGTGTGAGTTGTGAGGACTTAATGTCTTTCACAAAAGTTACAACATCAATACAGTCAATGAAGAAATTGTGAATGGTCAAATGTCTGTTCAGGAAGAATTGCACAGCTAAGTACAAGGAAGACTGGAAAATTTAGTTCAGTGCTGAAAGTAAAGAAATACAATTGGCCATGTAGTGGAAATAAAGGTGAATGGGTCAAGTCAAAGCTGCTGCTGCACTCAAAAGAAGGGTTCCACACTATTTCAATGAACAACTCTTCGATCTAAATTTTCCACGTGTCATCAAGTGCATACAAACGAAAAGCTATTTTGTATTCGGAATTTGACATTGTATTAACCAGTTAATTGCCTAGTAAATGCATCCAGAACAATGCCAGTAATACAAAAATAAGTAACCTATTGTGAAGGAAATAGATCCACTCAATCTAACCGTAAGTAAAATGCTTCATTTTCGTGCTCAGTTTAATACAGAACAGCTAGTAGTAACCTATGCATTAGGTTCCCTTCCTTCCTTCCTTCCTTCCTTCCTTCCTTCCTTCCTTCCTTCCTTCCTTCCTTCCTTCCTTCCTTCCTTCCTTCGGACTTTCTCCCTCCTCACACTTCTCCTTCCTCCCACTTCTCCCCATGAATACAGAGAACCAAAGTGTTTCCTGTTCTGAACTACAGGACACCTGCTGGGTGCAGCTCTTGAAGTTTGCTCAGCAAGGGCTAGAAGTAGGCAACACAGCAAGTTAATGGAAGAATAATTTAAAGTGAGCTTGGGTGGTTGAAAAAATGACCCACACATAGTGGTAATAAGGTTTTCCTTTTCTTGTTTCTGTTAGTAGCTGTTGATAATTTCAGATCTTTCCTTTCAAACCATGTCTGGAATAGTAAAGTGTGTTTAGCTCTTATCTGTCACTTTTTGATCATTTCTATTAACCTTCCTCAATGCGTACTGATGATAACTATACAAAGAATAATTAATTGCCATTAAGAACAGTAATTTGGAATATGTACATTTATTATTGTAGATATTTCAATGAATTATTTGAATTTTTCTTCCACAGTAGAGAATACTGCATTCATTACAGTTAATGAATAAAAACCAAGGATTAATGATATTTATTTTCTCTCTTTTAAAAAGACTCTCACCATTTGCCTTTTGCACCTCAAGCATACTTTATCCAAGTGCACAAATGTTCTGCTACAACAGTAAAGATAGCATACTTGACATTTCTGTGGTCAGGAACTCCACAGATTCTGCTGTTTTTGCATACGTTTGCCTGCATATAAACAGATACAAGCTTCCATTTCAGGAAATTAATGTTTTCACACAGTCACTGAATAGCTCCAGTACAAACAAAATCCCTTTCTTTAGTTGTCTGTCCTATGCTGCTGCTCTTCACTAGACAAGCCTGCCTTTTTATTCTCTCTTAAGTCTTGCTACTTAAAAAAACTAAGTAAATTTTTAGTGCAAGTAGAATAGAACAGAAATTCCACTCTCTCATGTGAGGATGGAGGTATGCAGCTTACAACTGAAGAAGACACTAAATGCAGAGATCTGGACAGGAAACTACTGAAGAATCCGTGGGTACTACTCAGTGCACTCTTGCTTGGATGCATACGTTTCAGATTGTTAAAACATTCTACAGTGTACAAAAAGCCTTCTACTTCAACATGCCGAGTTGGGAAAGTCAACAAGTACCAGAAAGAAGTTGATGATAATTGCCTCAGAATTTTGCTGGTCTTGGGCAAAACAAACCTGAGAGTGGAGGAAGAAACTCAACTCAAGTTGTGAGGAAGAATTAAGAGGAAATTTCAGCCCTCTTAATAGTCTTTAACTTGCCACAAAATATATAGGGAAAGAGCTATAAAGCAGAATTTCTTTGGAAATGGCTAGTCCAGTAAGTTCAAAATAGCTTCAACAAATTTCACAAAACAGGATCTAATATATCTCCTTTGTCAGAAACAAAGAATGAAACTACAAGAGGTACAAGAGCAATTAAGCCTTTCACATACTATGGTAATAAAACAGCTCATTTCTTATATGAGAGAGGGACCGTGTATAAGACTGACGGGATACTCCAGCTATTGATTTTTGTTTCTGCACTGATGTTCCAGCAATGCTTCTAAATAACACTGACTTTTGCTGTCCTTACTGCTATGGATATCGCTTGTAACTGGTTTTGATAGCCAAATGATTTGTACGTTACAGTAAACACCTTTGCACGACTGAGATCCTTCCGGCTCTCTTAAAAGAACCTCTGTTTCACTGTACTGCCACTGGTAAGACCATTTGCAAATACAGCCTGAGAGTGGCAATACATGACTTCTTAAGACTAGAGGTAAAGTGGTGGAAGTGTAACTTCAGAATCATTTGCTGAAAATTAGAAAAATTCCTAAGCATATGAATTGGACAAAAGTAATTCTAAAAGCTAGTAAATTCCTTATAGAACCCAGAAAAGACTGGATGAGATTGAACTTTCCTAAGATTTAGAGTGGAGGTGGGTACTATGTCCTAGAGTTGCGTACCCTACCTGTAAAAATGTGAGAATCAAATAGAACAACATATTGATCTGAAACTCACTTGAAATACAGATGAAAAAAAAAATAAATCAGCCTCCTCATTTGATTACTTCAGCTCTCAGCTTTCTGAAGTTAACAGCCCTATTGTGTATAACATCATCTCAGTTTTTGAACAGGATCTACTCCTGCTCTAATTAGCTGGGTTTTGGTTAAACATGTTAGACTTTCTAACTTCAAAATTCTGACATGCAGACTAGCAGCAATTATTTCTCTAGGGTTTTTTAAACTTAACAATTAGTGTTTGCAGTCACAGTCTTTATGCTCTAATCTATATTATGCAAAGCACCAAATAGTCCAGTTGCACTTCCAGGGTTTTATGCTATTTAATGTATGCTTATTTATTTTTGGTTCTATACACAAAAAAATGGATTCACAGAAATCTCAATAGGAAGGTCCTAATCCAGTAGGCTAAATCTTATCCCTATACATATCTGCATATCTGGAAGAACCAACTGCTTTCAAACTGGAATGATAAGCAAAGATTTATATATAAATAGTCATGTAGGAACACTCGGAATACTAAATACAGATCAAGGAAACAGGCAATGAGTTAGTCTCTATTTAAGAGTAAAATATTTTCCAGTGATTTATTTGCCTGTCCATTTAGTATTCAGATTCTCCAAGAAGGCCTTATAACTGAATTCTTCCAAAGAACATTGCATTTCAAGACAAACTTTTCTTGTTTGCATCAACAGACACCAAAGATCAATTTCTCTTTCACGTTATGAAAATCTATGCTTACACTGAAATGCTTTCTTTTTTTCTATTAAAAAAGAGCATTAAAAGAAGTGAAAAAGCTCAGTGCCAAATCAAAATGTATTAGCTGTTGTTTGAATTATCAAACTGAGAGGTTTTTAAAGGGCCTTTTAATAGCTCGTAAGTATTGCTTGTTTGGCTTTGTATGCAATTGAAGGAGAAAATTGTATAAATACAGAGCATGCAAGAGCATAGCACAGTTAGTACATCTTTAAGCAAAAATCTAAAATCCTCTACTTCACTGTCACAGCTTGCTGATGAGAGATTACTTCCCAAGATCATTACTGGAAATAAGTTAGCTCATAAAAATTAATCCATTGATGCCCAAAATTTCAATTATTAATCTGTCTTATTTATTACCTAATATGTGTAGGGTCATTTAGTCATTCTGCTGTCCTTCCTTAAAGAAGTATGTTTCTCTGGGCACACAGAAATAAATAATACTTTAATACACCACAGCTTCATATTTGGGATGCAGTATTAAAACAAACAAACAAACCCCCATTATTTATTTCCTATTCACCAGACAAAATAAGGAAACAACTGCATACAATGTTTTCTTGCTGAGGTTTTTGAACTACTAATGAGAACAATGCTTAATGTACTAGAAAGACTAGATGAGTGCAGTTCTTTTGATTACAGTACTGTAAACTCTTCAAAGTTTGTTCTTCAGTCCTTTATCCTATTTGCCAAATTTTATAGCTGTTGGGTTTCCCACTGGATTAGTTTGCCATCAGGAAATGAGGAATGTCAGGGTCTATATGGAAGTGTTGCATGAGCAAAACGTACTCATTTTGCTGCTCTAACTTCAAGGTAAGAGGAATGCCATTTTGCCCCTGGCTTATGCCCCAGGGAGAAGATTATTATCATACAAACCCACTTTTCTCATCCTTATTCCTAATACTAAACTGGTATTAGACTAAAAATAAATAGTTGTAAAATACTATTTTTAAGGAAATTTGACTGTGACTCTATCCTTTCTAGTAACATAGTTTCTTAGCCTTCACCTCTAACCTTGGTAGCATGCTGGCTAACCAGTCAAATACTAGTCTGGACTTTATCTGTGAGGTTTGAAGCAACGATGACGCAGATAAAATATTTTTCCCACCAGTCTGCAATAAGATTAGAAGGTCTAGAGTAAAATGTCCTGCACTGTTGGCATGTCTGTTGGTCTTAAATCCTCATACAGTTTGATACCATCAGCAGTGTGAGTTAGAATTTACATTTACTAAAAAAAAGGAAGGCTAGGAATTCTTTCAGTGTATCAGTATGGATAACGTTCAGATCCACATCTGCTAAGATTAGGTAAGTGGAAAAAGCATTCTGCTTCAGAAAATATTCTTATTTAACAAGCAGCGCAAATGTGGTCATTTCCATAGACATGTAATTATCATGGTTTTTTTTTTAAGTTGCCCCAGTTAGAAGATATAGGCGGCTTTTTTTTTTTTTTTTCCCCAAGTCCTTATTCACTTTCCTGTATTCTTTCTGATACAACATGGTTTGCATACTTTTGAGCTGCACAGTTTACCTGCAGGATTGAACACTAGCTCAAAAAACGCCTAGTGCTTTTTTTTTTTTAAGTTCTACATCAAGTAATTTCCATCTCTATTAAAGGATGTTCTAGCTGTCCTTTTTACCAATACACTTTTTTTCTTCCTCCTTGTTTGAGGTTAAAAAGTATGGTTTGATCAGAGGACAGCAGTTATATATGAAAAACTACTCTATCAGAAGGTTTTTCATGCCTTGCATTCTTGCCTCTTGATTGGTAGGATGTGGGTTTTGATTTATTATTTAGAATCAGTTTCTTACTGTATATGAAATGTAAAGTTTTCAAAAATAAAAAAATCAATTTAATGTTATTTCAGTCATAAAAATGCTACATGCATAAAAATTCTGTGTACATATTCATCTGAAAAGATGAATTAAACTCACTCTGTCCAAGGTACCATTTTTTCCACATGTCACAACAACTATTACATGGTCTATATTAAGGGCAAAGTTGTTGTTACCTCATACCTAGGCATTAGTGTTTCAATAAGCAAGTGTAAAAACTTATGTGAAATGACTCCAAATTCAACTGTAGAATTTTAAATCCCTTTTCCACATCTGTACAATTCAAACAACATCAGATAAAATCCTACAAATAAGTGACAATGTTAGACTGATCAAAAAAAAAAAAAAGTCAAAAGTTGAGAATGGAGGTCCACAATGAAAGTTCTTCATATATATACTTCAGCTGATTAAACCTCAGTCAGCAAAGGCTGGTAAATACACTAGTTTACCAACTTTACAGTTTTGTTCATAGGATGATAGTAGCAAGAATCCACTCAAACATCCGCACAGCTGGATTCAGACACACACATCTTTTCCTGCCTTAGTATTTTTTATTAAGAATAATAAAGCACTGGATTCTATGAATTTTGGTTTTGGGTCTCTTCAAAGGCTTCACACCTTCCTGTTTTTCTAAACGATTTGAATATTAACAGCAGTGATCTGTACAGTAATCTTCATTCTGATCTCACTTGCAATATTTTTACTGTTTGACTCTAATGGATCTAATTCTCACTCTTAAAATCTCCTTATTTCACTAAGGGTAAGTTAATTTTGTTTGTGCACAATTTGTACACAAAGTCCCTTTACACAGAAAGAATGGGAGAGAGATACAGTGTAAATAAGAATCATAGACTTCCATCGGGATTACTCCTACTGATGCTTATTTTATACAGATAGATATAAAAGTAATATTGGGCCAGTATCAGACTCAGTATCAAACACTTCAGATTAATGGCTGAAACTTGCATTAAAAAGAAAATTGTGGAACCATTTTCTTAAAACAAAAACAAAGAAACAAACACACAAACAGAAACAAAACAAAACAAAACCAAACCAAAAAAACAAGCATAACAAAAAATAACAAAATCCCCCAAACAAACAAAACCAGTAAGAAGATATACATTTTTTAACAATCAAGCAATGAATTTTAGCAGAGCAGCTGGCCTTTCTTGACACGAATGTTGGAGACTCATGTTTGAACAGTTTAAGATGCAGCCTTGCAACTTTGGTAACAATAGGGGTCTGCCAAACTGAGTCACGGCAATTATCCATACGTGAGTAGTTACTTTTCAACTCAGCTACAAGTCATAGGCATACGTGTTAGAACACTTTGCTTCCTGCTCTCTATTCTCCTCTAAGCCAATCTTTAACTAACAGTTCAAATTTTTTATATTTGATGTGCTACACAGAAACAGGCTTTATAAAATATCCTGCACTATATAACTTGGATTACAAGGACCATGTAATTTTAAAAATTAAACATCTGTTTTGGGAATATATTTACTAACATAGGAATCAGACCTTTCTGAGCCACTGGGAATACGCATCTCTCAGAGCCAAATGAGCACTGATAAACCTTCCAGGTTTGCCAGGTCTGCAGGGCTCCCACTCTGAACAGATGGATTGGTTGGTATCATTTAAGCATCTTGCCTTTCTTTTTGCCTTTTTTTTTTTTAAATTTTATTTTAAACAGCATACCCCCTACCTTGTAAACAAGCCTCCAAGCACAGAAAACAAAAAAAATATATTTAATGGCCCCCTGTCCTGTTTCATTATTTAAACCCCTCACATGTACTTCACCAGCTGAGTAATGCTCTTTGATGATTATATCTCCAAAGAACATTGCTGTGATCATGTAATATGCTGTGGAACCATAGATAATCAATCAAAAGGAGAGAAACAGAGAAAGCAACTTTCTGACTTTTTAAAAACTGATTTAGTTCTTATGAAAATACCAAATTGGCAGCTTTGAGATTTAAATAATTGTTTCAGAAGATTAATAAGGATAGTGCAAATTATACAATATTAAACCAATGTGTTCTCTCCCTGAAGGGATCAGTGTTATAAGCTGAAGATGTCTGTCTTCGTAGTCCAATTAAGTCAAGGTCCCAATATTTTTCTTGACTTCTAGGATAGGAGCACCTCTGGTAGTGGTTTTGTGATACTGACATTAGCAAACTGGGAGTTCTGGGAATGCAGGCATCACCAATTCATTTCACCTACTGTAAATCAGCTTATTTTTCTCACCTTGAAGCTGGTGAGATTAAAGTTTGTGGCCTGTTGTCTTCAAGAACTGAAAAAAATTACAATAAAACCATACCTTTATGAAACAATAAATAGGTTGGCAATTTGGACTATAGTTTAGCTTTGAGGGAAACCTATTTACATGAAAGAATCTGTATTACTACTATCAAAACTGATACAAGACTGTGAAAATGCATACATTGTAGACTTATTCAATGAAATACATTGTATGACTCATAAGGATGATTCATCCTTATGACAATTTAAGTGTGAAAATGAAGATAAAAAATAAAGAAATTTGCAGAGCTTCTTCACACTTGAATAGAAGAATTTAGTTGTTGCAGTTGTCACCAAGACAACTTACTGAGTTTCATTTAACGAGCATGCTTTGAATATTTGTACTGTTATCAATGCCCAAATTATATTTTTTTTTATTTTATTTTTTTTCTCCACTCCACTTCTTTAATTGTATTTTGGTCTTGATCTTATCATGAAGATCTAGGGCTGAACAGCCACAGCTGCAGCTGTTCCACAATCCAAAATCAAAGTGGTATATTAATAAATTTCTTCCAAGGTTTGACTTGTGTTTAATTTTTCTCCAGTTATTAAAAGGCATGTTAGCATAAAGTCACAGTCTGAATAAATCCCACGCGTTTACAATTCTCATAATGACACAAAAGGTTTTGGGGGATCAGTTAAATATTTTTTTCAGAAATTAAAGAATATAGAAGGTTCTAATGATACAAACTGAATTCAGCCTTTTGGAAACTCATGACTAGATGCAGTTTTGGGGCCGTGTTACTTGTCAAACTGGCTGTTGTTTGATGCCAAGCATCACTAAGAGCCCAGATTTGTCAAGGTATGTTGGGGACTTCATGCTCCTACAGAGGAACACTATGAAGAGTTTGAATTAATTTGGGATTCACAGAATGATTCCACAGACATCATATATCTTCTAAGAGAGATACCACAGATGTTTGTTTTCCTATGACTACCTAGTGCTAACTGTACATTTGAACATAGGAGGTTGAGTATCGTATCATATCATATCATATCATATCATATCATATCATATCATATCATATCATATCATATCATATCATATCATATCATATCATATCATATAGTTTGTCTATGTTTGCAGGCTAGAAATGCACTCATCTTTATTACTGCAGATTTCACAGAACACATTGATGCAAAATCACTATCAATACTTTAGTTAAAAAGCAATCACTCCACCTCCCCCCCATTTCTTTGATACATTAAAGAGTGGAGAGTATCCTGCAGGGAAGAGAACTGGCATAGAGCTATGCTGCATAGGAAATCTGACAGAGCTCCATTTTTACTTTTATGAAGTAATATTTGTGATTCAATCTGCCTGTTTAATCTTGTGAAATTGTCATCTATGGGGTTAGTTTCTTTCCAGAGACTTTTAAAAACGGAAAGTAGCATCTCTGGTAATCAGAGCAATGTCATGTTGTTTCAATGTTTATGTACCAGCATTAAAATAGATACCATGCAGAGCATGGGCAAAGCAATTATACTTCTGTTGGGCTGACCTATCAATGGATTTTAACTGCAAGTGGGATAAGCAAAAACATTGATTATGCAATTAATCTGATTAGAGTATCACTAAACAAAAGAAAATGGAAATTATAAATTTTGATAGGATTTATGTTTGGAGAAGCCAAGTGGAAGAAAGGAAAAATACTGAGTTCCTTAAAGAAATACGATTCGAAATGCAACATTCTCAAGAAAAAAAGGAAATCTGAGTAGGAAAGTGTGTACTATTAGGTGTTAATGATTTTCATGATATGTTTTTATTGGTTATATGAACTAAAGTGAAACATTCTTCGATAGCTTTTCTGGAATTTATCTCAACTTATCCTAGCTCAAACCTCTCCCTCTTTCCAACAACTTCTCCAAAGGAGTGAGCTATAAAATTAAAGTGAACACAAAGCTTGTTGGCTCTGCAGACCTTCTATTAAGCTACCCAGGAAGTGCTAGAGAAGGTTGGATTACACACAGATGTCAGAAGAAAACCCCAAATTGCAGGATCTAGAATGTCAGCAGAGTGAGTACATGTACGCCAATTTGTGTTCCAGAGAAGCAAAAACTCAAAAGTGACTACTGGAGTCTGCAGAGTTCCAGTGTACCTTAAAACGCATGTGTTCAACTTGATGAAACCTGAAGAGAGTGTGTGAGTGAACGGTGATCACATCACACTTTTATGTAGGCTATTCAGCCTATGTGACATTTTGAGTGAGCATGCTATAGATTTTTCCGTATGAGTTATCCATAAGAAGAAATCTTATTAAGCCTGAACAGTGTGCCTACTTCAGTTTTCAAAATCTGTTTTTACAGTAAAGTACAGTTTATGAATATCAAGAATTTTGTATCCATTGTTTATGTGCCGGGTTGTTTGTTTTGGTTTGTTTTTGGTTTTGTTTTTTTTTCCTTGTTTGATTTTTTTTTCTAAAGAACAAAATAATTCTATAAAGCCTTTATTTCCTTTCATTATATTTCTTTCATACAGGTGTCCTTACTTTTGAATCAAGTATTTCAAAGTATTATCAGAAAACAATTTCAAACTGCTGTATGTACAATCAAGCAGTACATATATGGTTTGGGTGATGTGTGGCAAGTAAATACTAAAAATGTTTGTGATATTTATAAGAGATACTGTTGCTGAAAGCAGTAAGTGACATACTGCTATGATTTTCATAAAAATTAGTAATAAAAAACAAAACCAAACCCACTTGGCCTAAGAAAAGCAAGTGTGTTTCAACAGGCACATGTGAATGTAATTCGCAGGGCACAGCCTGAGTGCTGCAGAGGCACTCCAGCAGTGCATTGACAGGGCCAGAGACTTAACCAGATGAATCTCACTTTGGCCCGTGGCTGCTCAGATTGTGCCTTTTGATTGAATCTGAAGCATTCCAATAAAAAGCTCTACGGACATATGCTTCCCATTGAAGAAACCTATTGTTTAGAGCTATTAAGAAATCCAGGGAGACATGAGTAAAACATGGCAACACATGCAGCACATCCTCTGAGATATTTGCTTTCCTACATGTTAATGAAGACTGAAGAATAAGAATGTGCAGACATACCTTTAACTGATAATTAGTGATGATTGATTTCTAAATATTAATGTACAGTGTAACTTTAATTCAGGTTAAAAACAAACAAAAAAAAGCTTTAAAACTTCCTGAGATGGTCAAGGGCTTTGGCGTTCAAAATGCACTGATGTAAGTTTGGTATAAACGCAAGCTTTGGTGCGTCCAAATTGTGAACATGACAAAACAAAGGAAAACTATTAACATTATGTCATTTTTGCAACATGCAGCTGTTGAGAAATAGACTTTTGCCTATGTAATTTTGCTTTACTTTCATCTTTGTTTTTTTGAGCTAACCAATACTGTCACTTCTTTTAAGGGGTGAATTCCATTGTAGCCAGATTCTATTTTGCTTTTAACTCAGTTTATACAAATTTATTTGTGGCTGCTCTTTTTATCCATGCCTTTTGAGCTATCTGCTTAGTCGTTCCACCATATAATTGATCTTCACATTTTTCCATATTTCTAGAAGCTGCAATGGAGATGCTGTGGAGAAGTAGTTTCTTACAGGTAAAAAAATGCCATTCTAGGTGTTATCTCCAAGGGCATGTACAGGTTTACATCTAATTATATTTATATCTACTCCATTTATTATTTGGATTGGTAATGTCTGATTGCAAATCTGCACTAAGTCATCCCACTGCCTCCCCCCATTCTTGGCTATAATCAGAATTGTGTTCTCCTTGCCTCATTATCTGTTTTTGTTGTTTCATTATAATTTTATCCTCTGAGAGTGGAGAAGATTAATGCAAGAGCACCTCTCCTGATTATATCATAGATTCATAGAATCATTTTGGTTGGAAGAGACCCTCAAGATCATCAAGTCCAACCACAATCTAACTTGGGCACTAAATCATGTCCCTAAGAACCTCATCTACATGTCTTTTAAACACCTTCAGGGATGGTGACTCCACCACTTACCTGGGCAGCCTGTTCAACAGCTTCACAACCCTTTACATGAAGAAATTTTTCCTAATATCCAATCTGAACCTTCCCCAGCTCAATTTGAGACTATGTATGTGTCAGGCTACCCTAGGGATGATGAGCTGGAGACACAGAATGTCACCTCTGCACCCTCTGGTGTCAGACCTTTCTAGTGTGGTCTGACACAACCCCTTAGATAGGGATCAAGAACAGATATGGGAAAGAAAAATCCATGAAATATGTTTGGGAATAGGTTAAAAATTGTAATAGAAAGTTACATTCTTCAAAACTTTGTTTGACTAACATAAGTATGGCTAAAACATTCCAGCTTGTTATGGAACTCTACAGTTTGTAACAAGTTGAACCAAAGGGAGTCTTTTCGTTTATTAAATTTTAACAGTTATTTGAATAAATTCCATCTGGTTTTATGCATTTTGTTTCTATTGAATAGTTCAGGATATTTTCAGAAGTACATCCTGTGCTGGCTAAGCCCAAGACCCATAAAGCAGAGAGGAGGTGACAGCTATGTCAATCCACTTAAAAGGGACTATATAACAAACTCTGTTCTGTGGTTAGTTTTGAAGAAATGAGTATTTTCTTGTGCCTACACTTTCAGTCCTAAAAAAAAAAAAAATAGTGCCAAAGTTGTTTAAACAAATGTCTTATTTCACAATTAATGAAAATCTTAGAAATGTACTTTTTCACCCATCCAACACATAGATCACACTGTTTATTCTGTTTATATTTGCTTTTGTTGTGAAAGTAGCATTGCCACTATGTCCCGATGAGTGGTGTAGTTTCAACAATTCTAAATCAAGATTTCAATCAAAGAATAAAAACCCAGTATACTAGAATCAACAGTCTTATTCCCTTGCTACACCAATGAGCAAGATATAGTGGACCATGAAACATTTTCATGGAGCCGTGCCAAAGCATTTACCTTCTCAACTGCCTAAGTTAGTCAAAGGGCAAATAATCTTTTACCATGACTTTGGCCAAACTTTACTTGTCGATGTTTTGTGATAGGATGACTTATACTTTGGAAGTACTTGTCTTGGCCTTGACTACAAAAAGAAAACCAGATGCCTAATTTTTGCATGGCTTCAGTCAAATGAGTCTTGTCTTTCAACACACATAGAAAGCGAGATCAAGAGATCTGCATATGATTCCATATTTGTCATAGATATATTATGTGATCTTGATTTGAGAACATGTTGTCTCCATGAGTAAAATCAGTAAGTTACTGAAATGGAGACAGTCATACTAATCTAATACTCTAGATTACAGTGGAAAATAAATTAATATTGTGTGAAAATAGTAACATTCTATCAAAAACACTGTAGGAGGTTGAAATCAAACTGACGGTTATTTAAAAATGAATACTTATAAAACTCTATGAGATACTCTTATGGAGATAAACTAAAGAATCTTATTTGAAGCACATTGTTAGAGACCAATAAGAAATGGTAACTAGAACTACTTTGCAAATAACTCAGTCATAACAACTTGCACAGTGCAAAAAGCTTCTTTCTCATGGACAAGGATTTTTTTCAAAACATCACTTAAACACAATTCACATTACATAAAAAGCATTTGACTCTTTTTTTTTTTTTAATTTTTATTTGACTTACTTAGGCAAAAATAAATTGTTGCTGTTGAGGGAGAATGGGAGATTAAAAGATTAAATAAGATTATCACAACAAAATGATTTATGATAGCCAAATGGGAAAATATTTTTTTCTTAAACTTTGAAATTCTATATATAGTGAAGACAGTTAATGTTTTTTAAAGTCTTTGCTCCTTCAGGCTAATGACTTAAGAATCCAGTGCTTGTAACCAGAGATACAGCTATGATCAATTATTTAATATGCCTTTCTCTTCTCCCCCACCCTCCCCTTTTTTAGGTAGAAATCACTGTAGCACTCAAACCCTGCTGGTATAAGTCAGTTTTCACAGGGAGGAGATCATTTGCTACTGGATGTGCTTGCCCATCTGTAGTTTTCCAGTCTAAATATTTTCTGCCATTCTCCTTTGGCACTTCTGGCAAATATTTTATTTCCTTCTATGCTAAATGAATTTGTGCTGTTGCAAATTAGCCCATCAGTTAGTTTTCTACAAACCATTGTACTGACCTGATGTCACTACTTCCTTATGAGGAAATTTTCCTCTCTATCTGTTTAAATGATGACATTTGCAGCAGCAGCGAATTTTCTGGATTAAAAAGAAGCCTTTGCTGAGTATTGAGCTCCTAGAGATAGAATAAACCCCACAGTTTTAAATTCCCTAGGGCTGCAAAGAGGAAAAGGGAACTTGCTCTGAGAACCCTCAGTTCCAGGACTGCTGCTGCTGGGAAGGGTTAGCAGGGAGAATTTCAGGGGAAATGGATATGAGAGAGTGCTTACCCTGCAGGCAGGCATGTGGGAAAAGGTGTGGAAATGTGGGTAGACTAGTAACTTGTCAGAGTTTGGTGGAAGAAAGGGAGCAGCATTTATATTACCATATGCAAGGATAATTGAATAAAAGACTTCAGTATTGTGCAAGAAGTGAAATGAGAGGATGTAGCAAATGAATTTGCTGCATACTCTGTTTCAAATTCAATCAGCAATTATCCCTTTATGTAGCCATAGAACCAAAAGAAAGTCGAGATGAGAAGATCATCCATCATTCAGATGAGGAAATGTAAGTTCTTTTCTTGTGATCGGTTTTAGTGTGTGTGTGTGCGCGTATGTCTGGTGTTGTGTTGTTTTTTTTTTTTTTTCTTTAAGCTCTTATATTCCTGCCTGGAGATCTAAGGGTTGATCAGAACTACATGTATTACTTTAAAGGTCACTAACTAGCATTTCTATAATATACAGAATATACAGCATCATTAATGTTTACAGTGTATTATTGTCTAAGCAGCTTTGTACTTTTTTTCTATTCTGATTGTCTGGCCAGCAGTGTATAGGACCAGAACAACATATTTCCTAATGTTAATAAAGTAATACCCAGAGTATGGAAAACATTGTTAATAGGATATGTAACATTTGTATTCAAGTTCCATGTCTAATTATATTTTAAAAGACTTAAAAACATTGACATTTACATTCCTTAGTGAGGAATACCCAGTTTGAAATTTTACCACAAAAGCTAATGACCCTATTAACTCTAATTTGTTTACTCACCAGTCTGGAACAGTTTCTTCCACAGGTACCTCTTTGATGTTCAAAATTAAGCTTCCTAGAGGCTTGAGAAATTAAATGCTAAAGGAGGTCAATTATCCAACAGTTGCCTTAAAGATATGGACTGCCCCTCCCCCATTGTTTTAAAATGATTTTTTCCAATGAATACAAAAACATGATTGCTAAACATGTGTCAGGCTCTCCCACAGGTTTACTAAGTCATAATAGGCAGTTCCAAGTTTGGCCATTTAGGAGAGTGCCTAATTATATCAGACAATACAAATACATGATTTTTTTTTTAAACGGAGATTCAATCTTTAATTAAGTTGCAAATGTAATTAATTATTATTTCACTGTCTGTATTTTGAGTTTGGAATTTGCATAATATCTCAAATTTGACCTCCAGCAGCTCCTGGTTAGCATGAATCACTTGCTACAACAAGCGTAATTCCTGCATTTAAAAAGAACCTACTTAGTCAATGGCTTACATTTATTCTTTGTTCTATTTAGTACTGTCCACAACTCTTCGTCCAATGTTAAAAATAATAATGTTTTTATTTGCAAGAAAACAAAACATCAAAAAGGGCCTGTTTTTCAGCTACAGTGTGAATAAAAACAGTAAGTTTGTGACAAGCAGCTCAGGTTACTTTACAATTATGACTCTTAAGTTCTGCAGCACTGCACCAAAAGGAATGAGGCATGGTTTCAAAACCTGTGGACAACAGTGGCTTTTAGCTTCCTAAGACATTCCCCTGAGTGAACCACTGGCTCCCACTGAATTCTCAACTAGCAACTGAACATGAACCCAGAGATTACCACTAATCTGTTCTGCTCAATACAAGAGGCAAAAGTTGGTGTCTCACACAAGAAAAGAACAACCATACCCAGCACATGGCAGATGCTGAGGGATCCCAGCAGGATTCTAGTCCATCCATTTATTGGCTGCAACTAGGGGTCGATAGTGAGTGAAACTGAGCCCTTGCTGAATGCTTCTGCAACATGGGATGGGTTCCTTTACAGGCTATCAAGGATCTTGTAAAGTAGAAACCTCCAGTAAGTTTCTGCTAGCATTCAGAATGAGGCCACTCATCTAAAATACAGAGAGATCCTATAAATCCATCCAAAACCAAAACAAAAAAACCCACAACAAAACAAAAACCTCAACAAACACCAAACAAAACAAAACAAACAAACAAACAAAACCAAAAAAACTCCACCAAAACAAAAACCAAAACACAAACAGATACTTAGAAGACTTCAGAAGACAGCTATGCTTTCTCCAGCAAAAATTCTCAGTGTTTAAAGAGCCTCAAGAGGTGCCAGATGGTTAGCCCCATTTTTTATCTCTTTGAAAGAGCATCCAGAATGTTCATCCTTAATTCAGTTCAGAGTTTTCTAGTGAATCAGTTCTTCCATCGTATTTTGATGAGAAGAATATTTATCATCTGACAATATCATGTGTTGGTGGGTATGGAGAATCATATCACTTTCTCTTTTCATAAGAGTTACGAATCCAAATCTAGCTACAACTAGTGGGTGAATGACGTCCTTCTGAAAATGTTAAGCAAATTCTGGGAAGTCAGGCATGAAACTGAGCTGCAGATAAGGAAACATAAGGTTAAGGGATTCTGAGAAACCCTTCAGCTCTCACAGCAGCTGGTGGTTGTGAGAAAGAAACTCGTTCTCTGTAATATCTCAGTGCCATGAGGAATGATGTGGGTTGTATCTGTTCCATCCTAAGGACTGCTGAAACCAGTGGGACAGAGGCATGTTCTGTCTTAGGTATTCTTTCTTATAAAAAAATCATTTATGATAAATTACATAGTTGAAGAAAAAAAGGGATATATAAAATATTGATAACAAATGCGAGATCCCTAGGCAGGTTTTTTTTTTGGATTTGAGAGGCAATGATTGTTCCCAAGAAAATGGAACTTTGGATTGACTTCAAAATTTA
The DNA here is from genome assembly GCF_037038585.1 of Patagioenas fasciata. Lineage (NCBI taxonomy): Eukaryota > Metazoa > Chordata > Aves > Columbiformes > Columbidae > Patagioenas > Patagioenas fasciata. The sequence continues at coordinate 36,316,097 of NC_092523.1, forward strand.
TTTTCAGATCCTACATACACTGGGACTTCAGTGAACTGAATACCAAGATTTCAAGGCCTATGAAACCTGTTTGCCTTGTGATAACAATGACAGCTGGCAAAAGGTTTTCTTTCCCTCTACGAATGGTACAGTGAAGAAAGACTTCCTTACTGAGTTTTCTTAATAAAGATAATACTTTTAGTTACAACAGAATTTTACCTCTCTCCAATACAGAGTTTTTTTCACTTTTGATTGAGCTCCAGACTTACTTGTATAATGATAATGTGAACAAAAAAAATAGTTTGCCTAATTCCACATTAAGCAGAAGATCAAGTACAGCAGCATGTTTGAATGTTGACAATACAACCAAAATATCAGGGTAATGTGAGGTGAACATCTACAGCATTTATTTGCAACTCAGTAAGAAGTCATTTTCATTCCAGATTGGGTACCTTCTGCTTCTTTAGAAAACCCTGAACTAGGAGTGCTTTGAAGTGTGACTATCAGGAGTACAAAATCTCTAGAAACTTCAATATGGTGTGTTTCCTACTGCTTAGATTTAGCTCAGCAACGTCTTTAAATCTTGGCAGTTCAGGAGCCATAGTTCTCAATACCTGCCTGTGTGGCAATCTGGAAAATGCCAGGGCATAAAGTGTAAATGGGACAGCAACCTGAAAGAAAAATACATAGAGAATTTGGCTTTTTTTTTTTTTCCTCTAGCTTCAATTTGATTCTTCTTTCAGCATGAAAGGAACAGCTTCATAGCATTTCACCTTGCACTGGAATTCTTGTAACTAAATATGTCCTAAATTATCTATATAATATATTAATATAAACTTATAAATGTCAGAATAATACTGACTTGCCTGTACTATAATATTCAGAAAACAGGAAAGTAAAATTATAATTAGCTGGAGAAGCAAAGAAAAACTGCTGTATGCCTTGGCAATCCTTTTAATCTTATAATTATGAGACCAGAGACACTTCAAAACAGCACAGTTTCTACAATATTTACTTGGTTTCAAGGAAGTTGTGACAATCATAAACATTTCAGGTTGTTGCTAAGTCCCTAAGATCATAGCCTTCCCTGCTCCCTGCCCTTTTAAAAGCACCAACATGTGTTTTAGAACCTTGGCTATGGTGATCCTACTTGAGCACCGGTTTGGACAAGATGATCTGCAGAAGTCCCTTCCAACCTCAACCATTCTGTGATTCTGTAAAATACATGTAGAAGGACAAATACCCATTTAAATATTACAGAAGTAAAAATTAGCAGGTGTTCATAGTCAAGTGTTTATCTCAATCTAGAAATGTCAAAATCATAGACACTGAATCACTTCAGAGTACCATGTGTGTGTCTTAGCATGCACCGGTCAGCCAATAACCTTCTCAAAAAAACAAAACCACACCAAAAAAACTAAACCAAAACCAAACAAACCACAAGATCAGACCTCATGTGTTCTCCATGCCCCATCTCAGGAATTCATCGCTCTTCAAGCCTTTGCAGAAGACAGGTTAATAGAAGAATCCCTCTCTATATTTTTTTTTTTTTCCAAGGTCCTCTGGAAGTGCGGAGGGGTGACTCAGGACAAAGATAATAGTTCTCTCAATGCTGACAAGATTGGCGGTGATTTAGCTTCTCAAGGCACTTCACAAGGCTGGTGTGGCTCTTACTTTGGAGAATGACTGAGCTGCTACAGCTTTCCATAGGGGATATATAGAAACTACAGCAGTGTTATTAATGCTGAAGTAGATTACACGATTCTCATGCATTCATATTCCTGCACAACAGCCCTTCGTGGGGATTTTTCTGCCTATCCCCAAGCTCTCAGAGATAGTCATGTAGCAATTTGGACTCAGCACAAATAGGAAGTATGCAGGAGAAAGTTACAAGGTTCTTTACATGGTAATGGCCAGTTTTTCTGTTTTCCAGCATATAATAGCTAAATACTACTGCCCCTGCTTTGTAAATATTTTCTTTCATAAACTTACATTGCTCTATAGGTGTATTTGTGCATATATGCACACACAAAGCCTCCCATAAAATCTGCTGAGATTCTCAACAGCTAAGAAGCAATAGAGGAACCTCTGCCACAAAGGGAGGAAGAACAGCTTTTATTTTAAATGGTCCCAGGCCTCACATTTTGGTCAGACTCTTGTTCTGAGTGATGGTATACAAGAATATTGCCAGTTTTCATTCATTGCTTGTTATGCTTGGAAACAGGAGCTGACAATGAAAGCATCTCCTCAACAAAAATTATTGCACCACTGCTCTTCACTTGAAGAAGAAAAAGATGCTGAGATCAAAAGAATAAAATAAAAGGTTAAAAGGAAATCAAACTTGAAAGAAGGGAAGAGAACAGTTAATTGGAGGGTCTGATTCAGATGTGTTCTTGCAGTGCTCGTTCCTAATTTACTATCTGCTCCTCATCTCTGCACAGCAGTCTAACAAGAATTCCACTGCCTCCTCATTTCCCCTCTGGCTGTGCCCCCCAGCTCAGGCCTGTGCTCCAGTGTTACAGCATTCCCCCTGGCTTTTTTCTACTAGATAGAGCTTTGGGACCTTTATACATTCTCCATCATTCCTGTAATTCTAGGGGACCAGACTTGGATGTCAGCACTGATGGTCTAAGGATTAGAATATTGTATAAGGCAGGTGTTTGACTTCAGCTCTGTGAACTCAGTACTAACACTAGGGAGATACTTACAAAGGCATAAACAAAGGAGACAATCTACACAAAGAAACTGTGAAATGGAGAGGGCAGGAGAAGAGTGGAAAAAACAAACCACATTTTAGACTAAAAAAAGTGCCAGCTACCTTAAAGATCTCTAAATAAGTGACAAAATATACATAGAAAGATTTCAGCTTGTGAGTAACTTGTTAATGTATAAAATTTTAGAAGAGCAGGAGATAAAGCTGTGTTTATAAGGAGAACTGCAATGCAGAAATTCGTTTCACACAGACTAAATTAAAATCCATATAATCACTTTGTTAAATTACTCAGAATCAGCATCATTTACTTTCACTGATTCCAGGCTTTATAGAAGCTGTATATCTACCCACAAAAAGACTTCCCAGACTGTTTGCTTTGAAAGACAGCACTGATGTTTTTTTCAGATGCCTCCTTTCCTTAAATAAACAAATCGACAAGGGATGCATTCCCATTTATCCCATATCCTCCTATTTCTGCATGTTTCCAATTGACTGCTAAGCTCCTCTATTTCAGAGACCAGTACACAATTAAAGCAATATGTTCTAGACAACGCAGAATATACTGACAGAAAGAATAAAGATTAGATTGCTGATGCTGATTTAACTTTGTCTTCGATTATTTCTTTCCTGTTTTTACTGCTATCCTGTCCAGAAAGGTGCAGAGGCAATCTCCTTGGCTGCCCTTGATGTCAAAGGTGCTTTATGACTCCCAAAGAAGAATATTCTGGCTGCAAGTGCTGTGCATAAGTAGTGGTTTGACCTTCCTGATACCAGGTGGACTACATGAAGACAGAGTAAGCTGCATGCAACATGGTAAAAATAGATTAGAAATGTGTATAAAATCTGGGATAGTGCATTCTTTGTCATAATTCAGATTTCTCCCTGGGGGCCATTAGTGGTATAGCACTACCCTAGAATGTCACCTTTCCTAACTGGGTAGACACTACAGCATCGCAAAAAAGAAGTGCATAGCAGATAAAGTGCACAAAGGTTGTTAAAAGAATAGTGGTGTAATTAAATGGCAAAATAAATACATGCGATTTCAGATTCTTCCACAGCCTTTACCCCACAGTCAACTTTAAAACACCTCGCAAAAGGCAAAATTCCCACTTCAGTCATGTCCACTGCTGATCATTAATTGCTTCAGAAAAAGACAATATTTTATCCGTCCTCTTTGGAGTTCTAGTATGAATAGTGAAGCAAAAGAGAGTGAAACTGAGTGAAACATGAAAAGCTTGATTTGTTAGGACCCCTGCTGTCTGAAAAGAGATCAAAGCTCAGGAGGAGGCTGTAAAACAGCCGACTGCACTGCACAGAAACATGGCCTGTGGCAGCTGCTCTGGGCACGCTCTCACAACACAGGTGTACCTCCAAGTCTGCTCTGCCAGCTGAATCATGGGAGCAGGTTACCTCTTCTCCTTCTTCATTATTTCAGCTGCAGTCACTGAGGAGATGTGGGCTCCATCCATCACAATGCACAAATTCACAGTGCGCAGATTCAGCACAGGCCTAATTAAAGCTTTTCCTTTCATTTGTGGAGATAATTAGACTTTCATCTCACCAGGAAGCTTCAGAAAGATCTATTTCGTTCTTCAATAAAAGCTACATCAAACAAAAGCAGATTTTAATCGCCTTTTCTTTGGGGCATGAGTCAATAATGAAAGATGTCATGGGTAACAAAAATTGTGTGCAGGGTGAAAAAAGGAGGGAAAAAAGCCCAAGCTATGTTCTTTAATTAACATCTTGTTTGCAAACATCATTAATTTCTCTCATTATAATGATTTTTATCTTCAACTGATTGTTGATAAAAGAATCGATTTGAACATCTCATCTGTTTCACCGCTATGCAGGAACCCATCTGCTGTGCTGTAAAGCAGGAATCATGCAGACTGTTAAGCAACATGTGAGAACGATAAAAAATGCATATGTGTGTGTCAGGGCTTTGTGAGGCTCACTGCAAGGCAAGGGCCACCTTTCCTCAGAACATGTATAAAAAATGACTTGGTAGTAGGCCAAAGGACAAAATGTCACAAAGATCAGAAGTGCATAAATAACAAATGAATTAATATGTGCAGGAAGAAAGAGTTCCATCTGTGTTGGGAAGCATAGGTAAATAGGCTCAAAAAAATAAGGAGATTTCAGACATATTTAACACCACATCATGAGCGGCTGTGATGTGATATTAGATGACAAACCTGCCGAGCTCACTGCCTTTGCCATTTTCATTAGGAGCAGTAGTATCAGAGCACAAGCTTTCTGTCCTATTACCTTTCTCACCGGTGCAAGGGGAGAGTATTTTTGGCTCCAGGCCTACTGCATGTTATCAATTTATTTAACCATTTGACACAGTGCTTCTGTATGGACTACCTGGTGCGCAGGCTCACAAAGAGGGTGTAGCTGCTGTCTGTGGGAGTTAAAGTCTGGAAGTCTAAGGGGGGAATAAAGTGCTCTTCCACCCTACAGCTTCAAGCAATCCCAAAGAACTGTTAGGCTTACATGGCTAAGCCATCTAGTAAAGAAAGAAAGAGAGAGGGCAGATTGTTTAAGTACATTTCTCATGATGATACTTGCTTTGCAGCAGGCAGGAAACTATTTTTAATATTGGAATCAACACTAGCAGTAAGGATGCACTGTGGCAGTGTGGCGCTCTGTGTAAGTCCGCTTAATGCTTTCCTGGACAGGATAAAGCACTGTGATTCATCAGAATCTGAACTGAACTTCCTCTAGTGGCAAAATATCAACAAACCAAAGGACTACAGGATTAAATTTGCATTACTAAGCACTCTGCCGCTGTTGTGACCTGCCTGTGAAACTGAGGAGACAAAAAGATTTAATGGAAACTTTTTTTTAATGGACAAACATCTTTAAATCTCACGATGCTGGGGCTTGATTCATTGTGTCTTTATGATGTTAGTTGTGGCATATGGCAATTGTTTGGGAAAGCAAAGTTTGTAGGAACTTGACAGACATTTCTTCTTGAAGCATTGAGCCAGTAAGATCCCTGGTGAGTATCCAGATTCTAACAGAGCTGCACATGTCTGTTCTTGTGACTGTAAGAGATGGAAGTTTTTCCTCTTTGGGTTCCTCTTTCTCTAGTTCACTGAGTCACTTTAAAATAAAAACTGCAAGCTTCTTTGTATCCTGCTTTCTTAAGCAGAAGATTTTATGCTAATCTACTCCCTCCCCATAATAATGGAGGGCTGTTTTTATTTTAAATTAAGACCAAACATATGCACATTGCACTTTTAACCATTCTGCCAGGATCTAGTAGTTCAAGGTGCTGAAAAAATCTCATAAAGCTCAAGCAAGAAGGCTTAGCAGAAGATTTTCCCAATCCTTCTTGAAACTCTTCAAAAAAAAGTTTAAACTTGGTTATGTTTCAGATAACTTTATCATCATTGCTCAGTATCCTGGGCCAAGGTTTGCTCCCATTTATGTATTTTTTACCATTTACCTTGATGGAAATCTTACCCATGCCAAGTTAAGGACAGTAAGGGAAAACTCCAAATAGTAAGCAACGACTGAAGATTTTACTAGGAAAAATAAAATGAAAAAATGGTGATGTGGGGAAAAAAGAAAAGAAAAAAAGAAAACAACTTCTGGCTTTTTTTTTTTTTTAATTATATTCTTGTCTATTCTTGGCTGTAAGAGAAGTTTTCTTTTTTTTTTCTTCTCATTAATGAGCATCTTGCATGCAGAAGGAATGATGACTCATGGTCAGAACTGCAAAAGACTCTACAGCACTGTAGCCCTCCTTCTGTCAAAAGGCATTCACAACTAAAATTGTGCCTAAAATCAGTGGCTTCAAAGTGCTTCTGAGCACCCTGATCAGGATACACACATACTTCCGATCCAGTAATTTTTTTTTAAATGGAAACCCTCTCCCCACCCAACCCCAGGAAAGTTAGATTACGCAATATAAATATATTGCTTATTCTTGTACACAGAGGATGTGGATGATCTTCAAAAATGAAAAACCTCATGAATATGTGAACTCAAACTGAGATCTTTTCTAAATGTCTAGATGATACTGCTTGGCTACAAATGGCTAACATCAGGAGAAACCCCTTAACCAGACACTCATTGCTCATTACTTCAGATATTTCACTTGGTAAGTCCTTATTTTGTGAAAGAGGACAGGGAGCCCGAGGTAGCTGACGTTCAAGAAGAGAAAAAGCAGAGGAAAAATGGAAAAGACTGTGCTCAGTTTTAAGGGTAAAACTGGAAATGTCAGTCTGCACTCCTTGCCTTAAACTTGGGAAGGCTGAACTCTCCCACTGCCATCAACTGGTGAGGAAGAGATAGTTGCCACTGTTTCTAATATTCTCGGAAAATACAGATCAGTATTTAGCTTCCAAAGAGCCTGTCACCCTGTGCAGGGACTGTGTGGGCAGACAGCTGTGGCTACTGAACACGGAGGCTGGAGGCAGATGGTATCCAAATGTTAAAAGAAATGACATGAAATGACAGAATGGGTGAAAAACTCATTTCCCTAACCTCTTCCCATCAAAACATTATCCTGCATCTCTGTGGCAAGTGGAAACACATTTCTATTTAACAGATGCATGCAATACCATACAGACAGCCCAAACATTGGACTTTCAGATTTCCCTAACAAGAGGAAGGAGCTTTGCCAAGTCAAGCAGAATCCGTCAGTCAGCTCCAACAAAATTAGGTTGGAGACACTATGAATAGATCTGTAATTCATCAAGAAAACTCTCATAGTAGATACTATATTTAATAAGAAGATTAATAAAGGCTTTTATTGCCTCCACTCAGCTTCTGTGGGAGAATTGGTGACACTATCTTACAAATGGAGAGCTCTGGAGCAATGTCAGAGATGTTGAGATGGGTTTTCAATGAAGTCATAATAACAACTTTCACACAAACAGAAGCACACCTGAGATTCTCAGTATCGATCCTGAATGTCTAGGTTACCTGAAATGACAACTACGAAATGTCAGTATTTTTCATTCAGCTGCCTTATGACAGTCTTTTTTGAAGAAAAGCTTTAATGCCTGTTTCATACCTCATAGCTATTACATTTCTAGTAAGAATGGTGTAAGTACAGGATTTTGTTAACTTCCTGTGTTGACTATTTTATTACTGAGTTTAATAAAGCCAGTCAGTTTACCACAGTCTGCAAATCTTGCCCAATGTACTTCCTTACATAACAAGACAGTTCAAACAGTGCTGCTAAGGTAGAGGGAGGTAAGGACAGCTTCCATTAACCTGGGCGAGGGAACAGGAGATGTGGCTTATGGAGAAAAACCATCTCTCCCTGTGGCTAGGCTGGGATGTGGGCAGTCCTGCAGCCAGTCATGCTGCTTCTGAGGGGGCTCCTGAGCACCAGCAACAGGCTGGACCTCAGCCCAGAAGCCTGTGTATGGGGCACTGCTCCTGCCTGGCCTGGGAGCTCCCCCCTCATTCTGCAACTTGTGCAACAGGGGAGTGAAGGAGCTCCCACACTTTTGCCTCGTTTCTCTCCCTACTTGTGACAGCTGCTATTCCTCCATTAAAGGTATAAAAATGTGTTCATAAAATGTAAAGTAAAATTAGAGTTCATATATAAATCTGAATTCTTGCTATTTATATATATACACACACTGGAAAACATAGAAATTGAGATGCATTTTTTGTTATTGACTTTTGCTGGAATTAACGTGAGCAAGTGACAACCTCCATTCATTAAATCAAACATAAAAGCAAACATGAAGGAGCATTAAAGGTATCAACAGGCGAGGAATAGGTAATCTGTGAATATTACAGCAAGTGCAAAATATGACTTTATGTAAGAAGTTCTGACTGATGATCTAGCTTCGCTTTCCTACACCCACATACGCATTTCAGAACATGCAGTCCAAAGTCTGCATGTGTATCTATGTGTGTGCACATGTGTATAATCTGTGTGATATCACCACAAACTGACAGTATCTGCTTACCACTATGTAGAAGCATGTTCAACATGCTCAGATTGTTTCTGAGTCAAACCAATGTGTTTAATAGCTGAGACATTTCCAGACCTAGAAATGCTATAGCATTTATTTTTTTTTTTTTTTTTTTCAGGAATGATGATCTAAACTTTTAATAGGGAAGATCTGTAATGAAGGATAATATCTTATATTGGAAGAAGCGTTCAAAGTTGAAAAATGAGACAAAATTTTTGGTCAAACACTTTTCTTCAGAACTTCTGGATGTAACAGAATTTCACTTTCTCTCTCTGCTTCTCTTTTTCCAAATCTTGACTTACACTGTTAAATGTTTAATTTCAATAGATCTCCACATGGCTCATGGGGTCTACTTGCTTGCAACAGCTTACAATATTAGCGTGCCATTTAAGAAAAACAAGAAGACTGAATAATTTTTCTTTCTAAATGTAGAAGCCTAATGAAATTGAAAGAATTTCCTCTACATTATGAACTCATATATGTGTGTACATGTACTAGATGGCATATTTGAAAGAAATACAACACTTGGGAATAAAAATATGCAACTTATTAGTTAATAATCTGTGAAAAAAAGGTTTCTCTTTTTCATTTCTGTCTTGTTGAGCCCTATTCCTCTCAAGGCAAGGCACATAAAAATATTGGGTAAATAAGCTGGTATGCATTTTCTGAGGTGTCAGTAATAGCATTCATTTATAACAATGTTAGACTTCTAAAGCTAACAGATCTAAATATAATAATAAAAATAAAATTTAAAAAAATCAAAAAAGGAAAATGGAAGTAGTCAGAACTGCAGAGATAATTTCTTAAATGCTAGGCAGCAAAACAAATGCCCTGAACAGAACAAGTTGTCTACTAGCAAGCAGAAATCACTGGCATATTTCTCAGATAGAGAGCTATACACAGAAAAACCTAAGGGTTTAATTCCTTAATCAAGCTCAACTTTGAACGTGGACTTAGAATACAAGAATTTAACACTGCTTTAAGAACACTAATCAAATACATTAGAAATGGTGCGAGCATTTTTTAAAGATAAAATTACTTTCCTGACTGAAAACTGGAAATGAAGATGCTCTTCAGTATCCAAGTGTCAATGAAATCTAAGTGCCCACCAGATTGCTGGCCCACCCATAGATTATTAATGCACAATTAATCTACTAGGGCAACTGTAGAGTGTCATTTAGCTTCAGAGACCATAAGTAAAAAACAGCAACACACTGTGAAATTAATGGTAACACTTAAAGGTCCCATTGTTATTAATTCATTTGACATTCACTGTAATCACACTAGTCTTTAATGAATTCATTTGGCACGTGAATATTGCATGTACTTTCAAATGCATTCCAGTGCAAATCAGTGTTAAATGATGTCCTAAATTGAAATAGTTGCTCTCTCTTTCACTTCTTTTTTTAGCCTACGACACTTTTTGTTATGGGTGTTTTTCCCCAGCACAGTTTATACATGGCATATGCAAGCACAAGCTCTTATAATAATTACTATTACTACAGATGTCAATATAACATACAAAAATGACCCAGGGTCCTATGGTTACTGAAACTGCAGTAACTTGTTTGAAGGCAATAAACTCTGAACACCACAAAACTTCAGTAATGTCCTAGTGCCACATAATCTATGAATATTTTCAGTTCTCTGCAGATTGCCTGTAAGCATCTTTGGCTTATGCAAAAGAGACTGCAGCTCTTAGTTGTCATCCTACCCAGTTCAGTTTTATTTCAGGAACTGATTAGATCTATCCTTGCTCTTCCTGTACTCAGTGACTACAGCTGCGCATATGGAAAACATCTGTATTTGTGCCAATGGAAATTGTCCCCTTTACTTATATATAAGCACTGCTCCCAAGAACTGTGGGGTACTGAGAAATTCTTGTTTATATACCAGACACAAGCAGTTAATCTGAATAGATTTAATACATGGGTGGTGTAACAATTCCAACTCGGAAGCTTGACTTTAATAAAACACTCCAAACAGGAAAAGATTAAATGCCAATAAAATAGTATTCCTGTTATAATTTATAGACTTCCTAATGTATTTCCTTATGTATCTAGTAACAATCTGCAGATGTTCTTGTTTCCCAGGAAATTAAGGGAGCCTCAGGCAGGCCAAAGGAGTCCCTCATGTCAAACCTTTTCCTAAGATGAATTTTAAACACTTATGGTCTGTGCATAGTATATCCAGGGATCTTTCTAGCCATGTCTTTAAGTTAGAAGAATACAGGACTGTGGTGTCTGGCATTACACCTATGGGAAGTTTGGTAGCTGTTTTTAAAAAATAGTACATAAATGAATAAAAATATGTATTTAGAATGCCTCAGTTGTAATTACTCTTAAAGGTAATATCAATAGCAATAGTAATCTAAATCAAAGCACATAGAATAGACAAGTACTTACTGAAAAATGCCTATGAAGTTTTGATGCCACTAATTTTTGGTTGTCTCAGAGGGCTTGCATTGATCTTCCAGACATGCGAGATTAATGTTTTCTCCAATTCCAGACCTTTTTGTGTCTCAAGAATCAAAATCAAGGTACCTCAAATTAGTCAGTTTTGAGAACTGTGACATAAGAAACCATTTCCAGCATCCCTACTTGGGTTGAAAAATAATTAAAAAGAGAAGAGGTCCCACTGGTTTAATTTATTATCTCAATATCACTATCTGCTGGGCAATCTACTTAAAATGCACTTCCTACATTTTCAACTAATGTTTCCCATAATAAGTTTCTAATGTTTCTTTTGTATTTAAGGTGAAAGCTAGAGAACATTATTTAAATGCATACAACACAGTATACCATTTTTGTGCTACTGAGTAACTCGGGAGATGCAGAATATTGTAAAAAAGGGAAATACTCTTGTAATTACTACACCGAAATGGTGCCTACTAGACCCTCACTGCTGACATGCAAGACTTTTCAGAGATTTGATTGCCAAGGAAGACCCAATGAATGGAACTATTTTAAGAATGGAGATAGACACATCAATCAGAACTGCAAATCAAGAGTGTCTGGTCATGCAGTGCCGATTAAAGTTAATAAGTATTTGCCTTCCCTCACTTTCTTTAACACATTCAGAATGATGAAAATACTTTAAATGGAAATGCATGATTGCTGACTCTTCATCACTTGTCATTAATATCCTGGAGGTAAAGAACATGTCTTGAGGTCTAACTATATGTTATTCTATTTGGCATTACCTTATTTGAATGATGACTGAGTTCTGGTCCTCTTTAGTTCAAAACTTTCAGTTGTCATTTGCTTAATGACTTTTGAGGAAAGAACATTTTAACAAGCTAGCACTTTCACATTGTTAAAGATTCTTCCCCAAAAAACACAACATAGACAGCCTTGTTTCACATCATCATTAAGCAGCAATACATAATAATTAGGTTTGTCAGACACCTTCCATTCTCTAAAGTAGGCAATTGAAACCTTAAGGGCTGTGCCAGTGAAATTTTGTCATTGACCCTTTGAAAACTGCACAAATGTGGACATGTTTCTAGACTCTGGGAATTTCAGTTTGCATAAGCTCACTAGAGACTGGCTAAGAATTTGGCAGCTGAATCATTCAAAGACTGTATAGAGCAGTATGTTTTAGTCCAAGACTGTAAGAGCTGGACAGGACATTCTGTGTGGTTGGTTGCTTTTCTAACTAGTTGGGGTTGTTCTAGGACCAGGTATAAAGAAGAAAAATAGTCTCATTAGATTTTGGAGGGGGAGGAAAAAGCTAGGAAAACAGTCTGCCATGCAGAGGAATCAGAAGGACCCATTCTCTCTGCATAAACCACATTGTGCCAAGAGGGCTAGACTGAGGACTAAAACCGTTAATCCTGCAAATGTTTTCACACTGCTTCCCAACTAGCTTCTATATCATCAGAACACGGGACATGGGTAGACCTTTTTGGCGTGTTCTCACCATTTCCATAAATTCACATTTCCTTTGTAGCAGTGTCTTTTCCTGTCTGTTTGGAACTGGCTTTGCAATCTTCATGCCAGAGTAGATGGGACATCCTGGTTACAGTGTGCAGACACCTTGGACTAACCTACACTGCAGATGATGAATGTTGGTGCAGGCATAAATTTGGTGTGCTAATGAGTTTGCTTAAAGTTCTTGCCTGAATGACAGAATAATATTTCTACAATGTAGATGTGAAAAGGGCTTGGGATGGAACAGAAGCACGCTCCAGGCATAATATATGCTACGGATGCACACCTTCAGCATACAGGATTTACAGCACTCTGAAAATTAGGAAGAGCTATGTGATGAATGAAGTTGTGATTTATAGAACTTTTAACTAATTTTGTCCAAAAGATGGGTAAACAATTTTTACTGCGAAGATTCCTACAAAACCTAAAACCTTCTACTTAATTAATAATGGAAAGAATGTACAAGAAAAAATATCCTGACTTCTCAGAATGAGTGACCAAAATATGAACCTCCCAAAACATGAAATTATACAAACTATAAAACCTCACTGATATTGACAGTTATTCACATCAAGAAATCAAGCAAACATGATAATGATATTTAAGCAATACAGTACAGTGATACTTTCAGCTATTCTCCAAACGGAAATCGAAAGATGGTCACAGATTAATGAGATTATAAAATGAATTTAGCAAGCTTATTGTTATCTGAATGTTCATCAGAAACCTCTGAGGTTTTAAGAATTGCATACCTCTGGGAATGCACAAAGTATTCTACATGAAAAAGATACTGGCTTTGATATCTTTGGAGAAAGGTGGATGAAAAAATCGGATTTTTCAATGGCAGAAATCTTCCTAGCTCAACTGTTTGGAGAATCTTGCCATGCATAGACAACATTTTTCCAGTATGATTATGCTCATGAAATTTTTGCTGCACCTTAACCTGAACCATAAAAATAACCATTTTAGGTGTACAGGCAGCATGGAATGCAGAGATTCAAATCAGCATGGATGCAATAAAAACTCAAAGTATTTTCAACATTAGGTCCACTGTTTCCTTTTCATATCAGTTACACCTAGAAAACAACATATATTTTGAACCATGGAAAAACTGTTTATATAATCATGAATTGCCTAAGGATTATTAGGTATTTGCACTGTGTTAAAATCCAGCTATATTGACAATACAAAGGGCTCCACTTTATGTGTATTGTACTTTTCTGTAGTTAGTTGCAGTTCCTGTCCCAAAGAGCTAAAAGTCCATATCTGAATACAGAAAGCAGTAAGGACAAACGGCAAGAAGCAGCAAGTAGAAATATCCCTATTTAACAGACGAAAGACCAAGGCACCATGATATGCCATAAAAAATGACTTTCCTAAGAGTTATACTGTGTGACTGTGGCAATGATTCAGTAATCAAAAGTTTTCAGAGACAGTGAAAAGGAATAAAACTAGTATAAATAGTAAAAAGAATCCACAGAATTTATATAATTAAGAACAGCATACAGTGCTGCCAAGGTTTCTTTCCATTGGAGACCAAATGAACAGTTCCAGATTTCTCCACCGATTCATGGTGACCTGAAGAGCACAGCATCTTGGCAGTACAAACAAGTACTACATGCAATTAGAAGACAAATGGAGAGGGAACATTTCAAAAGTAATGGTGAAAATAGTCTATTCCCTCTTCAAAAATGAGTTTCCATGAAGAACGAATTTCAATATTGTCAAACGGGACAACTTTCACAAAAGAGTTGACATTAGTCTATAATATTCAGGCTTTTCCAATTACCCACACTGAGTCATCCCGCTTCTGTCTTACTGTTGCAATACCCTTGCTCTCTCCTTCAACACTGCACTGATTTCTACATCTTCCTTCCTACTGTCCTCCTTACAAGCAAGTTGTTCTCATCCTTCTGACTCATCCCCACAAACCCCAGTGCACTTTGCAAAGCCTTTTCCCAGGTACCAGAAGAAGGCACAGAGGTTGCTTTGCCAGAAAACCAGGAAAACAAACACAAGTTATGAATAAATAAAAGTTTTTCTCCTGTGCGCAGGTAATCCTGTTTTCTGCCAGTGTAGGCAGGAGCCCCACACAGTGTGGACAGCCAGGCAGGCAGGCAGGAGATCCTCTCAGGTCCTTGGCCTTCAGAGAACCAGAGCATGCATATATCTCCCCACTTCTGAACAGCCTTTCTTATGGAACCACATGTGCGAAGTGTCTATCAGACAACCTTAAGATTTGCAAATGTTCTGTAATTTAGTGACCTACTTGTTCTGCTTTACAAAATACAGTTCCCTTTCAACAGGTGAAGGGGTTATAGTTGGTCCTTTAAAATAATCATTTCAGAAAAGATGCTAAGACATTAGACCTGTAATTAACTCCTTAAAATTACTTTAGTTAGATACCTGTTTTTTCCTCATAATAACTGTGGTACGAGGAATATTTCCATTTTAAATATTCCACCATGCTGATTTAAATAATTTGTAAATAGGAGGACTACAGACTTGAACAGGGAACTAGTGATTATTCTGACTTTAGCTAAAAGCAGATTTTAAAAACTCAAGAGAGACAAATATCTTTCATGATCACTGAAGAGATCCTGTTGCTTAACCAGCTTCACCTTAGGCAAAACAAGAGAGACAAAGGTGAGAAGCAGGTAAACTGTGTAGAGTTTGTAAAAATTACCACATATTATTTCCACAACCCCATATTATGGTAATAAGAAGGTATGATATATAACTAAAGCAACGCTGATGAAAGAACAAGAAAATAATACTTTGGCACAGAGCTTATGTTGGAGAATGGCTTAAAAATAAGGGACAGTTGTACGAGCAGAAGCCTGTTCTGAAGGCCTTAGCATAAGTAGCAAGATTAGGCCGCAGTGGGAACCGCTGACTGTTTCAGTAAAATCAGCAAGGTCACTGAGACCTTGGCAGAGTTTCACAAACAGCTTCCAACACCACAAGAATGTAGAATAAGTACAGCTAGCAGCTGCAAGTAGGAGGACCATGCAAATGTACTGTTAGAGCTTAAGCCAATTAGTAGGTGACAGGTATGCACAATTATCATGAACTATATAAGTATATGCTATTTGGGCTAATAAATCGAACTATGCTCTATCACTCATATTGAGTCGACCTGCGTGTTCCTTCACCACTCAAAAGCTTAGATGTTTGACATAAATATAGGATAAACTACTAATTGTTTTTACATCATCTTTATTAAAAGCATATCTAAAATGTTTTTTAGTACTGTCTTGGGAGGAATGATTTCAGCAATATTTTATTGTAAAAATAAGTTCTTAGGATTTCACTGTTTGAACAAAAATTCTTCATTAAATTTTAAATACTACAATGTATTTTTAGTTATTATTCCATTTTAAGAGCAGAGGTACGGGGAATGTATGGGAATATATAAATATACATACATATATATGTATATGTATCTGGTGGGACTTTACGGAAAATGCAAAAGATGTTCAAAAGCAGCTATTAGCATAAACTATACAGTGAGGTGTTCTGCAATATTTCTGCCTTTTTTTCTATTTTGTGAATTGAACTTTCAACTGTTCTGATTCTGCCTTGGGCAGAAGTGGCACAAATTTAAAAATGGAGGGTAAAGCACTCATCATTTGATCACATTTATGATCTTGTGTAAAGCTTTGCACTGTTTAACTTAATATAAGGTTGGGAAAGCATTTACTATGTTTTAAGATAGGAAACTGTTACACTCTCCTTGTCTTTGACTTGCTTCATGCAAATACAAGTAGAAAATTCTTGTATCAGAAAATACAAAGAATTGCCTGACTATAGACAAAAACTGGCACCAGCCAGAAATTATATATCCATGTTCCCTTAACCTATCATATCACATTGGCTTTCATTCTCCTATCACACTGATGTGTACTTTTGTGGGAGAGACTGGCAGTAGCAGAAGGGCATGTTAGTTTTATTATAATGTTTACTAGTTCAATGATATTTCATGACAACAAAATGATCCATTTATAAAGGAAAAAATCCTTTCTCCAGTCACAGAGCATTGTTCTTGAGAACGCAAACAATTTTATGACATCAAGGGCACTTCACAGACAGTAGTAAGATGCTAAGTCACAACAAATACAATTCCGTGAACCTTATGTAATAAGCCTGTAAATTTTTGAAGGCTAGAACATGAATGTTACTACAGGATATTCCATTAGAAAACTACAAATGGCAGGACTTTTTTTTTTTTTTTTAAATAAACCCTAGATGTTAAATTTGTATACATCCTTTCCATGAAGAGTTTCAAATAAAACTGGATTGAAGTTTATTAAGATTTAGCTCAAATGCAAGCTGAAATGAACAATGCTGGCATCTCAGGTTCCAAATGATCTACAAGCTTTGAAAATCGTAACACAGTAGTGTCTAAAAGAGTGTCTTTGCTTTCTCCACAGTGTTCTGTTCCTACAGAATCTAAGGTCTGTAAAGAAGCTGGATCTCCTGGTACACCGATAACACAGGACTGGCATAAATCACATTGTGTCACCTGTCAGACTTCAGGATAGCTTTGGTGTCTGCTCATACCAAGCCTGAATCTTTACAGTAGGTTTGGGATGGGGTTCTTTGGTTTTGCTTATCTAATTATGTTACTTAATTAAGTAATTTTAATTTTATCTAGAACAGCTGCATACATTCGGTGACACAAAGCCAAGACAGTTGCTAGGGCACTCAACTGCAGTCACTCTAGATTCACTTAGCAGAAGGAACAAAAGTAACAGGTGAAGGTCAAGAGCAATTGACACCAGCAAACTCTGGAGTCAGGGTATTCCCCTGGAATGAGCAGGTATCTATTCAGATCTCTTCTGAGCTGGAACAGAAGGAAACTGAATTTGTTTTCCAAAATATGAGTTAGCAAAGTGACAATCAGACCACAGAGGAAAAAAATGTGTTCCTTTTCCTTGCTGTTATTTGAATTGTGCATGACATGTCTGAAAGTATCCCAAAAGAAACAGGGCTATTTTGTTTCAGGAATAAGTTGTTTCGTTACCTTCTGAGCAATTTTTAAGTTCTATTAAAAGTACTTTTGTTTCAGTACAGATTTGTTTTATATGAAAAAGAAATGGGCAGCCCTAAAATCCTAAAGTCTGAGAGAAAGCAGGGTAATGCAACCCTTAAATGTCACATAATATCACTTTTCCCTTCCTTTCATCCCGTACTGGGTGGTGACTAACCTTTCAAAACCAGAGAGCATGTTGTCATGGCATGAATTGTGGAATGTCACCGAGAGTCACGACATGAATCTGCCTTTTTCTGAGGTAGGAAATCACAAACATTTCTTATGCTGGTTCAAATAACTGTCTTTTTTTTTTTCTTTCTGCTATATATAAACAAAATTTCATTACAGATTGAGCATATAGCTTGAAATATATTGACAACTTGAGAAGCATGTATTTAATTTTTATTTTGTGTCTCTATCCATTTCATAATGACAGAATGATCTGTTGTTTCTGAAAGAATTCGCTGTGTTCCCTAACAAAGGCGGCTGTATTCTCCATTCCAGTAAACATGGAGACTGAAGAAACAAAAAATGTCTTTCAACAACCTCTTTATTCTGTTGTCCTGAAAGCTACACTATCACTTTGGCCATCTGCCAAAATTCAGCAAAATTTTTAGCACCTTGTGGTAAATGAAAGTTATCTTCAACTGCATTTCCTAAAAGGGCATATTGCAAAGTTAAGAATCATTAGGACACAGAGATCCTCCAGTTCACCTATTTTTCTTGGGACTATTCCTCAGATCAGCCCATGGAGATTATGGTAATGTTGCTTGTAATCTGGTAGTTCTATGCAAGAAAATAAAAAAAAGTTGAATGTGCTGAGTCTACTTCTGCAAACTGCTAGGAATTACCCACAATATTATAAAATACTTTCATTATGTTTTAACCTACTAAAGGGTAAAAGAATGACAGAGTAAAAATAAATGGTCAATTTCCATGCTGAAATCACTCTTATCGTATTGATCAATGAAGTTGCTTTTGCTGATAAGCTGTGCTGACTCATCAAAAGAAGTAATCATTGGCAAAAGCAGTGTAGGTTGAGAGTGGTTCTAGGACTCTGTAAATATCTTTTGTTTCAGTCTCCCTTTTCTAGGAGAATTATATCACAGAGGACTACTAGTGGGAAAACATGGCTAAGACAGAGTATGTTTAAAGATGGGAACTGCTCACTTTTCTGATGTTAGTTTCCACATACACAATTATTTAGATTTCACTGCTTTATTTGGGCTTTCCCAGGGCTGCTTCAGTTTTGTGTATCTGATCACAGACACAGCATCTCATTTCCCTTCTCTGTCTTTACTTCTTTCACATGCACCACAGTACTTCAAATGGGTTAAAATTCTTCAGGGGCTGTATTCCTTTTCCTATCTTTGAAAAAAAAAATTCCTTTTTTTCCTCAAAATAACAAGATTTGAAACTAATCTGCTTGTTACAGTTGTGATTTTGACCTGCCCAAGAAGCTGCACATTGGCTTCTGGTTTTGAGAACTGTTTTTGATGGTGATATGTGTCACTCTGTTGTAATGCTAATTCAGGCAGAAGCCATTTATCCTTTCTGAATATAGAAAGTGTTCGGTGTGACACTGCGCAGACTTATTCATTAAAACAATAAAGATCAAGAAGCAGCGTAGCTTAGCCTATAAGGACCAAATCCAGGACCAAAACTTCTACTTTCTATTCTTGTTTTACTCAATGACTACAGGAAAATAAATTGGTTTAATGTATTTTAGTGATTCCTTGCTGACTAAAATAATAAAGTAAGATTAGATATTTTTACAAAAAATATTGAGGTAGTTCAATACCTGTCCTCTTGTACCTTTGTTTTACTTAAGCCTTTCTTCACCAGCAGGCAAAAAAGACAATGATAAAATTTTTTTTCCCCCCTCCTTACTAGAACAGGTAAAATACCCCAACAGTATATTGGCAGATTCCTCAGCTCCATGGCTTTTGTGTAAAAATCTCGTATGTGAATATTACTATGTCCAGATTTAAGAACAGGGAATGTTCCTGATAAGCCATGACCAGGAAAACAGACAGGTTAAAAAAAAAAACAAACAGGGGAGACTCCAAAAATAAAATTCTATTACTTTTGAAAGAAATGATATCTTTCAAATTGAGTAAAATAATTAAAACTTTTAGTAAAGCACATGGAGTTTATTTGAAGTAAGTATGTTATTCAGAAATATATTGAAATTGAATTTCATACCAGGCCTTACTCAGCAGAGTGGCAGCTCAGTAGAGATGTTGTCCAAACAGAATTGTTAAAAGGTCCTATCATGGAGAAGTGTAGTTCCTGAAACAGAACAAAAAAGAAGGATTTTACATCCATGATTGCCAGCCTCATTGCTTCTATTATGTTACATTCTATGAAATCAGTTAGAGAAGTTAGATACTCCAGATTGCTACATACTGCTTGTGAAATTGGAAAAGAAAAAAAAGGTCTCTCTATACCTTAGTATTATATGTGTAAACTACTTCATGTCTGTGCTGTGAGTATTAAGTTATTGCTATATTTATCTTGTTTTACTTTATTATTATAAAGCATATTTCAGACCATTATTTTTAGGAAAAAAAAATCATTTTTTATCTAACAATTGCTTTGTTACCAAGTGTTGGAAAAAAAGTTTAGTTTTCTGCAGGAATCCATGTCTCACATTACCTTCCTACCCTCTTTTTTTTTTGTCCCAGAAAACATACAATTCTGCAAACTATCACAGTTCTTTCTTCCTTTCTGCCATAATAGTTCCCATAGCATTGCCACTGGCTGAGCTAGCTCCTAATGGTATTTCAGTGCAGGTACAGAAAACAGGAAAGGAATGGATGGAGTTTAGGCTGGCTCCTGATCTTCAGCTACTTTCACCTTAAATGATTTCTTTTTGCTCACACTTCCCCTGTCGCTGAAGGCACTGTTCTTGGCCAGACAGAAGGAGCAGTACCAGCAGACATCCTTTCCTCTTGCTCTAGGAACCGAGAAGCAGGAAGCGAGTGAACGAGTAGGGTTACTGGCTCAGTTTCTCAGGGGCAGAAATTCTCCAGTCCCCCTAAGAAAAGGCCTTTAAGGGCCTCATTAAAAAAAAAAAAAAAAAGCCAAGGAATGTCAAATTTATGGGCCTTTCTTTAACTTTAGTTTGGTCTCTATGTATATGCAACATAGTACAGTAGTGCTTACCTGAACATTCTCTTCTGCTTTCCCCACAAAGTCAAGTGTAGGGTGCAAACAGGTAACAAAACCAGGACATAATGGTGATGAATTCAGGTTGATTAGGCAAATATAAATTAGAATCACAATTACTAAAATCCATATTGACCTTCTAGATGATCCTCTAGGGATATAAAATTTATGGCTCATTAAAAATTTGTGTATTAGGAGTACCTACTACAAAATATTTCATGTTTGCCAGGGATCAGGAGCATACACATGGGTAACAAAGCAAAAAGCTTTAATGTCACTGCTGCTCCAGGACGGTTTACTAACCAGTAAAAGAGGGTAAATCTTACTAGTGAGGGCTTAGAAGTAAGTGTGGACTCACATGTTGATAAGGAACTGTCATTTGTTCCAGTGGTTATACATCAAGCCAAAATGTTAATGGCAGATCTGGACAATAACAGAGGCACTTCTAGGTTGTGACTGGGTATCCATGCTGTATCAAGCCGTGATAACAAAATGGGGAGAAATAGGAAGAAACACCTGCTGCTCTTGGTAATTCTTTCTTTCTAAATCTGCAAACTTATGGGATTGATCGAGATATTTTTTAGAACCATAGAAATACAATATCTGCTTACTATACCGGAGTATTCTGTAAATGAAAATATCATTTTCTGTGTATAAAATGGATATTTACAGTAATTTTCTGTCACATATCTATTCAGTCATGAATACAAACATATTGGGCTTTATAGTTAGATTTTTTTCTTCATTTCAGCTTCAAGTGGACACCTTCGATATGTAGTCATATATATTATATCATATTTTATCTTCTGGGGAAAATGTCCATGAAGAAAGTCTCACTGACTATTTTTTTTCTTTAACTCTTTAAATCAGTATTTCACCGAGGTAGACAGTAATTTCCAGGATACCTATCTTGTCTTTACCTGAATTCAAGCAGTGTAGGCAACTGCTTTCATTACTGTCTTTTTCTGTTATCCTTTTCAAAGACTGAGAAATTAATTCATCTGTAGGGCTACATGCTCTTTTAAAAAATAATTCTGATCTTTATATAGTAATGTAATTTAAATTAGTACCTAATTCTCTTAAGTCCACAATTTAGGACAGCGCGGAATCTACTGCAGCAACTAATTAAACACTTACTGTAAGGTTAAGTTTTTCATTAAATCAATAGGCCCCTGGTGTCAGTTACAAAGCCCTAATTACTATGCTGTAAATTTAGATTGAATTTGAATTAAGGACTGATTTCAATCTAACCACAGCATGTAAATATTGTAAATTACCAGAATTACAGTTCAATAAAATTGAATGGATTTCACTTTAGATAAACTAAATGCAAATGAGCTTAACCAAAAAAAACAAACCTGCAGAAATTTCCCAAACATCTGCACAAGAGTCTTACATGTGCAGTATATAGTACACTGCTTTGGCAAAGAGCATGTCAGAACTTCAAAATGCTGCTACCGTTTACTCTAACATGTTTTAAATATTTCATTATCTGTTCTGAAAATGAATAAATTTAATCTCTCCCAAGTGATCAAGTAAAATGATGGCTAATGTGCCCACTTACTGTGTTGCTTTAGTTTGATGACTGTATTGTTGTGCTAAAGCACAGTATGAAATCAGGTTATCAGGTTATAACTGGCAGGGATAAAAAAGGCAGCACTGGGAAACACAAAACAACCCATTTTCAAGGCATGAATCATGCACTTTGAAGATTCGAAAAAAAGTGTAAAAATTACAGACAATAGCACTCTAATCAAACAAGGGTAAAATCGAAAATAATTGGGAGTTTGTGGACTTCCATTCAGCTTCAAATAAGCCATGTATCCACAGGATATTAATAAAATTGGGGGAAGTGGGCAATATGCTAGGTTATGCAGAAAAAGAAAAATAATAAAAATGCCTACACTGAGGGTCACACATACAATTATTGTGAGATTTCTACTCACCTGCCTACATTGTTTCAATACACACTAATATAAAAATTATATTAGTATCCTTAAGATGTCCTTAAAAAGTTTATGAAAACCATGTCTAATTTTTTACACTTTATTCTTCATTAATACAGTTAACTCAGTAGAATAATAAAAGATGATGGAAAAATTAAAAAACAACCAACCAAACAAAAACCCAACAACTTAAACTGTCCTGAAGGCTCCGAAAGGTTGTACATTAAATAAATTAATGACAATTTTTGTGATTTTGTGCTTCACAGATGTGGAACATAAAGTAGAGAAGAAGGGGTAAATAATAATCCTCCTTCAAGAAGAATGTCCATTATTCTCATTTCTACCAGAAACAGAATTATGACTTCTGATTCTTTACTACAGTTATGGTTTTGTTTCTTTTTTTCAGAATACATTTTATGGGGTCTTCGCACTGTTCACACCTCACAAAGTGAAACCATTCCAATGAAGTTTGCAGGTACATGCTGTGTGTCTGACAATATACAAGTTGACAACACCACACTTTCTAAAACTCTTATTTCCTGTGAGTGTTAAAATGATATCTCAAGCCACAGAGAAGTATTTTAATGACTCCATGTCATCAAGGAAGGTAATAATACTTCAGCTCGGCTTCATCAGCTGAGCATGGTAGCCAAAGGTAGTAAGTCACTTACTACATTTGCTCTATGTAGACATTTCGCATCAGGAAAATCAAACCATTCCCTGAAGTGCCCATCTTACCAGCCCACTGGAAAGTTAAATTACTGGCTGGAAAAGAAATGATGTTTCACTGAAGTCTGGAGTTTTGCACAAGTGGGATGTATGGGCCAAGCTGCGAAAAGCTACAGAGTAGATAAGAAAAAATGACTCACGACACCTTCCAGATTAGAAAATATGGTATGTTTATACCACCTACAGCATGTATAGTGTATTGCTAAATATAGGAAATACAATAGAATGGATGATGATTAGTTTTATCATTGTCCTTTGTTTCTGATAGTGGTCCTTTTTAGAACAGCCTTCCACCTTTATGTCGTATCCTGGTGGACAGGAGAAACTGTGCCCTGTTGGGATTCTGCTGCTCTGGCTCCCAGGCTGGAAATCATCCCTCGAGCTCACTGCCAAAGGCTGAAGAACCATCTCACCTCACAGGACTCTGCTTGAGCAAGCATGAGCAGGAAATATAAATGACTGATGAAATAAATGGCTACCTTTTCAAATTCACAGAAGTAACAGATGGCATGACTTTGATTTTACTCTGTAAAATGAAACAACTTCACATTTCCAGTTCTGGAATTTGGGTGAAGTTAAAAAATTAGATAAATTTCTGGGGCACAGTTCTGTTGGAGATAATTTATTTGTTTTCTGTTAGAGATAATTTATTTGTGTTCTGTTAAATTTGTTTTCCGTGAAAAAAAAGTATGGTTAAACAGTCCAATTAGCTAACAATTAATGAAATAGCCATGTTATAGGCTCACACTTCACCAGCTGATGAGTATAAAAGAAAATATTTTGAAAACAGTCTTCTGGTGAAAGGGGAGATTTCTTTCAGAAAGTAAATTTAGATATGATCGGAATTTTAACCTTGCACAGTTTAAAGTTTAATGGCAGTTCATGATCAGCTCATTAACAAGTCTCAGCCTCTTGAGAAAATGCTCTGCCACTTTGCACGGTGAAGAATTTATGATGTTATCCTGTCATAGTGAACAACGAAATTTTTTTTAATTTTTTTTTTTTTTTTTAACTCTTCCTAAGGTTATAGCTTTTCGAATTCCAGTGTTCGATCTGTAATTCACACAGTTAAATGGAAGGCTGGTTATTCCACACACAAGTTTCATCTCATGTCTGTCTAAGTGATATGGGACACATATAACTGTATTAAGTTTGGCAGTCAGTGGTTTGGACCTATATATGCACAGTTATCAGGTCATATACAGCATAGCTAAACATTTGTTCTCCTAAAATTATGCTCATATTTAATATCTGGAAAAATGACTGCCTTATGGAATGTTTGAAGTTTGCCTTCCTATTACAGTATGACATCCACAATGGCTGGGTATCAAATCAAACAATTAGAACAGTAAAGCCTAAATACAATGAAGATGAATTATCTACAGTGTGTAGATTGCAGAACAGAGCCATGGAGTTAAAAAAGAGAATCAGTAACTGAAGACATTCTTAATGGTGTGAATCCTGGAGTGAAAATTTTGGGTTTCAAAGACTTTTCTTATAAATGTATTTGTGGGATGAATCACAGAACAAAATCTCAGAACAGTTTAGGTTGGAAGGGATCTTTGGAAATTATGTAGCCCAATCCCCTACTCCAAGGTTCTAACATTTTTCCCAGGGCTTTTTCCAGTCCAGTTTTGAATATCTGAGGCACCCTGTTACACAGCTTCGCCTCCTCCTGACTGGCCAAAGCAAAACAAAAAAATCTTTACATTATTTGGAACTTTTTTTGGTGCTGATCATTACCTCTTGTCCTTTTACTATGCACCTCTGAGATGCAAGTTCTCCACCATGCTCTAGCTGAAAACAGTAATTTGATCGTCTCTTAGCATTCTCTTCTGCAAGCTGAAGAAACCCACTTTCCTCAGCTTCCCTTTGTACATCATACTCAGTTTGTTATTCTCTCTTGCAGCAGGTGGACAGAACTGGACACAAGTCCTGAACACAGAGGAATAATCACTTCCCTCAACCTGCTTGTGATGCTGCTCCCCACTGTGTGGTAAGCCTTCATTGCCACACCTACGGCAAGAAAACTAAAGCCTTTGTTATCTGAGCAGCTGTGATTAACGGTCATTTATCTAGATGTGGGAAAAATGGCAAGGTAAGTGACAACAGCTTGACCCTGTTCTGTTTCATGATTTTAGTTAGGAGTCAAACCCGTAATTTTTTACTGCAGAAGTCCAGAATTATTTTCAGTAATCCATCATTAAATATTGAAATATCTATTGTTAACAAGTAGTTCATAATTTTATTACTATAAAGTGAATTGTTCACGTTATATGAAAAAACTAGCTCCAAACATGACTCTTCCATGAAGAGTGAGCATAAAAAAATCCCAACTATCAGTATCAAAAATACCAGATAATGTACTTGTAATGGCTGTGGAAGGTTATTTGAAAATACCATTATAAAAAAAAAAAAGTAAACAATCACCATGGAGTCTGAGGCAAAGGTAGCAACAGAAATACTATTTTTTGCAATAAATTTTGTAGTAACAATTACTATAGATTTGAATTAAAATATTCTTTAGGACAGGCATTAATTGAACACACAGGCAACATGCACTAATGTTATTTTCTGTCAGCTTTGGGTTATCTATGCATTTTAACATTTAACTTCACTGCATGTAAAATCCAGAAAAGAAAAGTGTGCATAAAAATATACAGGGCATTACTTATTTATATGTAAAACTTTTATTCTATTTTGTTATTTTAGATTAAATCCCATTTCAATTCTATTCTCTCAGGGAAGCACTAACAGTTTGAGCTCAGCGTGAAAGCCATCAAACACTTGAGCTGAAATTTAGATTGGGCAATTTTGCCTGGTGAAGTAGAAAAGGACATGTGGAATGGCAGAGAACAGAATGGCTTATGGAAAGGCAGATGCTTTAATAACTTGTTGTCTAGTGGGAGCCTCAAATATCTAAATTTAAACACTGCAATATATTAAAAGGTGTTGCTGTCAGGGACCGTATACTCCTTTACCGTAAGAACCAGTGTAAATGTGAATATTTAATATACACGTGGACTTTCATGCAACATTTATTTTACAATTTAAATTAGAATTAATTGAAAGGTGTTAAAAGAAATTATCTCAGACTACAAAATTTTGCTCAGGTTTGCATTGCAAAATACAGTAGGCTAGGGACTAGGGAATTTTGAGTCTAGAGTTTTGGCTTGGACCTGTCTCCCTCTCTGAGTGGGCTGATTAGATGCTTGAGATCTTCTGCCTACTAAGATCCTTTTTGTTTCAACATATCAATCTCCTGTTAATTCACACTGGGTTTTAAAGTATATTTATCCTTAAGCACATTGCTGGAAGTATGCAATGAATTTACCTAGGCAAATGTCTGGAGAGAAGCTAGAAACCTCCTGGGTTAATTTCTTTATAGAACAATTCTCTCAGAATATGTGGAAATAGCGAGTTAACTCTAATTCACTCTGGGTGCGTAATTTACAATCTGGCAGAATTAAGATGACTAGGGAAGAAAAATTTTATTAATAAGCTAGCTTCCCATATGTTCATGAACAACTGGGTCCTATTAAAGAACAATGAAAGCTTTGTCACTTGACTTTTGGAGATATGACACCAGTATTTATATACTGTTTGGTGACACAGAACTCCTAACTGACATCACCTTTCACATTTGTCATCTCATACGCTGTTCCCATTTTCTAGAAATATCAGACTACATTTGATTTATGGATATGAAAACATGTTAGGTATACCAAGAAGAAACAGGAAATAAGAGTGATTTTAAAAATAAATCTAATATTGAAGGTTTCATTTCTGGTTTATCAGATATGTGTATGCATTAAATAGAAGTCAGATGGATACGGTTCCACAGATACGGTGACAAGTAAAATTGGGGGTAATATTTTATGAAAGTTAATGACTTATAGAGTATGCTAGGATGATTTTAAAGGTCATTAGTTTAACTACAGATTTGACTTTGTAATAGTATTTACTTGATACTAATTACTGGACGGATGCAATAAAAATATGGATAAATGAAAACCAAGCTTTGTGTCTCTGCACATTTTCAGTGACATTTGAAATTCTGTTATAGGGAGTGGATGGCCAGTTAGGGTCAGCAGGGCCTTTTGATTAAAGAAGGAATGAAGTCTGACTGTGTAAGCTTAATGGAATATTCTTACATACAGGAAGTCCTTGAGCTAGGTATTACTGGAGACTAGAAAGACATTAATGGAGAAAATTTTCTTTCCTTTTTTTTTTGTTTTGTTTTGTTTTGTTTTGTTTTGTTTTGTTTTCCTCCTTTGCATTTTGTTTTCAACTCTTACCTAGGTCTCTGGTATTGACCACAAAGAGACAGTATGTTAGGCTAGGTAGATTTCAGGTCTGGCCATTCATGTTCTTATAATCCAGTGGTAACAGACACAGTGTAAGAGCTTTGAGAGGAATCAAATGAGAAGGACAAAATGTAACACTGAGCTGAAGCAAAGAAAAGAGGGCAAGATCATAGGAGCTGAAAACACGTGGGAGAGGGAACTTGCAACCAGGTTGTAGAAGCCTGACATAGTCTATAAGAGACGATACTTGAGGATTTATCTGGCTCTATTAGTAAGAAATCTGTAGAAGCTGTGTGTTACAGAATAAACAGACTCTTCTTATGCCTTTTCTCAATGTTTCCGTAAAATCTTTCTGTAAACAGATCGCAATCACTCGGTGCTGCATTGCCTACAATCGAGAAAGCAGCCAAAAATTGCTGCTTGCTGCAGAATGGCACATAGACTGCTGCTGAAAAACAATCCTGCATCTCAAAGCTTCACTCCTTTTTCAAACCCTCTTTGTTGGATGGGAGTCTGGCTGGCAAGATTACTTTCAATGCTTTTTTTTTTCCAGGAAAAAACCCAGCATTGTCGATCAATTAATAAAAAATTGAAGGAATGAAATCTATGACAGGTATTCTGCAATAATAACAATCCTAACTACAAGTACCTTAGCTAAACTAGCTCTGAAACAGTTAGGACTGTTTGGGAGCTGCTTGAATAACATCTGCCCCACTTATCCTCCATTTCAATTTAATATTCGTAGTGCTAGTGCTGCCTATATCATCAATGTCAAAAACTAAAAAGTCTTATCTTCAACTTTCATTCCAATGCTTCAAAAGAGCTTTGAATTTGCATCTTACTCTAGGGAAGATGTAGTTTAAAAACATTTTTGCCCAGCTTGCTCCATTAATTTCTGAGGAAAATGCACCTACTGCTGTGAATATGACAGTTCTCAACCTTGGTGTTTTTACAGGATGTCCCTCCCCAGGGAACGACCAACACCATTCTGACTTACCCTGCTGGAACTGCCCCTCCTGCTGGGTAATCAGCTACTGCAGCACTAAGGGAGAGACCTCAGTATGATTAACTGAATGCCCCTGGTGAATGCTAAGGAAAAGGAGAACAGCAAGTTTTATAGGGGAAAAAGTGCTTTCAGTAATCATCTATTTTCAATTCAAGCAGCTAATTTACAGTTGCATAGAGTTGCTCAATTACCAGCAGCACTTAGTATTTTATACATCTCAGTAAGCTTGAACTTGAAATAATATTCATCACACCTATCAAATATATTTTTTCTTCCAATTATTTCTGTGAGTCGAGAACCAAATTCATTTTGTAATGATTATCTGACTCAGGTAAAGCTGATTTTCTATTACTCTAGGCCAAAGCCACTGACAAGGGCACAAAAAGGATTATTTTTCAGCAGTTTTCAGCTCAGCTAAATCAGCAGATAATGCCATCCATGATGCAGAGTGATCCTGACCTAAAGCCCTCCTCATTGTTAATGTTTCTCACATCTCAAAGATGCCTCAGTGGCAAAAAAAAATATTCTATAGCCATCTTTTGAGGATCAGAAAAAAAATATTCTTTTAGAATTCTTTGGATTTTATGCTTTTAGCCATTGGTCCCCGAGTTGTCTCCAATCCCAAACTGCACTATCACATGAAGGAAATATAATTTCTATAGTCAGCAGTGATAATTTGGTGTATAGTTTTATAATATGTAGACCATCAAATAAAGACTCCTTCCACTCCCATTAAAAATAGCAACAACAAAACCAAAGTGCAAGACCCAGACATGAAACACACAAAAGAAAACTACAGTTGCTCTGCCAAAGAGCAAATAAAGCAAAAGTTCATTGTTATTGACTGCTATTCACATAAAAAGCAGTTTCTCTTTATCATCAGCAGAAAGGCATGTGGACTTTCAACTGAAAATTCCTTTTATAGTTGAATTTATTGTTTGAATTATTATACCATGACATTTAAAGTGAATTGTTCTTTGGTTTAAGAGATTTTTTAGTCATTAGTTAAAAGAAAAGCTAATTTTCTTTTTAGAAATGTTAATCAATCATTTAGATACTGTTTGCATTCTATCCTTTTTATACTTCAATGTGTATTTTAGTCACAGGATATCTGTGCTATGTATTAGGGACATTTTCCATTTTGTCAAGTGTTCTCTTCAACCAAAAGCTGCATAGTTTTAAATTTTCACATGATTTTTATTGTACGATTTCATGGTGATTGTCATAAAAACCATGTGACAAACAGTGATGACCTCACAAGTGTCCCTCAGTCAGTGAAGAGCTATCATTCTGTTTCAAACATGGGGAAGCTGAGATATGCAGAAGTGTAAAGAGGTTTACAAGGTATTCTGAGGTTGAGCTAAGACAAACAAACCTTTTTGTAATCTTGTCAGATGATAACTATGATAAAGACAAACTGGACATAAAGATACACTTGTAGTGTTACAGCATTTTGAAGTCCTCTGATAACTCCTTAAATGTATTTATTTATTGTAAACAAGGCTTTAGATCTCAGTATGAAGGCCTGAATGAGAAAGCCCCTTTCTCTTTTGCTTGGTTATTTGTGGAAGGAGGAGTTAATTTTTAAGATGTCGTGAGCTGCTGTCACACTTTTTTTTTTTTTTCCACTAAGCAAAACAGTCTAGTCAGGAATATGCTCCCATTCACTCAGTGAATCTACCTGCTAGTGTGATGAGACCTTTAAAATCATCATCAACAAGGCTGGGAAACCGAGGCCTGCATGAATGTGCAGTTCTAGCAAGACTGGTGCCATTCTAACAATAAAGAGAATTATGCTGTATCTGTAGGTTTTTAAAGATCCATTTCTACAAGTAACAATGAAAACCTGTAGTAAGATTACTTTAAAGAGGTGGTGAGGATTTTTTGACAAAATAATTTTCCTTGAATAAGAAGGTGGTGCATTAGTCACCCACTGGCAGAGGCACTGTTTTTTTATTTCTTGTGTTATTATTTACATAACACTCCAGCAGGATAGATATAGAGAGGTTGTGTAACAGTGGCTGGCTCTACACACGGAGTGTTCTTTTCAAAAAAACAAATATGTAAGGATTCTATCAAAACTCCATGATAGTGGATGTTGTAAAAATATACTACAGTTCTTAGAAAAAAGAACTGTGGAAATATCCTCCACGATGTGTAAGCTGCATACATACAATCAAAACTGAGTAACATCCAAGGAGATGTCCAATCAAAAGACTTTCACCAGACTAAATCAGATGTTGTGCTATAAATAGTGTGTGACTTCACTAGACTCAGGAAGAGATACATTTTTAACACACCACATACACTATAAAGGGTGGCAAAGAGGGTCACTGAAGGTTTGCTATGTTTGACGTGAAAGGGCTCAGTACAAAGAGACTGAGTAAGAGTTCTAGTTATGTGGATGAATGAGTCCCTTGCAGACATCTTTCTGCAAGACCAGTAAAATTCTGACATTGCCTCTTCCCACCCTGTTTTCTGCCATGCACTATGAAGATATCATTTTGTCCTTCAAAAATCCTGTTTAAAGTATTTCTTTTCCACATTCTACAATAAACACAAAAAAAATTGCCCATAGTTAGGCTGCAACTGTCTGAGGCTAGTTCCTACCACATCGACCAATATAATCATATTGTTCCCTTGAACTCTGCCATTGGACTTTGTCTTGCTTTGACTAGCACGTCTCATTCATTCCTTGAACTTTCCCATATTTCCATCTCTCTCCATCATGTCTTGCTTAGTATTCAGTCTAATGCATTATAAGTAATTCAGACGTTAAGTAGGTACAGAAGGAAGGCAGAGAACAGGATATGACATGTCATTGCCTAGTTCTTTTACAGCTGATAGACCTGATAGATATAATACAGTCAGACTGTATTTTAGATGCCTTGTTGAGTCTCTTTTGGAGCTCAAGAATCTTGCACACCTTGATATACAACAATCCATTCTCACTTAGAGGAGTTGCTTGTGAGATATTGTGTCTTTTATACCAGAAAATTTAACAATGAAAAAGATCAGTGGAATGTCTGCTAGCTGTTACAAGCAAGTACATCTAGAGGAGCATCACATATACGATGGTATAGATTCTCTAAACTATGACAGGAGTACTACTAGGTCTCATCTTCTGATCTGAGATTATTAGAACTGGTTTATAGATAATTTTATGTGAATTATTAAAATACTAATCTGAAATCATAACTGACCTTGCTTTGAGCTGGAGGTTGAATTCGGGCCTCCTAAGGTCCCTTTCTACCTGAATTATAATCTTAAGAAACACATATTTTTCATTTCTGAACTAGGCAGAGACCACAGCAGACAGTCACTCCTTTTTTGTCACAGTTAACATGTTTGCATTTCCTCAGAGGAAAAAGGGCATCATTTTACTCTACATACTTTGTGTGTTTGCCTTCCTCAAAGCCAAAGAAATAGTTCCTTTTCTCTTTCTTTCTCCTTCCTTACTTACCCCTCTTGCTTTATTTTACATTTCATGTTTCTTAACTGCCTGATCTAAATCCTCAGCTCTTTTCCAGTTGCACTCTCCCTTTCACTGAGTAACTTCAGTCAATCAAAACCACATTACTAAGACCTGTTTTATGATTCTATCCAAATCACAATTCCTTATTTCTGGTGACCACTAAACATTTTCTTCTGTTTTTTAATCATCGTATTTATGCTTACAGGTTTCATCATGCAACTGTTCATTTTGATTTCATCATTTGTATCTCCATTTCCACTGAACATCCTATATAAAAGACATCCTCACAGAAACAGTCCATGCAGTCATTGCTGTGCAGTAAATAAGACTCCTGTTCTGCTTACTGTAGTGTTCATGGAAAATTACCAGACGATAAAGGGCAATCTGGTAACTGGCCACATTCTATTTGAATAATAAAAATAAGGCAGTATTTTCACTTAGTTTTCTCTCTGCAGTGATCATTGGTTCTGCTTGTCAGCTGTGTTTTAGCATGTGTTTAAGCTTTCTGGCATATGGACTGTCTTTGATTTTGGAGAATTCACACCACAAAAGAGCACTGAAACTTAGAGTGATCACTAAACACCACTGCATTACAAAAACTGACAATATCAGCATGGTTCACAAGGTGAGGAAAAGATGTTAAGACAGATGCAGGCTCAGGCTGCATAATCACATAGCAATTATTAGTGCTTATATACAATAATGATATTTGTAGATACAAGTAATGAACAATTATTTTTTATCGATCGTTATAAATGATTCAGTGAATAAAATAGGGAGAGAAGTTGATGGCACAATGAAATGAATATATTTCTTAGTTACAGTTAATCTTAACCATTAAAGGAATTTATATATTAAAAGGCACTGTCATATTACATTATATAACAAATAAAATTAAAAGAAAATTCTTTAAAGCTCATATATTTGATACTTTCTGTCAACAGAATGCCTGAAAAAATCTGGGCCCCACAAATCATGATGGAAATAACATTAGCTTTCTCCTCCTGCTAGATCTAGAAACATAACATATGCTGCCACTTGTCAGTCATCTCAGGGTCAGCCAAAAGCCAGCTGACCTGCTCTGAGATCACCATTAATTTTTAAAAAGTGTTTACTGATTGTCACAAAATGGATTTAAAAAAGCAGCAATGAGCAGATGAGGATAAACATTTGCAATTAAAGTTTTGGGTTGAAACGAAAATATTCTGATAAGGCTGGATACAGTGGCCTCTGTGGCCTTGAATCATTATATCATTTTGCCATTAAGGTGATTATCCATGTGAAAATGGTGAGTCACCTTAAATTAGAAACACATTTGTATCTGTATGTACTTGAACTGCTTTGTAAACTATTTTTATCCTCATAGCAACTGCTGGATGGGACTACAGGTTTGGTTTTTGACTCACTGATTAGACCATTTCATAACAGCACTCTATCATGTAGCATTTAGCATCTCAACCAGGACTGTCAAACAGAGATTGTTGAAAGGCAGCTTCCTTCCAAAGAGACTGTCCTTCTAATCACTAGCAGTGTGCACAGTAGGTTGCTAGCTTCTGTCTCCATACTAGAGCTCTCAAGTCACCTGGTGATCTTAGGCATAGTGATATCTGTTGACATAATTCCTTCATATTCATAAACTCTGTATAGTTCTCTGCACTAGAGGTTAAGGAGTAAGGGCTGTGTAATGGAGAGAAGCTGTTGGCACCCGTAAGTTTTCTGGAGATATGACTGCAGTTGCACTACAAACATTGGATCAAAACAATGACCAAGAAGGAAGGGCAGGTGAAGTAATGATGTAACTAAGCCAGGAAACGAAGGAAAAAAATAGTAAGTCAAAAGGCAAAAAACATTCTGAAGTAGTGGAATAAGTTCACAAGATTTTTAAAATGCTGTGCATTACATTATTAAAAAAAAATTACTTGCAACAGACATAGTGATAATAGACAATTATACAGTCACACTTCATATTCTGTAGCCTGTAAAAATCATGGAGGAAATTCAAATGCTTTTATTTCACATCACATACATTCATTAATTGCTGATAAAGAAGCAGAAAAGAAGTTCAATAAGGTACTAGAAATGTTACAGATGTTGCCCCACATCAGGCAGAATCTGTTATGGCTTAAGCTGATTTTAATGCCCAGTTGGAAATAAGCTTTGATGTGTAAGAAAAGTTCATGGGTTGACTCAGAACAGTTTAGGAAAATGACTAGTGAAGGCTCGATCTGTACAAGTGTTTTTACACTCAAAGCAGTCCTAACAAAACATGAACTTCAGGCTAATTCTGATATGAAATATCTAGCATTTTGATTTCACTGCAGAAGCAAAAAAAGTATTTCTTGGTGGGGAGAGAGAGGAGCAAATCACTGAAGATGAATTCTAAGCTAGGAGTCACTGCTGAAAACCAAGTCTTTTAATTTTAACAAGTTCATAAAAATAAGATTTTAATAATTTAACTGAGAGAAAGACAATAGCCAATTTCTGCTCAAGTAATGCATTTGACTAAACAAATATTCAGAAAAAATTACAGGCTTGTCTGGAGCACCTGTTAATGAAGCATATGTAAAGAAGGAAAGAAAAAATTTCCAGTGACACATTTCAAGCAAAACAAAAAGAATATTATGAGAGTCTTTAAAAAATTTACATAGAGAGGAAGAAACCTAAAAACTCTAAGGTCGTCAAAATATGTTAGCACTATCTTGTAATACTGGTAGTTGTAATTTCCTAAATAAATGGCAAATGCTTTAGTGAAAACAAAAAAACAAACAAACAAAAAAAAACCACAACAAAAAATGTGGCCTGTTAATCTGTTTAATTATAGATAATGTTAACGATTTTATTACTATTTTATTGCTTCTCTCTGTAGTTTATAGCTTCTTGAACTTTGCCAGCAGATCTTGAAAATGTGACAAAGTTGCTGCTTATTTATGCTGTGCTCAAAGGAAAAATACCTCATATAAAATCAGACTCTGTTAGGGAATACAACATATCCATAGGTAAATTTCTGAACTTTCTCTTAAGTTGGATAATAATGATTCAAATTCCCTATATTCTGTCAGAAGACCAAAAGCTAACACTACACCTCTAGTTTTCTCTAAAATTTAAATATACATTTCTTTCAAATTTGCTGTACTTTATGTTCAAATTTCATATATGCACTCAAGGGCTGAAAATAGACTATTTGATGCATGTTTGCAAAAAAAAAAAAAAAATCTGTGTGAAAAACCCCACAACCTACTCAGAGATAAACAAAGCACCAAATAAATGAGAGGATGAAAATATTATTTTGACCTTGAGGTTTCTAGATGGTCAGTCCCTTGATGTCTGTATATATTCTTCTGAAGAGATCCTTACTGAGCTGGTGAAAATGCTGTAACATTTAAGCATTTTGTTTCCTTCAGGTTATATCAGTGAAAATTAAATTAGGTTTGGTCCTAACAGTTACTCTTCCTATCTGCCACATTGCTGTGTACTATTATATTGAAAACAGACCAGAAAAATATCAAAACCAGCATTCTCATACACATGCAGTTATCTTTGATACTGGGGTTTTGTTACAATACAATTTCACATGGTACATCATGGTTTTGTGTATGTAGTTTTTGTACCAAACCCTAAGAAAACTTGAAGATTTATACAACTTCACATGGCAGGTAAAGGATAAGAAGCAAATGTATATTGGCTGCTAAACATCCCCAAGAAAAGGGCAAGCATATGGTAGCAAAGCAATATGTGGTTTCAAAAAGAGAGTATTTCAGGCAGAAGAAATTACGTATGCTGGGAGGTTAAGGAAGTGACTATACTTATGTTAGAACTGTGGAAACATTAAATATGAATGAAATGCAGAAATAGCTTAAGGAAAAGTAGTAACAGGCTAGAAGCAAAGGATGTGACAGAAAAGAGCTCTGGGAATGAAGAACAACGGTAACAGAAGAGACAAAGAGGTAAACTGACAGAGAGGAACATTTAGGATTTGTAAATGAGCTCTGCCAAAAGAGAAAAGGTATGTTCACTGGAGTGGAATCAGTGAGTGACAGACAAGAAAGAAAACTTTGGGAAAAGGGTAGTATAGGAATCTGCTACAGAAAAGTTCAAGCGGTTCTAGAACCAAAACTGTTTTGTCAGCTATACTCTAGATTATGAATTTCAGATAACTAGGAAAAGAGACAGAAGATGGAGAGAGGAAAGAACTGGCCAAGTCAGAAGAAATGGAGTACGAGGAACGAAAACAGATTACATCAGTGTTTAGAGTAACTTCTTCACATCAAAGAAAGCATTTGGATACCTGAGGAAGAAGTATGCAGTTACAAACAATTGCTCTTATCCCGCAGAAGATAAAAGGACAAAAATTGTTCTCCATTCTGCAGGACAGTACCAAACACAGAAGGAAGCTGTGTGCTGAAAGAAGTAGGATAAAAATTCCGGAGGATAAAAATTATGGGCCATGTCCTGTGTTTAAATCAAGACTGAAAAGGTGGTATTGAGCCACCAGCTGGAAGTCCCAGTTTGGTCTGTAGAGGGATTCTTAGCAACCTCAAGGCATTTCTTTCTTATATTGGCCCCCCAGTGATCACTACACCAATGAAAAGACTGAGCTGGAAAAAAACATCCTGGCCATGTCTCTCCTACGTAATGAGGAAGAAGTCCATAACCATCATCTATTAAATATCATTGTTTTTAAAAAGACTAACACAATGAACTGTACAGCTGATGTACAGAGAGATTTCAGTGTATTTTTATCATACATTGTGCAGTATTTATATGAGAATGAGACCATTTTTTATGCAGAAAATATAATATCTGTCATAATTTTTCTTCAAAGTGGAAATTTTTGCTTTTACCATTTTATATTTAGGCCTTATTTTCCATTTTTGAGCAGTTTTGATCATAAACTACCTTAAAATATGTAATAGTGTATTTAACCTCAACCACAATGAGATGAGAAAGCCAAATAAAATGCATCAAATAAGTAATTGAAAAGGACTTGTTTTTCTAATGTAAAACAAGCTGAGTGAGTTTAAATAGTCTAAATAGTCATTACAGTCTGACTGTGATGTGTTCTTTCCTCTACACTTGCTGCAGCATCTCTTGTATTATTATAATGGTTTCTAGAGCAATAAATTACAGACACAGAACCAACTGCTGAAAAGTGTAGGCGGCTCACACAGCATGATGCAAATCACACTGTTGGATGCTGTTTCTTTGTAACAACAATTCCATTAGAGTTCACGTGATTCTACCCACCATAACACAATTTCAGTACCCAGCACAGCGTCTGCTGGAGCAACGGTAGATGGAAGTTTCCATTACTAAGGACTTAATTCTGCAAACACTTATTTTGGTGCTTGAACTTGGTTTGCACATGTAGTATTCTGGTAACTGTGGACATCTATGAAGCAAGCAAATACATAGTCAAACTCAGTTACCAAAAGACATGGCCATCTGAGAGCTGTTTAGCAAATTATGATAAATAAATTCATGGTTTCTCACTCTAATTCCTTGTGAAACACCACAAATCCACTCCTAATAAGGACCAATTAGTAAGCAGCAGCCATCGTTTGGGTCACTGAATGAGGTAACGGATAATAGTACATGGTTATCCTCTAAACCAAATTTCATTAAATTATGAGAAATGATTGATTCCAAAATGCTACTCTGCCTGTTCAAGCAATCCAGATGTTTATATCTGTTAGTTACTCTGCACTAAGCAAATTTACATGTTCATTTAATTGAGCCAAATATAACAAAATATTAAAGATATCCTTTTTTTGAATGCCATTTGACTTAAATAAAAATATGCTAACATAACAGGAGTCAGAACTCATTTATCTGCTACTCAAAGTTAGTATCGCTAGGATTTGTATAAAATAGAATGAGAGATGTGAAAAAAAAAATGATTTATATCATGTACAATTTGGCAGCTACATACTAATTTTGAAAAAAAGCCCAACTGACTTCACAAGTTCATCTGGAAAAGAATTCTCTTTGAGAACATATGGCTTGCAACTGCCCATAAAACTTGTATTTTGCACTACAGAAGTTGATATTTATAACATGCATCGTGTGTTCATTTAAATAAGAGAGCCAGATGTAACAACCCACATCCCAGGATGTAGGAGAAGTCACAGAAAGACTTGCCTCAGGACCAGCAGGTGGAAATAGAAGTGGGATGTTTACTGTCCATGCCCCGGTACTGTTTGTCACCCAGTTGCACCTGGTAGAGTGTACAGGTAGTTTTCTGAGGAGTTTTCTTCCCTGTTTTAGTGACATGATTTTAAAATAATATTTTTTCTGTTTGCCACTGAAGTGAATTATCACAGCAACTCCATAGTTCTGTAGCTGAATTATCTTCTACACACTTACAAATTGTTCATCAGTGTGCTGGGGGAATGGTGAGGGGAAGAAGGAGGAGCAGGCCAAGGGAGCGAGGCGGAAAAGAAGGTGGCATTTTAAAAAGATAGTTAGGACAAAAGATACAGAAATGTATATTCTGGGGAAGATTATTGACCAAGACTTCTACATGTTATTTTCAGTCGTTCAGCAGATATTCCAGTTCAACTCTTTTTCTAAGTGCTAATTTTATCAAGTGTAAATTCCTGTTAGGTTGTCCTGCTTACTAATCTTGCCATAACTGGCAGGATTTTTTTTAGTGGCAACACCTGGAAGATACAAAATTCTTGTAGCAATGTTTGGAGCATCATCACTTTGCTCCTGCATTTTGAAATTCTTGTATTACCTTCGGTGGCTTATGCTTTACCAGAGCAGAGGTACATGCTAGGCCTGGGAAGAATAAAAATGTAAGGATTATTTTCTGTATCACATTGATTAAAGGTTGTGAGGTACTAGATTCTCTTTTGATTTTTGCTACTTGTTTGGCTTAGTTATTGATTATTAAGCAGTTCACCTTCCATTAAAGACTTGGATGCAAAGCCATAAATATACCTACAAGAGTTTATTTTTCATAAGGTGACACTGAACAATAGCTAGATATGCTACAACTTGCTATGCAATGCACAATAGCTTGATGTATTCCACTTAAGTCTGGCTTGTTTTTGTAATATTATGTAGCATACACATTTGATGGGCAAGAAAAAATCCATAGAAACAACTTGTGAAATGCTTCAAAGTGTATGTTTAGGGAATCATGTCCTTATAATTCATAACATGTAAAGGATATAAATTTTTTCATTATCTATTATACAACTGGTCTGTGTTATCAGAAAAATTTTAAAATAATCCCCAAAATCACATGGTTTAATAAGGGTTATGAGAGCAAATATGAAAAAACTTCCAACTGTGGCTAAGGAATATGGATATGAGTATTGTGATCTTTGCATCTCCCTAGTACTGATCCTGCTATGGATCTCTGGATATAATTTATGGCAGGCTGCAGATTATTCAGTTTATGCTGGTCGCTAACAGATCTAAAAGATCAGAATAGCATCCATACAGCAGAAGAATATAAGAAATATTTTTTTTAACTTCAGCCTTTGCCTGAAAAGGAAAGGAAAGCCTTAAAAATTTCTTAAGACTTTAAACTAGATATCGATATAACAGGGAGTGGGTTAGGGATGCGGGGGAGGAGGCAGTTTCCATTGCCGTGCCAGCAATGTCCATGCTTTGTCACACCACAGGAAATCTGTACAGCCTTCCAGAAACTGCAGCTGCTTCTGACAAGATACTCTCTGTTGACAAAAGAAGCAAAAGTAGCCGCTCTTCTGGGTTAGCTATTCTGGTTTCACAGCCACGATTGACAAGCGATGAGGCATAAGGCATTAGCTCTACTCTTGACAATTTATCACTGTACTATTTCTATGTGTTACAATATTAGCAAATTCAACAATGAAAACCAAATACAAAATAAATAGTTATGTGTACATATTTGATTAATTTTAAGATGTCAAAAAAGCAAATAAAATGATACATGAATCTCTAACTTTTAATAGGGAGAAATTCCCCAGATATTTTCCTTAGATGTATTAATTTGGATATGACAAAAATGTCAAATTCTGTATTTAAAAGTTCATAATTTATAAAAAAGAGAAAGGTAATTAAAAAAACCAAAATGCGAATAACCACCAAAACTTTTAAAGGGTCATGCTTAATTCATCTCATTGTCATGAAAGCCTCTATCAATGTTTTATATTACAGATAAAAATTAAAAAATATAAGGATTCTTAAAGGATTGATGCTCAAGCTGACATTCAATTTATAGTAAAAATCTGGGTACATCAAACACATTTTGTTACAAAAAGGAAGAAAGAAAATAAAAAATACAACTTTAAAGTGTTACAGAATCCTTGAAAATAGCACAACTGCAATCTTGAAATGATGAATCCTGTCAAATTTCTTTAAAGGGTGAAAGTGGAACAGTTTGGTTCTGTGGCATCACAAGGTAAAATACAGCTACGATATTGCAATATTACAAATAATTATTTTGTTTAAATAAGAAAATTATGAAATTATTATGGTCAAAAGCAATGGACACTGAACTGTGAAGAACATACATTATTTATAAATGAGAAATGTTAATTTTTGGAAATAACTCCCAGATTCCTATGTACAGGCTTTTCCTGTCTCAATCATCCAATCCCATTTTTAAAGGAAAATACAGCTGGAGGCTTTTTTTTTTTTTTCTTTTTCTTTTAATATTATTGTCACTGATTAGCACATACAATTAAAATAAATTTAAATGTCTGGGATGATAATGCAGCAGTTGCCAGTGCCACATTATCAGTGCTACAAGAGGCAAAGCAAAAGAAACAGAATATAAAAAGTGGCAATTTCAATTTTCCCTATGCTCTGAGGAATCTATGAAATTGCTATGAAAAGATATTAGAAAGACAGGAGGTGAGATGTTGACTTCCAGATGGAAATGCACAAGAAAATATTTGATAGTGCTCAGCACTGACGTGCAACAATCTAGAAATGGATTAACTCACCGAGACCATATGGGCAGAAAATAACATGAGTTCTGTACGCCAACAGAAATGTAGTCGGGTGAGGAAAGAAACAGAAGGGGTAAGAAGTACTGAAAATAACTACGACAGAGAGGTTTATAAAGCATGAAAATAACAAAACGTCATTATTATGAAAGTGATGCCAGTAAGATTTTGAAATCCCTGCAGAGGGTGTGCTTGCATTCCATAAGACTTTAGAAAACTTCCTCCAGCGGACAGGGTTCTTACTACTAGTGATGAAAGATCTTTCTTATGTTTTCATAATGATCATTGGTCAAAAAAAATGCTTAGAAGTGACTTAGATGGCTGAAAGTTAAATACGTAATAGTTAATGTTTAGACAACTGGTCTGCAGCATGGAATTCAGACCCCTTTCTGGGAAATGAAGGCTCCTGGTGCAGGATGTGGCAAGTTTGGTTCTTCAAAACAAAGCACAAGAAACTCAAAGACTGAGCTGGGAGTCACTTCTGGGAAACACAGTCTACGTGCAGGTATCTACAGCTGCACAAGGGGAACTGCTAGAACAGGCTGTTTGAAACTTTTCACAGAGGACTAAAATGCCAGAGCATCAGAATGTAACAAGGTTCCTCCTTCAACTTGGGATCTGAATTCTGAGAACATTTCTAAAACTTGAGGAAATAAGCCTTTTTTTTTTTTTTTTTCCAAAAATGAGGAAGAGGACAGTAATTTTTTTTTTCTTGCAGCGCTATTTCGAGAGGATGCACTCCCCTTCTGTTTAATGTATGTTCTGGGAAGAAGAATGTCTGTTTATTCAGGGGAATTGCCCTGGGGAGAGGGAGGAAACAGGGAACATAAAGGTGCTGACATGTAGTACTTTTATGTAGTTATTACACAGAAAAAAAAAAAAGTGTGTTGAAAGCTAAGCCTTTTTGTTCTTGCCCTACAGTTTTTGTTATCAAGCTACAAATTTAAACCTGTATTTTTGACATTTTGCTGGCCCAGGGAACCTTGAATTCTGTTCTGCACAACGCATAATTTTAGGAGGAGATGAGGAGTTTTTAACTGCCTGCCTGAATCCGGAAATAGCATGTAGCATCCAGTGTCTGTGGTATCCTTTAGGAAGGCAGCTGTAACCCTAGAAGCTTTGCTGGACTGATTGCCTTCCTGGACTTGTACAAAACCACAGGCTCCCTAAAAATCCCAAGGAATGAGGTAGACACAAAGTTACTCAGTTTCTCAGACCAAGGCGCATTTTTTTTTTTTTTTTTTTCATGGAAAGCAACATGAAATTCAGTACTTTACACTTTAGGTCAAAGCCCAGTATATTCGGAGTTACAGTGACTCCAGAGTCAGGCAGTAACTAGGAAAGGATTTTCAGAAATACATATTGGACACAAGGGCTTAGTTTTGTCCTCAGGAACATTTTGGCTTCCTTTTTCTGGACCTTGGTAAGGGAAGAAATATGCTTCAAGTAGCATTAGACAAAATTATCAGTGCACTTATTTATGCCACTAACACCTAGGATAATAATCACATCTGTCAAAGGGCTCAGTTAAGCCTGCAAAGGTTTCTAAGATCCTAACATTACCAGTTACTATGCAGCAGGCACCTAAAAAATTGGAGTATCATCTCATTTGTTTAGAAATCAGACATTTCCGTAAGCAGCATATTTATAAATAGCAAGGTATTCTGCGGCTGTCATTCTAACTGTATAATATCTGGGGAATTTCAATAATATAGCTAAGCTCATTTTACTCCATCTTTATAACTGGGACAGTAATTTGGATCTCTCCCCTCTGTTCAAACATCTATTTTCAGGGCCTTTCAGGAAAATTCTTTCAGCTTTCCATTCTGCTTAATTTGTCTAAATCTGGTCAACAGAGTCAACAGTTTTGATGTATCCAAAGCATGATGTAAGAAAGCTAATATATAAGCAAAAGTTACTTATTATTAGTTACTGGAGGAAGCCTTGTGGATTTTTAATCCATAAAGTGGCAGCATGTTGTCCAAAATCTTGCTTTCTTCAGTGTCTCCCGTGCATATCAATTAACAGTTCACTGTTAACAAAAGTGTGAAAACACACAAAGCATAAGATAATTTCAGGTGACAGATTTCTCGCTTCAGGGCTGTACATGAAAAATTTAACAATTCTTAGGTAAGCATTTATCCTAAAAAGCACTTTCCTCTGTAAAGGCTGTGCCTTGACAGGAATTTTAGGTCCCTACCATGCTTACATTTTGTAACTTTCATAATTTTATAACATTTGATAACACTCATCCTTATCATTCGCACCGAAACTCTGTTAAAAGTACAACCTTTTTGTTATTTAGGTCATTAAAATGTTACTTTGCTGTTATTTAGTGCGAAGCGGTAAGGATTCTATTATAGCTATGATGCTATTATAGAAATGGGGAAAATTTTAGTTTTTCCGTGAGATTTTTCTTAGTAATTTTTTTTGCCAATTAAGATACAGTTTTTTATTAGAGATCATGTAAATTTCACCAAAAAACCCTTTTGAGTACTACTTATCTTGTGCCTGCTTAAACACATTCTAAAATGTTCCATGTTTCAAATTATTTCTCTTGTACATTGTTTCTTTCATTCACTTCTAACCCAAATGTCTAATGTGACATATTCTAACCGTTGAACCACATTAAAACTGCATATTAAGAAGAATAAACTGATAGTAATTTACCTCTTGTTATTTTAACAACAGTATTTATTCCACTTCTGAAAATACCAGGTGACTGTTTTCATAGGGGATTCCTCTATTTTTGAAATTTCAATTCAAAGTCCACCTACAATTTCAAAATCTAT
This sequence comes from Patagioenas fasciata, assembly GCF_037038585.1. Taxonomy (NCBI): domain Eukaryota; kingdom Metazoa; phylum Chordata; class Aves; order Columbiformes; family Columbidae; genus Patagioenas; species Patagioenas fasciata. Next base: position 36,360,075 of record NC_092523.1, read on the forward strand.
CGGAAGTAGAAGACTGATCCTCAAACCATATATTTGCAAGGACATATACAGGCCGTAGGATGGCTATCCCCTGGTGATGGGAGCCTTGGTTTTTCAACTTGCTTTACTGATTACAGGGAGCATATGTCTGACACTTTTCTTCCTACCAATTTTGTTATCCATGCAGGGACCTTCCTTATGTCTTGGCTGCTTAATTTCCCTAAAAGCCTTTGACACAGGGCTTTGTTGAAAGCCTTTTGGAAATCCATATATGCACTAGCAACTATATGAGGCTTACCAGTCAACGGCACTTATCCACATACTTGGATTATTAAATTCACATTTAATTAAAAAAAAATAGACTTATCCAGCAAAAAAAAGTCTATTCAGTGATAAAATTACCACGTTTTGCAGTAATGAGCCATAAAACTTCCTTTGTAAATTTACAGGCATCATATTTCAAGAAAAAAGTACTTGTTTGCACTGTCAGCTCTAACAGAGGTGTGAATTTAAGAATGATACACTAGTCATCTTCTAAAAGTGAATATAAATAGCTTTTAAAGTAATGCTAAGTTCAGTATAGTGGGGGAAATCTCATCATCATTTTGGTTTGGGAAGAATAGGCTTTTAGTATGCAAATTAGTAAGAAAAACGTTTTGAAGAAATACATCAGGTTAGGGATGTAAATGAGGCCTAAAGTGTCTCATTAGGTTTTGAATTGCCCTTTTCTTTTGTTGCAATTTTTTCTTTTTGTTTTCTAAGCATTATAAATCTTGTGGGCTTTGGGGGTAATTTTCTTGCTTGACTAAACCAGCAAGGGCTTTTCCAATAATAAATTAGCAAATGCTTCTCCAAACTCAATTCTGCATGAAGATATAGAGTGGAACAGAATTTCACAGTTTAATTTACAGATTATTTCTTGGTTTTGTCCTCTAATATTTATTGATATTATTTCTAATGACTCCAGCAAATTCTGTTATACATGTGGTATGATTAATAATTTATGTTTAAATTGAAATCCAGTATCTGAAGTTTAATACAACAAAATGTATACACAATTTATCTCTATTGAGGAAGAGACATTTGAAAATTTTCAGTGTGAGACTTTATTATAAAGTGATTGTTTAGTAAAGCAACCATTTAGGCTACTATTTTAAACAGAAATCCTTGCAAAGCTGGCTATTTATATATCCTCTAACTCATCTTAATGTGATACATAACCCTTTTCTCTCTTAATTTTTCCCAAGTGCAATATCCTGATGTTGGTGTGAGTGTACTCTGGTGTATCCCAAATTGTTATGATGGTGATGTCTACTTGAAGAACTTCTAATTTTGAGCAGGCTATATTATTAAAATGATATCCTGTGGTATTTATTACTCAAAATAACTACACTTAGTCCAGTTCATAAAAAGGTTACGGCAAATGCACTTGTTTCCGGAATTAATACTCAGCTACACTCATTGAACTACCTTGAACTCTGTGCAGGATGCTACAGCAATAGAGAAGGCCTTATTGTGTTCTTTACATTTTGTGTTTCAGTATTCTGTGGAATAGTGTTTATAAAATAGCTTCAGATAGCTTACATGATATGACTGCAATATGGTAAATTACTTGATGCATTTCTTTGCAGGGATAAGAGATTAGCCCTATTATTGCAGCTTGCACAATACGAGTTTAGTTTATATTGTTTAAGTGAAGACTAAGTTTTTCTTAAAAGGAGAGTTTTATAAGCCAATTGTACCAAAACTCCAATATTGAGCAAAACTGTTCTGATGGTTCTATTTACTTGTAGCATTGTATTTTATTGCTATGTGTGCAATTGCACTCACAAACACACACACACGTGTAGTAAATTTATCTTTCTCAAAATATTTAAGCCACATCCATCACCTCCTTGAATAAAATCTGTCTATTGGTACTAATTCCGTTTTTACAGCAAGTAGAAACTTTCTCCTAGACATATGATACTCAGTGTATTTAAGCTTCTTTCCTTTTTTCTTCTTCCCTTCACACTTAGCAAATAACTTGGAGCCTTAAATGAAAAACAGATATGAGAGATTGCAGTAAGTTCTATCACTCTGGCCAAGTGATAAGAAATTGATATTTTTTTCTTTAACTAATTGCCCACTTTCAAGGAAAATTCCTTCTCTCATGAAATCTTTGCCTGGGGACCATGGTGTAGCAGGAATCTAAGAAATGTGTGTACTTCTAAATCAACTATATTGAGAATGTTGAGCGATTCTTGAAGGGTAAAGTCCTATGATGGTTTAAAATTTTGCAGTTTATTGACTGAAATCTGCTGTATTAGCAACCCTTAGTTACTCTGTCTAGAGGACTTGTGCTTGTTGCTTGGATATAATGGAGTAAGAAATTTTAAGAATGTAAATTAATCCTTTTGTGGTCTTGGAGTAAGTTGCTAATGTGGAAACAATCAATACACACTCTCTGAGCTACGAGAGAAAATTTAATGAGATTATGGCCCTGTGATCTCTAGCATTTACTTTTGTCCATTATCACAATTGTAGTGCACAGGTATCAAAAGAATATGGGAAATTTTGTCAGGTATGTTTTAATATATTCCGTTGAAAAAATTTAAAAACTATAAAAAAATTTAAAAATCATACATATTTTAGCCCTGGATAAGCAAAAGATTTGGATGAATAAAGCTTTCCACCAGTGTAAAATCTTACCTGGGAGTTAAATGATATTACTCCTATTTAGACATCAGCACATTCCCCAGTTCTAATAGGAAACTGAAATATACATACATGTAATTAATACGGCTTCTAACCACATAAATATTTTTCTTAAGATGACCTTATAATTATTCTTTTAAAATATTCAGTATAGACAATGTCTTCCACAGATAGAGACCTTCTTTCTGTTTCCTTGGCAAAATCAATTGTTGTTGTTCAAAAACTGCTGGACATATTAATTTTTGTTACAACCCATTACTGGGTATTCCAAGTATCTTACCAAAAATTTTGTAGGAGCCTTTTGTTGAGTATTGACCACGCTTATTTTCAGATTTTTTTTTTCTCTTTATGAGATTGATCTTGTGAGGTTCTGCTACCTACTGAGAGATGTTCAGCATCTTGAAAGCTCATTGGCTGCAATGGGAGTTGATTTTTTTGCAGTATGCCTGAGTAAGCATATTGTAAGATAAGGGCTGAAAAAGAATGTGCTTTATAGTGCACATGCTTCCTACACTTGCCTCCAGTGTCTCCTTCTATACATTAAAATTGACTTATATTTTATGCTTTTAACTAGAGAGTTAGAAGTTTGGTATACTATCCTGTGATCTGAAAAAGCAATGAACATTCATTAATTGTGTGGAAGGAGTATTGATGATCATAATTATTTCTTTTATATTATTATTCTTAGACATTTTTACAAATTGAAATAATGATAGGAAGCTTTCACAATGCATCCCCAAACAACTTGACAACTATTTCAATGTTTCAACTTGATACATGAAACAGCACAGAAATTAAGAAACAATTAAAAGCAAAATGCCATTTTGCCAATTAGACTACTATAGATATATCTATTTTTTTCCAGAAGAATACTCACACCTTTCCCAAGGAGGTTAAAGAATAAAGGTCTGTGATTCCAAAGCCACAAGCCACAATTTGCTTTGAGACCAAAATATATAGACAAAGGTCTGGAAGCTGCCCAGGTAAAGATGTGACAACCTGAATGAGACAGGTGTTAATCTGTCAAACACTAACTGTGGCGAATGTCAGCTCTTCCTCTGGCCGTACATAGAATGCTTTCCTCTATCTTTGCCTGTATTTCCCATTAAATGCCTATGCTTGTTACATGCTGGGAAGATGGATAATTCAAAGGAAAATATTCTTCACTGTCATTAAAGTTAACTTACCTCAAAAATAGAAACAGGACAGGAGAGGATAAAATAGGACAGGAAGTGGTGAGATCATGTTTATTGTGTCCAGATTAATGATGCCAACTCAGATTCTGGGGTTAGTGGTAAAATATTTTCAGCTGTGGATCCTTAGCCCTAGGCTTTATGCTGCTTGGACTTTCACCATAGCCCAAATACTGGGAACTTCAGATTGCATTAGGCATTTTCTTGTCCCATCTGTTTTTGGAGGTGAATAAAAACATTCTAGATACACCATATTAGGGAAAGACTTCAGGACTCCTGTAGTTTTTGACCAACAACATTGTTTTTCTGGAGACAACACATATATGCAGATACACTAATTAGTTCAGAAGTGGAACTCATTCAGTGAATCTGTAGGAAATGAACCACTTAGCGTAATCACAGAGAATACGTCGAGGATGCCTTATTTTGGATAACAAGAAGCACAGATACATATGAAGGATCCTTCAGGTTGATATATTAATTATCCTGAACATTCTTGGATGCCTGCTGTTTCACTATTGCTACAGAAGCATGTGAAACTGTTCACAACAATCCCACTTCACAGTCTTTGTTCTTGATACTGCCAAGGTCTGCCATGTTAAGTCATGTTTTTAACTTGTCACAAGAAATCAACTTCTAGGAAACCTCAGACTCACATGGTTATTAGAACTGCTGGCTGACTGGGTTCCAATCCATTTTCCCTACATCCTTAGTAGTATCCATCATTTTCAAGCCATCAAATAGAAGGGGCAGAATGTACTTCTCTCTTGCTCAGCAATTCATCATATGTTACTCTTTTAATAACACTAAATAATATTGAACAGTTTCACTACCCTCATCGGCATGTCTTTCAAGTTGTTTTCGAATTCAAGTCTTAGTCTTATTGATAGTATCCATCATTGTGTCTTAACTGCCAAAAGCTGTATAATTTTCCTTCTTTTTAAAAATTGAATCTCTGAAAATGTAATGGATTGGTTTTCATTTAAACCAATGCAATTAAATTCAAGTACGTTAAGAATTAATACAAACATGAACTAGTATTTGCAGTCACAGTGATTATTTTCAGAAGCTGCTTTGTTTTGGTGTGGACTGAACATATGAAACTCAGTGAAGATATCTTATTTCACTCTCAGAATAATAAAGTGTTATGCAATTTACAGTAACATTCCTATTCAAATTTAACAGCTACATAAAAATACTTCACTCTAACAGAGTGAAAAAATATTTACTACATTCATTGAAGATTCTCAAAATCTTAGATATTCAAGATCCTTTACTGATTGTTCCATACTGATCACATTTATCTAAATTGCTCTCTTCAGTCTATCAAAATCAGCAGAGCAGGACTGCCACAGAAACATATATATATGTGCATACCAGTAGACCAGTTGAACAAAGTTATCTTATTTATAAATCTTGAGAGAAGTGTAATATTGTAAGGAAGCACTGTTCTTGGTATTTTTATATGAAATCAACCAGTAATTTTGGTTCCCATTAAAAAAAATGCAGTCTGAGGGATCACTAAATAGATCTTTTTGTAAATGCCCAACACGAATGACCAAGTGTCTTTTGAGATAAGCACTCCAGCTGAAATAATTGATATCATTAGAGGTGTGCTGTTTAGTAGCTTAAAGAAAGCAGACAAATTCTCAGAGATAGCAACTGGAGGAAGTAGGTAGTCAGATATGAGGTAATTGTGATGAGGGATTATGGTGAACGAATGTTAATTTGGCAATATACAGGTCAATCAGCACAGATTTTCTTGCTATGCACTCTGTGGATTTTATTCTTTGAATTGTTAGCTTCAACTATTGTAAGGGCAACTAGTCAAAAAGGTATCAGCTAAAAGGCAGAAAAAAAAAAAAAGTGAATTTTCCTAAATGAAGATGCTCTTGTAAAACACGAGACCACTCCATTTATTAAAAATAATAATAATATTTAAAAAAATCTGAATGCTTTAAACACCTACGAGCTACAAGCAGTGGGATTTATTCCCATTTGTCTTCCCCTCTGACTTCTTCTCAGTAGCAGTACATTACCTATGCTCCAAAAACTGGCAGGAGTTCTAAGTTCAACTACAATTTTGCCCCTCACAACACGACAAAAATGCTAGCTGAACCACATCCATAACATCTCACGTAAGGTCAAGGATATTCATACATAACAAGCTTTCTTGCAGGGGTTAGTCTGATGCCATCCAATGTACCTGCTCAAAACAGCGAGTTTGAAAGAAAATATCAAATTGATCACTAAGTCAGTAGAAGCTGGCCCTTGTAAAGGAAAAGCACAGTCTCTCAGGAACAGAGTTTGACTGTTGCATTCATAAGCACCCCTTGCTGGCTACAGTCAGTCAAGAACTTGTCACTAGCTGTAAATGTAGCATGCTTTTACTGACACCATCTCCAGCTGGGGAAAAGATGTACTGATGGCCATTCTCAAAGGATGAGATGTTTTAAAAATATTTGTAAAAATAAATAAACAATACTACTAGTGTTCTGATGTGAAGTGCCAAGTGCTTCAAAAGGGAATGCAGTTTCAGAGCATGTTGCTCCTGTTTATTTTGCTAACATTTTGACAGACTTTTCAAAACTTGGTGATAAAACTGATACTAAGCTTCACCAGAAGCAATAGCATCCAAAGTCACAACTAAGAAAGTAACAACTTAGTGGGGTACAGATCTTAGGGAAATAAATGAGATTCTGGTCTGGTTAACTGACTAGATGAGAGACTGAGACAACTATTTGGGAAAATGAAGTGTTCCTCAGGTAGAATTTAGATATTCAGAGCCAAGACAGCTATGTATAAGAACATGCCTCCCTCCTTAGACAAGAAGCACCTACAATTCTGCTACCCTGTGTGTCCTTAGATACCACCAGCTTACCAGAGTGGACCATCTCAGTGCACATTTCAAAGGACACTACTGTCAAGTGAGAATCTTATTTCCATGGAAAGGAGCCCTGATTGCCTGAGCTTCCTTCACAAAACAGTTATGCTTTTTGCATAAAGAAGAAAGGAGAAAGAACAACCTAAAAAAAGATGTCAGTGTTTTCCCCATAATTATTCCTGAACGTTGCTGTAGAGCCAGCACAGCAGTGGACTCAGGAGACTGGGGTTTTGTTCCAGTTGCTTTAGAACTGGCTGATACATCAATTATTGCTCTGATCCTGGTTTTTTTTCCTTGTTGTGGGACATTTTTATTTTTATTTTTATTTTTTTTTAATCTGTGGTACAGTTTTATGCTACTCCTTGAGATAATCTATCATATATAATAAAAGTACTTTCAAAAAAGCGGAAGGATATAAAGATTTGTGGACAAGAACAGCAATCCCTTCCATTTCCAAAATCATAATTTCACGTGCTTGGCAGGTCTGGTAACTCTGCAAAATGGTTTTATCACATTTGGGAGTTCACCTGCACTACACAGAAGAACTTTCAAAATCCTTTATTCTGGAAGTGTGACAGTATAAAAAAACCCAGCCTTACCCCTTTCCTTCCCTCCACCAGCCTAAAGCAGCCTATTTGTTTTGTACAGATCATATTTTTCCCATAGTCAGATAAAACTTATCCAGTCAGGAAAAGGTACCTCTGGTTAGAAATTCAGGGCAACAAAGGTAATGAAATATTTTGCTGATTATTGTTTGATTCAATACTTATAGTTAAGCTGAAATCCAAAGGCAGTCTTCTCAGTAACATGAGAACAACACAACCTCCATAGTGGTATCAGGACTTAGGATGTTTTGCTCAGGTGTTTATTTTTATGAAAACAGTGATCTTAATGCAACCCCTACTTTGAATGGTGTTATACCAGTATAACAATTATTTATATTGATTTTAGTATAAACACGAGAGTGAAAACTAAGATAAAATTCACTGGAACTTCCTTACAGCATCCCAAATGGAATTCAAATACAAATATTCAAATATAAAATGTAGCCTGTTATGGCTACAACTAGGTGCTACAAGTTTCTACTGCACGTAAGCTTGATGGATAGGTTGAAGAACAAGAGAATTAACTCACCTTTAATGACGCCTCTTTTCCTAGCCTCTGGTCAAACTCTGTACATCAACAGAAAAGGTACAATTGCCAAGAAAGATTTAATAAGACATGAGCATGTTTGTACACATATAAACACACACATACATTGTGCATACCATTGTATATATTTGTGTGTATGTGCATGTTCATCTATATGTGGAGAGAGAGATAAATAGGAAAGGGTAAGAATGTAAGCATCAGTTAATATTTCGATGCTTACCAACATTTGCGTTAAGTGTAACTCAAGTCTTTGTAACTGTACCACTGTGACGGATAAGATCCTTTTTGTGGCTATTTATCTACATTACAGCACCCATTATCTATGTAAGACTGGTGTATTAGACACAGTACAAGCACACGGTATTACAGATACCTATATAGTGAACCCACAGCTTCACCGAAAAAAACCATAAAATTAAAACCTGGACATAGCAATATGGCAAAACTACTGATATAACTCAATGCTGAGAGCTGTTATAGCACATATCAGTATACTTTTCCAAAAGTGTCTCTATAGCTTAAAACTATTAAGAACATTTTGTTTGCTTTTAGTGGAAGAGAGAGTCCAATTGCTAACTCTGATAAACCAGTTTAATTCTACATATTTAAGGCAAATTTTGCTCTTCATTTGATCTTTATAGTCAATATTTTGGATGTGACTACAAACCTCGAGAAGAAGCTTTCTGTAACACCTCCCAGTAGTGTATAGTAATGTCAAATGTATTTGTTTCCCGAGTGAAGAGGCTTATATTCCTCTTCCAGAAAAACAGATAGGCTGGAAGAAAACAATCTTAAGAATTTACTTCCAAGAGGAGATGAAACTGTTCAGTTAACTAGACTTAGGTTTGTCAGGGTTTGATATGTGACAAAAGACTGAATCTCACTAAAATACAAGATTCCTTTTGCCTCTATATCATCAACTGACTACCAACTAATAAGAGAGGAATTTTGTATTTGTATTTTGTATTTTATTATACTTTTCATTACAGAGGCCTTTGAATTTAAAAGCAGAGCACTAAGGTTTAAAGGTCAGCTAAATTGCACACATTTTCACCATGATGAGACTTCATGTGAATCATTGAATTTAGCAAATTAGTTTGTTACTTTGTAGTCAAAGGAAAAACAAGGATAAAGAATTACTAAAACTATACTGTGAATTTATTTTTAGCTGTATTTCAATTTATGTTTTATGATGTATTCTTTTAAGAGTAGGAGGAAATTTTCAGTAGTATATGCTATAAAATTTGAGATTACACTTAACCTCAGTTTAAAAAATAAAATCTTTTAATTAGATTAATAATATAGAATACAGTTTCAAAAACAATCTTTTTGAATAGACGGTTATGATAATAAGAACTAGTATTTTTAGTATTTTGCTAGTGAGAGGTTGGAGACAATTGATATTAAAAAACCCTATAATTCACAATAAATTTAAAAAACATCAATGGAATTTTTTTAGCAAAATTATCAAACTGAAAAGCCTGGGACTGTTACCTAAGTGAAGAGTCCAAATAAACAGATCATACAACAACATAACGTTTCTCACCACCACCAACAAAGTCGTCAAAGACTATATAGTATGACTGCAAATTTATCCTAAACAAGCATGGGTGAAGATCTATTGTCTACACAAGTTTGGAAAATTGAAGTACATATCTTCTTCCTCAGGCAGTAATCCTTACCATGATGTGTAATTAAAAAAAACCCCACTTGTCACAAAATCTTAAACATACCATTTACAAACTCTCGGTATAGCTCCTAAGTTATGCTACACCATGGAGTATGGTAACAGAGACACTATGACTGAAATCAGTTTTTGGCATATGAGGTAGAACTATGCCTTCAATCTACAGTAATTGAATTTACAGCTTAGTCGATTTGATATAGCATTTTAACACCATTTTGGAGGTTTAAGAATTATAAGAGCAACAACCTTCTGGGTATTTTGATCACTAGCACACAAGCATGTAACATACTTTGTGTTCAAGGAGAACCTTTATCCAGGATGCAAAGCTGGTGCTGAATTATAATCACCTTCAAAAAGATTGCAAGCCTGTGGGTATTAAGCTTTGCACTCACCAAGCTCAACCAAAAAGATTTATGCAATCTACTCTGGGACCTGACACTTATTCATGCGGTAGATCTGATAAGTGCATTCTGAGACCTTGAAGTTTATTCTCATCAGAAGTTTTGCATTTAAGGACTCAACCAGTAGACCTTTTTAGTGCTGATCAAAAGCACTTCACTATGAGCTCAAGCACAAACACTGTACAAGCATATAATAACAACAACAAAAAAAAAAAAAAAAGAAAATGGAAGGAAAAGGGAAAAGGAGAAGAAAGGAAAAACCTTATACTTCTGAAAATAAAAGTGAATCTCAAAAGCCTAAAAATAATCTCTGGTGTTTCAGGTAGCAGTCAAGATTTTCTTTGCTTCTGCTTATCTGGAAATAGACTGTCAGTTATATTTGCTTTCCAGTCTCCGGCTATATAAATGACAGAAGAGATTTGAATCAAAAGACAATAAACTATATTTTACTTAACTTCATGGCATCCATTGAATCAGAAAGCTAATTTAGCACAAACCAGTATTGTCCAAACAAAATGAATATCAACAATATAATGATTAAACTAAAACAAAGACTTTTACTGTGAGTTTGCAGTTAATGAATCATCCAGACCTTCAAGGAAGATGATGAACAGGACTGGAGCCAGTATTGACCCCTGGGGTACACCACCAGTTACTGGCCTCCAACGAGACTTTGTGCCACTGATCACAACCCTCTGAGTCTGGCCAGTCAGCCTTGTTTAAGTTCACCTCGCTGCCTGCTCATCAAGCCCACACTTCAACAGTTTCTCTATGAAAACGCTAGGGGATACAGTGTAGAAAGCCTACTGAAGTCAAAGTAGACAATATCCACCATTCTCCCTTCATCCACCAAGCCAGTTACTTCATCATAGAAAGTTATCAGGTTGGTAATGCCTGACTTCCCCTTGTGAATTAATGCTGGCTTGCAATGACCTCAGCCACCTCCATCAGCTTTAATGGATGTATTCCATCAGGGCCTGCAGATTTACACACGTCCAGTTTGCTTAAGTATTCCCTGACCTTACCCTCTTTCACCAAGGGTACGTCTTCCTTGTTTCAGACTTACCCCTTGGTTTCTGTCAGTGATTTCTGAGGGTTGGTTTTACTAATAAAGACTGAGGCAAAGAGGCATTCAGTACCTCAGCCTTGTCCATGCTCTGTACCACCAGCGACCCCGTCGCAGTCAGCAGTCAGTCATGTTCTCTGTAGTCTTCCTTTTGCTCCTTATGTATAATACCTATAGAAGCTCTTCTCATTTCATTTGGCATCTCTCACCAGATTCAACTCCAGCATGAACAATAGCTGTGGTGCTTCAGGTTTCATAAATTTAAATATCATATATATATCTGTATTGTCCAGAACTATAGATTTTTTTTCTTTGTGGTCACATCAAAAAAGAAAAATTCTGTAAGAATGTGGACTGTTCTGATTCATCCAACTTACACAACTGATCATATGTGCAAGTTCCCCTCCCAGCATTTTTTAGACAGATCTGAAAAATCTGTTTGAAAAAGAAAATAAATCTGTGGCTAAGGTACGAAATGCATCATGGGAAGTTTTCACTGCTCTGAGCCATAAACTCAGGATGCCAATTTATTTAAAGTGAAGTCTTGAGTTTTTCCACTACATCTTAAACTGCAATTTTTCCCAGAGCAAAAGTAATTTCTCACCCCTATCTTCATGAATTTGTGTTGCTTTTTTCTGAGAGAAGAAAATCTGTGAGTAATATCAGCTAATTTTTAGAGACAGAGAATACCATTTTTATGGTAACTCTAGCAGAGTCTGCTAAGAGTGTAGGAATTCAAAACAACTACAAAATCTCAATCTTATATAACAATGCAAGACAGCAGCCATCAAGTTAGCTAAATAGTCAAATTCAGTCTTCAAGTTCAAATATTCATTATTTCTGTCAAGTGCGTATTTGGAAAGACACCTTACCCCTTCTTTGATCTACAGTGCTTGTATTCTGTGCTTTATTGCTTTGATGTTTGGTGAAGAATGATAATAGTTATTGCAGGACAGAGGATGGCCATTTGAAAGAAATACATTTTGATGAATAACATCTTAAATTAGTCCTATATAGTAATACCTAGAGATTTATATTACATATTTGCATTTCTTCTTAAAAAGGGTTTCATCTTTAAAAAGGTCATCATAGGTTAATAAAACAACCCAGCAGCTGGTCTGTAATACCTTATTTTTCACTTAAATCTGCCAGTATTGCTGGGTTTGAGGTTTATTTGGAGTTATTTTGGGAATCAAACAAAATATATTTAGTGGCAGGCCAAAACGACAGTTTTGTCACCATGGTAATGTGTTGTATACCAGTATCAATTAGAAATGCCATTTAAATACGTTTTATGCTGAAAGTTGAGTAATTACAATGATAATTAAGTATCACCTTCACCATTATTCTTTATATTTGTCAGATATATGACATGGGACAATCGCTTACTCTGTAGCAACTTCTTAAGAGTGAGGTTACAGAACAGAGATACTTTGCCTTAAAATTTAAAAGGGATGCCTAAGTTTTGAAAGGGATTTCAAAATTTTACATATACCAGGTGTTTATAATAAGAAAAACTGCTAGCTGCAGAAGCCCCTAGATGACAGCAGAAGCAGCTAAGAGCAGAAATTTAGATTCATGTAAAATAATAATAATCAGAATAAATACAAAACCAAAGCAAGAATAACAGCCCCAAAATGAACTACTAAAAACCCTCATAAAAAATCCTACATAAATAAAAAAATCCTAAATTACTAAAGAACAGAGAAAATAAAGGGAAAAAAAGTCTAAATAAACAACTTAATAATGGAGAGGAAAAAGTTCCACCAAAAGGGAAATGTGAAAAAAATATAGCGCTGCCAATCTCCCCTACATGTATTTAAAAAAAGGAAAAAACAAAAAACCAAAAAAGTCTTCTCTGCCAAAACACGCAGAAACATGTTATTTTGCATGCTTTTCAAAACATGAAAAGTTAAAACGATCACCCCTCTAAGTGCTGAAGTCTTTCCTTGCTGTGCTCTTGGAGTGTTTTCTTACCTGACAACTAAATAGACAATCTCCTCTTACATTAACTGGTAAGTTAAATGAAAAGTTGAGCATTTGAGCTGTGTTTGCTTTGGTGTTTCATGTTGCATGTTTATGCAAAAACACTGAATTACTGCATTAATTTCCAGAAAGAGATGTTGTTGCATAAAGAGGAATAACATGCATTTTTTGCTGCTAAGTCATTATTTGCAGCTGATGACTTCTTCTATTTGGTTATTTGATTAAATTGTCTTGTTTGTGACAACAACAAAGTACATATTGATTACTATATATTAGGGATAAATGATTTAGAAATTATTAGATAAAAGTTGCCTTTTTGCCAATCATAATTTTGAATACATGCTAATTTATGAGGATAAGGAAAACAAAATTTGCAGGGACAAGTAGTATTTATATTCAGCTTAGTGAGACTATGGCTCCAAAAGAGATGCTAAACCAACCGAGCAACTCACAGTCATTAAAACTGGGAGTTCTTTTTCCTCTGTTCCACGCTCCATGTTACTATGTTAGCACTGCACCCATCTGAAGGCAAGTGGAACTCACCAAAACAGCAGTAAGACTCAATGTGGATAATCTCCTGCCTTTTTAAAGTGTTCAATGGCTCAGAGAAGGATTATAGAAATACTACAGCTAGTGAAAGGGCACAGAATTGCAGTCTGGAATTTGGGAAAGAAAAAGATAAGTGAGGAAGAGCAGGAAGAAAAGAGAGGAGAATGATCCCTCCTCTCTTTGTTGAGAAGACAAAACCTGGGAAAAAACACAGGTACCTGCATCACATGCACCCTTCTTAAGTCCTGGGAAGCACCAATTTATTTAACTGCTGTAATGAAGACTTATTTATATTTAAACAGTATTAGGTTTCCAAACAAATCTACTACTGGAATAACCAGATTTTTAGTAGTTGCAGGCTGCTCTAATGAGCAAGCCTCCAGGGAAAAATCTGTTGAATCTGAGGAGATACACCCAAGGTCCATCTCCAAAATGTCATATTCTAAATCTGGAACCTCACGCTGATAGCACAAAACCAAATGGTTCAAAATCAATCATGCCTTAGTGTGTCTGAATAGAGCCTGAAGAACTCTAACAGTTATTGATGTGAACATAAGCCCCACAGCTTATTTTGCTAGAAAGAACTTTATTTTTGTTGCCTCGTTGGTTTATGTCAGATTAGAAGAGCTTGTATTTGGGAAAAGCAAGACATTATTTTAAATTGAGAACAGATCATAGCCAAGAATGTAACCACTTGTGTTGAATTACAACTTATTTTAGGTCCTCAACAGCAAATGCATGACTCCGCTATTTAAAAGGTCAAATTATACTAAAATACAATGTCATTGCCTTAAAGCATCAAGATGTGTCATTCTTTCTATTCCCTGAAGAAAATGAAAAAAACCTCTAATGAAGGGAAGGAAGGTGAAGAAGTACCTTATATCTATTTGTTCAACTCTTCCCAGCATATGACAGCTCCTAAAAGGTACTTTGATTAAAAGAAAATATAACAGTGCCATTGAAAAGGCACATTTCTCTGTTCCTCTGATTACCCTTTCTACATAATCATATAGATTTGGGTATTTTCGTCTTTGTGTATTACATGTCTAATTCCTCTTGTAATTGATTTGTTGCAATACAATGAAATATTATCTTTTTATTAAATGTATAAAGGTTACTAGCTGCATTTCAAAGAGTAAATTAACAAACCTTCAAAGAAACAAGTTGATGCTTGACATTCAGAATCCTTTAAGAAATCTGACAACATAGTTATTATTTTTTCTTTCTCTTTTTAAAGTGACTTCTGTAGGATAAGGATCTTACAAACAACGATAGTGCATACATGAGGATATACTTATCTATATACAACTCTGAATGAAACTTGAATCTCTGGAAATGAAGAGAAATAATTTGTAAGTTTTACACAAGACAGTTTCCAAAACAATTTGTAAAACCACAAAAATTGCAGTGGCTGGTCATACGATACACTTAGACTTTGTCAGAAGTCCTAAGATGAAAGAATAAGCTGAGTGTGTGTCTTTTCATGATTAAAGTTATTTCTGCACCTCAGAGCAGAGGCAAGGAGATCAAGAAGTAGATCACATGCTTTGTTCGATGATATGGTGCTTAGGCAAGAATGACCAACTGCATGACAGGGATTATTTTGCTGATAATTGTGCCAAAGAGAATCTATGGCAACACAGGATCCACATTCATTGTGAGTCAGCAAATACTTTACTGCTATGAAAAAGACAATCCGATTGGGAATAACAATAGAAAGGTAGCTTGCAAGACACATGAAATCAATCTTTCCTTCTGTTTGGCACTGATAACTCACCAGGTGCTTACTGGGTCCAATTTTAGGAACCAGCTTTGAGAAAGATACAACTCTGAGGGTTAGAGAAAGCATGGATTTAGAAAAACGGAAAGACTGAGGGGGAATAGATGAACAAAGGTTACAGTAACATTCTTCATCATTCTGTTGGACAGAGTAAGCTTGATTGAATTTAAACTGTAACAAAAAAGAGTTGAGTTAGGCATTAGGATAAGTCTTTCAAACTATAATTATAGAAGACACCATAATAATTTGCCTGAAGAGGTCAGAGGTCTTTAAGAGCAGGTTAGAAAAATGTTTGACAGGAATGACATAAGCACAGCAGATTCTGCCTTTGGCAAAAGATTAAATGACCTCCTGAGATACCTTCAAGCCCTATTATTGTATTATTTGTACGGCACCTAGAAAGTGAACAGAAAGATTTCCAGATCACCTGAGAACAAGTAATTTGTAAGAAACTGAAGCTTTGATGATAAGCTTAAAAAAGGCAGAAAATTCAATAGAAATATAAGGGTTACATCAACAATTGCTTGATCATGCTTTCTGTGATGGTAACAAGAGTGATACTGTATTACTATAACAGACTTTGTGCAGGAGAAATACAACGTTAATATGTGGAATGCAGAATTACCTAAACAGTCACGAAAAGTGAGGTACCTTGGAAACAATGCTTACCCCAACTACAGCTCTTACACCATATGAAAAACTCATACATTTTTGGTAAATCATATTTTGTTGAAACTTCAAAAATAAAGTTACAAGACTGAAGCAGACCTTGAACTCTGTCTTGTAGATAAGGAGAGAGAGAGAGAAAGGAAGTGAACACAGGATAACTAATTTGGTTTAAGGGAAGACACACCAAAGACATGGGGAAAAATGCACATACTTGGGCACAGGCACTGTATAGAAAACATGTTTTGCATTGCAACAGTGAACTGTTTTACAATTCTCTCTTGAGATAAAAGTTCCATGGGGAGTTGTGGAGAATGTAGTCTATTTATTTTAATGATCAGAGAAGTCAATTAAGTGCCTACACTTACAAGAGAAGGACTTTTTATGTCTGGTCATTTTCTTAATAAAGATTTCTCTAAACATCGGACGACTGCATTTGGGAAATGTGAGTAGCCATTATTCTCTTAATGACTAGGAAATTCAATACAGGTATTGTTATCATATGTCCTTTAAAATGAGACTCATTCTTTTAGGATCTTATGATTTTTACAAAATCCCAGTGTTTTGACCCAGATTTTGTAAACTGGATAGTCTAAAAGTGTTCTTCAGTAACTGCTAGCTATAGTTTGTTGAAACAGAAAAATATATTTCTGATGAGAGAAAAACAAAACAAAATGCAAACATTAGTTTCCATCCAAAATGCCTGGAATTGATCCATTTTTAAAGATTTGTTAATGTTTTTCTCCAAGTTTTAACTGAAAGATATCTTGGAGAAAGAGAACGTCTTTTAAATGGTATTCAATACAATGTTGAAGAAAATGTAGGCAGCATAGCATCTTTTGAGAAAATAATGAAAAATGGTGCTGTGGAGAATTTTATATTCAATTTGTAAAACTGAGAAAGAACTACATGTGTATGTTGTGCTTTAAGGATCAGATACTTGAAGATTAATTTCATATTAATAATATGCTGGCACTGATACTGACAGGTAATTGACCTATTACCTACCTACTATGGCAACTGAGCAGATTCACCCAAATACAACTAGAGACTCCTTACAGTATATCTCTCACAGGCATATGAACTGCAGGATTTAAAGCAGGTAATCAAAAAAACCTGTGAGCCCTCAACAGCGACAGGTTTCACTGGCACTAAACAACTAAGAACAGCTTTCAGCTGGCAGAAATCACATCTAGTCACAACTGTTTTTAGAAATTCTAAATATTACCAACTGAGAGTTTACAATTTACAGACTGTTTGGGGCACTTTCAAGACTATTCGGTTGCTTTCTCAAACACTTCTTCCATTAGTTATTGAATCTTGTTACTATGCTACTGTAAGAGGAATTTGTGCTTTAGTGCACTATAGCAGGTCCTTCTGCCTCACCAGTCTCAGAAAAAAGAAGCTGACAGGTAGGGAATATGTAGGTGTTACAGAGCAGTCTTCTCCTCATCCTCTGTCCCATGCCACTTCATCTCCCACATTAACACACTAATGTCATAGCACTCACAATCCAAATGCCAACAAAACATAAGACTAACCTATAAATACTTACTCATGCATTTAAACTAATGATTACAGAATCACAGAAGGGTTGGGGTTGGAAGGGACCTCTGGAGATCATCTAGTCCAACCCACCTGCTAAAGCAGGTTCACCTAGAGGAGATTGCACAGGAATGTGTCCAGGTGGGTTTTGAATGTCTCCAGAATAGGAGACTCCACAACCTCTCTCGACAGCCTGTTCCAGTGCTCTGGCACGCTCAAAATAAAGAAGTTTCTCCTCATATTCAGATGGAACTTCCTATGTGTCAGTCTCATGCACCACTGAAAGGAGTCTGGTCCCACCCTCTTGACATCCATCCTTGAGATATTTATAAACATTGATGACATCCCCTCTCAGCCTTCTCTTCTTCAGGCTGAACAGACCTAGCTCTCTCAGTCTCTCTTCATAAGAAAGATGCTCCGGTCCCCTAATCATCTTCATAGCCTGCCACTGGACTCCCTCCAGTAATTCCTTGTCCTTCTTAAACTGGAGAGCCCAGAACTGGATGCAGTACTCCAGATGCGGCCTCACCAGGGCAGAGTACAGGGGGAGGATAACCTCCCTCGACCTATTGGTCATGCTCTTTTTAATGCACCCCAGAATACCGCTGGCCTTTTTGGCCACAAGAGCACATTGTTGACTCATGGTCAACCTGTTGTCGACCAAAACTCCTAAGTCCTTCTTTGCAATGTTGCTTTCCAGCAGGTCTGCCCCTAACCTGTACTGGTGCCTGGGGTTATTTCTCCCCAGGTGCAGGACCCTACACTTGCCGTTGTTGAACTTCATTAGGCTCTTCTCTGACCAGACCTCCAGCCAAATACCTTTTAAATTATAATCATTTGCAATTTGGATATCTACCTAATTCACAGAATAGACAGCCATCCAACAAGCCATTTTATCTTTCTCAAGCATTTATTACCTGTCCTCTGATTCAAACTGCTTGGAATAGACAACTTATACCTGAACAACTTACAATTTTCCTAAGTTACAAGGAAATGAAACTAAAGCCATTGGAGGCAATTAGCTGTAATGCTCTGCGGTCCACCTATAATTAAAAATTTGTCTTAACAGTAACACAGATGTAAATCTGTACAACAGATTCTTACCATGTTTCTCTTCTGTATGAGCCTTCAAAGCAGCCCTCCTTACTATGAAAATGGATGCATGTGGGAAATCAACTGGCATAGGTTGCAAAATTGAATATTCCTCTTTTCTAAATGTTGAACAAAACTTTCTTTTGCACACGTCCTTGGTTTCTATTACAGAATAAATTGCTCCAATGATAGGGATGTAGTTCCACCAAATTGAAGAGATGTATATATTTTTGTTTGTGCAAAAAAAAAAAAGTCTGATAGTTGATATTAAGACTAAACCTCAAAGTACATATCCAAATGCTTCGGGTCAGTATGGGAAACGCTGTGAGGTCTGCTTTTTTAGTATCACATCAAGTCCAAATAACTTTGTAATTTTCAGTTGACATTAATATATAAATGTGGATTATTTCACTAAAATATACAATATGGAAAAGCTACTTGCTTCTGGAAGGTAGCAGTCCAACAGCTTCAAAAATACTTCCAATATATAATGTAACTAAATATTTAAAATAAAGAATAATTCTTTAAAACGTTATGAAAACCTTCTTATACACACTAAATAGTAACCGATGTAGAAGCAATAATAATTTTAAACATAAACATGCCTATTGCAAATGCACTCAGCCTCCATAAAAGAAAAATTATTCTTTGGAAAATGGATTTTACTCATTAATGAAATTTCACTCATTAAAATTTACTCTGCATAGCAATGATAAATTGGAAAGTTGATTTTTCTTAATGAGACATTTAACTGAACTAAAATATTGCAGAGCAACACCATTAAATACGGCACCATTGAAGCAGGAAGGAATTTAATTTTTTTAAACATAATACAATGATTCAATTTTTTTTTTTTTTTTTTAATTTCAGCATTCCTTCTATGCAACATTATTCAACTATATTATCAGTAATCTAATTCATTTTTAATTGGTCAGATTCTGGGTTGTCATACAATTTTAAATTCCTGAAGTCAATGGGATGCTCAGGGTACTACTATGCAGAAATGAATTTGTTGCCTATTTGATCATATTTATCATAGTTGTTTACATGTAGCTGTACTACTAATAAATAAAAATATAGAAAGGTGGCTGCTTTCATTGCCATTTAAATATGTTCCTGCAAATTTATTTTTTCAATGAAGAACTTAACAGAATAGAAATTCACGGCAGTAATTTTGTCAGGTATCTTGGACATTGCTGAAAAATCTATTTTATTCTATATGCACAAAGGAAACAAGAACAGCATCTAGTTATGGTAACACTGATGATGTGCTTCCTAGTTACAAATCAGGCAAAATCTCATCTTAAGGACCTTGTTCTGTGGTCTCACTTCTGTAGCTTACTCTGGACTGGCAGAACAACTTGAAATGTCAAAGAAATCAAAGTTCGAAAAGAAACACAGATAACTGAAGAGTATTTACATAAGACTACATTCTTTAAGAAAAGTCAACTATTGTATCAAATAAGGTACAAAAGGGTGTACTCAAAAAGATATGAAAGGGGAACGGGCTGCATTCAGGCACACAAAGAGCAATGGTAGCACAATGAAAGCTAGCATGAAATAGGGAATGTAACTCACTAAACAGAAGAAAGATTTGTGAAAGAGAGCTTTTGTTTCAGTCTGGACTGAAAATCACAATGGAAAAGAGATTCTTATAACGGTAGCAAATGAGGAAAAGAGTAATAAGAAAGCCTTGGGAAGGACAGTACATGAAAGAGCATTTATACAAATGTATTAAAAATAGCAGACCAAATAAATTCAGCCTTTTGTGCTGAAAAGGATCAGCATTAGCAGTATCCAAATATTTAGCAGTTACATGAAGTATAAGAAGAGTAAATGGTAGATGAACGTATGCACTGCCAGGAAAAGAGCAAAACCAATTTAGGAATAGTGGATTTGCCTCTAATGCCTTAAAAACTGCTGTAATAATTAAACCTTTTTAAGATTAACTTAAGACAAAAGTGAAAAAATTAAGTTATGTTGGTTTATACGATACAGATGCTGCAAAGCTAACTCAATTTATTTCTCAAGAAAATATTTAGAAAAATAAACTTCAGAAGGCCTAGAGTTTGACTTCGGTGGTGCATGTAAGATTAAGTCTTCCTCACAGAATTGCAAAAGATCAAAATCAGAATCACCTGGCATACTGATATCGTAGATCTGCTACGGAAAAAAGGATGATCTGAACACATAGTAGGTTAAAATACATACAGATTAGTGATTAAACATTTGGTTTCTAGCTAAAAAACAGAAGTTCATGAAGCTCCTGTTGCACAGCTCTGTAATCTCTAACAGAGATTACTCTTTGCTAGCAGACTTTTCGCTTCTTTCCAAGGAAAAGGTACGCACAGTACAGTAGCTAAATTCCTGTATGACCCCAAGCTGAAAGTGAAAACAGTGCCTTAGAAGAAAATAAAGACTGATGCTGAAGAAAGAACTGAAAAGAAACAAATAAACTTCAGTAAGTAAGTTCACTCCTGTCACAATCATAATTGACAAATATATGGGTCATTTAACATGCATGGTTTTTGTCACTAACACATATCCAAAATAATATGAGTCAAAACACTGGTTGGATCCCATTAACAAATTACACCAGATCTGATTATTTTTAGAAAATGTACCGAATAGGTGTTGTCTTTTCATTATATAACATACCCTTTTGAGCATCTTTTTAATCTCTACAATGACATTATATTAAGCTTGGGCAAAGTGAAGAAGACTAGGCACCTCAAATGGGATGAGGGTTGAAACTAATTCATTTCAATACAAAACTAGAGCAGTTACAATGTCCTCAGAGATGCTGTGTATACGCAAAAGTGCCAAGATTCTATGAAAATCTCTGGTGTGCATTTATTTATACACACCGAGAACAGTCCCTGTCTTAAAGACCTCAGTACTTCATTTGCGACCTATCCCAATGAACTCCAGAATTTAGGTCATTCTGTAAACATTTCAAACCAGTGGACTGGTCACAACAGAGTATATGAAAAAATCTCATGGTCACTCTTAAGATATGTCACAAAGGGGGTAGACAGTGCTTCCACCTGTCCACCTCCACACTCCTTCCTCATATAATCTACAGAAAGCCTCCTGTATTAGTCAAGATGAGATAATTCTGATGTTTAATTCAGAGACTAAAAGTCCCCACCACCAAAGCTATTTACAGGCTGGGCAGGGGAATCATGGATGGGGCTAGAAACAGAAGATAGATACAGGAGGAAACATGGTGCTGTAGGTTAGGAGTTAGCATTGACTTCTGCAGAAGGGAGGAAGAAGACCCTAAAATGCAGGCTCCGCATTGTAGGTTCCTAAGTCCTTGATTGTATTTAGTACCTTTCATTGTGTCACTGAGTCCAGTTAATGACAAACAGATATTAAATTTTCTGCATCCACCAGTAATAAACTGTTGCAAGTTTTTGATTGATCAGATAACAATGTAAGTTCTTTTTACTAATTTCTTTCAACTTTTACTATCTTAATTTTGACAGAGCAACACCATTGTTCCACATGTAAATCACAAAAGTTTAATTACAATCAAAAGATAGGCCATAGAAAGTCAATATGTGGACTAAGCTACATTCAGCACAGGGACAAGATTATATTATGAAGAAAGAAACACTGCATTTCAGAATAATATGTATATTTCAAAGTTACATTCTTTGGAAAAATTACAAAGCACCTAAGGAGGAATGAGATCAGAATCCACACTGAGAAAAATGTGCTCTCTACAGGACTAGAGAAATTCTCTCTGGATGATGTTACTTCATCTCCCTCAACGATTATCAAGGAATATTTCTATAGACAAAGTAGGTAACCTCAGTAGAGAATAGAAGACAAAACAGTAAACAAAATCAAAGAGTGCTTATGTGCTCTAAACACTAACCTCTTAGCAGTGTTTCCAGTACTTAGTGTCTCAGTTTCTTTATTTATCTGGAAAACCTAACTTTTCCTAGGAGTAAGTACTCCAATCTAGAGCAAACATCCATACCTTTCTGTTCTTTTAATGTTTTCTTACCAAGACTCTTAAAAATATTTATATATCAGTAAATGCAATGTTTAATTTAATATGTAGTCTGTTGTGCAACAAATGTCATCCTTATTACATAAGTGGAGGAAAAAAGCTGAACACCATTTAAATTCTATTAGCTAAATTTATCTGAAAAATGTTTTAGGTTTAATTTTGATTTGATGAGATTTTCCTAGAGGGATTTTCAGCCCTTAAAATCTTCTTTTCCCAGGATGTGACATTAGCTGAATCTGAATCTGTGAACTGGAATCTGTCAATTTTAAGGTACTGAGGAGCACTTAATTCTGGTCCCTCTGCTTCCTTTTTTGCTAGTCATGCATCCATTCAAAGTTAGGATGACAGAGGCTGTCGTGCTGCAGCTCCTATCTATTGCCTTCTGGCCAAAACCTCATTTTTGTTATCAGCTGTTATAGATCCTATGGAAAAGCTGAGTTGAGATCTTCTGAATTGCTGAAGCAAAAACGGGTCTGAGACAGGAAATTAAAGAAAACCAGTGGAAGACTGGCAGGAACTTCGTACAGAGATCTTTTTGGTAAGAAAACCAGATCTCAAGAAAAGATGGAGTGTCAGAATGTTGATGCTACCGAGTAATTAGGCTTTCATTAGTAGCAGAAAAAAAATCCAAAACAAACAACAACAATAAAAAACAATAAAAAACGACAACAAAACCACATTTACAAATGGCCATAGCTAACAAATGGATTCTTCTGAAACATGATTTATCCTTTTCTGGGTGAATTATACTTTTACACATGCAGCTATTTTTGTGTCTTTGCAACGGAAATATTTTGAGGCTTATTGTATATAAACAACTAACTTCAGATACATCTAAATATAACAAACCAATAACTAGGAAATGAAAATAAGAGGTACAGTAATGTAAGAAGGAATTAGATTGCATTTGTGTATAGGGAAGCTCAAATGGTTCCATGAAACCTAGTAAACTTCATTTTACAGCACCACATTTTATAATCTTCTCTTATTTTGTTAGTCTACAGTTGTGGCAATGCACAGGGTAAGAGAATCTCCAGCTGTTTCTTTTGTAGTGAATTTCAATTTAAAGTGAGTATGAAGCATTCCTCCATACCAATTAATGCAACACAAAAACAGTTGAGAAGCCTTTAATTCCCTTCTGAGGCGCTTCTTGCTCTTTCTCTGCACTTCCTGGTGTGTAAATTCTGTGACACCAAATCCTGCACTTGAAATGCAGACCTGGTGTGTGTGTCCTTCTTAACCCCTCTCCTCAGCACCCTCCTTCTCCCAAGCAGTTTTGTAAGATTACCTCACAATAGATAATTCATATTCAACCCCACATTCAGTCAGTTTCGGTGACAAAAAGTACCACTGCAAAGATTTGGTTTTACTTTCAGAAAAATGTAAATGTGATCATTAGCTTAGTGTATAAAATAAACTGGGGGAGACAGGGAATGAAGGAAACGTCATTGTCCTGCTGTTTGCCAGAGTGCATAATAAATGCTAAGATTCTTTTTCTTATGCTTCCACGTAATAAGATGAAATATCAGAATTCTTGGAGGATTGTTTGTTGGTTTCTTTACTCTCTTATCTGGAAAAACAAATTGCATGTTTAGTACCCAAAGCCTAAAAAATGGACCTTGCAAAACGATCAAAGTAAAGCTTAAATGGAGGCCACATGGTAAGCTTGTAATGGGTCTTGCTTGCGCTGGGAGACAGGCCCCTTGTTGCTTTCAGCTTATTGCTGAAACAATACAAATGTAACTTCCCATGTTGGTGCTCCCTCCATTACTGCACAGTCATGAATCCATGTTTTCTGCTTTGTTCCAGACTGGGATTTGAATGAAACTGACACAAATCCAATTGCAAGGATTTTCTTATAATGTTCTCTTTCAAAGATAAGTATTAATATATGCAATATATTACAATAGACAGAAAAAAAATGAGCCTTCAAGCACTGCATTTTGAAGCAGAACAAGTGTATTACTAAAGTCAAAGAGGCACAACAGATGTGTGCTTCTGCCTTCAAAAAACAAGAACAGCAAAAGACCATACAGAAATACTTCACGGACAAGAAAATATTTTTTTCCTTAAATAAAAATCTGTTAGGTCCTGATCCTGACTGAAATCACCAGGAGATGAACCCAGCGATATCAAAGAAGGAAGCAAACTAGCGTGTAAGGGAGTACTGTACACATATTACCTTGTGTGTAATGTTGTCAAATTGCATGTGAACTTTTGCTAATATATTTGCTCCTTCTGTTATGTTTTCAGCTTTACAAACAACAGCTGTTTAAAGCAACACAGGGAAAATAACTTCTTGATTACTTGTTTGGAGCAATCTTCACACGGCTTATCAAACTAGAATAAAACTCCTAGTATAAACAACTTTTATAAATGTCATTGAAATGTCTTAGATAAATACAGCGATAGTGTAGACTTCAGTGATTTCAAAACAATCTAGTAATTCCAAGGCCATCTCCTCACTACGACACGATGCATGAAATTTCTGAAGCAGCAGAAAAAAAGGAAAGTATTGCCTGAGGAAGTAAAACTGAGTCACTTTTCACACAGGTATGCTATTTCATGACTGTCAGGTGGAAACTCTTCAGGATTAATGCTTTATAATTCTCATATGGCTGATGCTTTAGAACTTCAAAGTGTAGTAGAACATTTCACATTTTCTTCAGCCCATGAGGAAAAACCTTTTCATTGAAAGTTGCTGTCAATTGGAATCTTGAATTTAATACCATACAACTGCTACACGTTTTATGAAGACTGAAATTATGCACAACATGTGCAGTTGTCCTGGTAATGTGTGTTCCGGTATTAAAAAATGCTTTGTCTTAGTGCTGAAAACTACACAGAGTTATTCTTCATATCTTTTAGCATTTCATTAGAAAATTTTCTAAACTATTCTTTGTTTAAAAAGAAGATTTACTCCTGTATAATTATGTTTTCTTTCACCAATAAACAGAAATATATTGTTGATTGAAAAGATAAGTAATCAGAGGGTATTATAAAGAAAATGACATGAAAATCAATATATAGTTCCTGAGGAAGAGACTTAAGTAGTTTAAATTTGAATTCTAATGGTGGTAAGTCATGAATATAGAATTTGCCTCTGTAAAAAATAATCTGTTTGCTATAAAACCAACCCTAGTTATCTAATACTTCAAGATACAGTGTATTAGCACCCT
This sequence comes from Patagioenas fasciata, assembly GCF_037038585.1. Classification (NCBI taxonomy): domain Eukaryota; kingdom Metazoa; phylum Chordata; class Aves; order Columbiformes; family Columbidae; genus Patagioenas; species Patagioenas fasciata. Next base: position 36,385,955 of record NC_092523.1, read on the forward strand.
CTCTGAATCTGTGTGAAGCTGGCCCCCTTTGGCAACTAAAAGAGCTCTTTGAACCATAGAACAGATGTAATGAAAATTGGTTCCATTAAATGCAGCTGGTAAATTACAAACTGAAAAATTAATGCACCATACCAAGACTCTAGGGGCTAGAATGAATCAAGGTGTGGTTGCCAGATGCTAACAGTTCTTTTTGCTCCCTTTTTACTTCAAAATAAAAAGTACAGTAGCTTATAAGTGTGCACTAAAACAAGGACTGCAACTGTAATTACAACACAAATACTAAAGTTAAGCCAACAAAAACATTATTATCAGAAGTAAATTCTATTGCTGCACTTGAAATCTGCATGTCACAGCACAGAAAATACTAAGGACACATGATCTTACATGGGAAAATTCATGGAAGAAAAAAATCAATTAGGGGCTAGTAAATTCAAACACACAACTTTTAGCTCACACTTTCCCTAAGCTGTGAATTTCTGCAAGCTGAGGGACGTAGTTCTATTCTTTTACTCTCTAAGTATCCATGGCTGAATGCAATTAGAACAAGATGCTTCCCTGGTAGATTCCATGAAAAGGTTATTCTCTCTCTATTCAAAACCAGAATATGAATAAAGGAAAGGGTGACTGTCCTCAGTTGTTGCTACTTGTGCAAAATGCTTCAAAAAAATCTTGCTTCAAAAATAGGAAAACATGCAGGCACCCTAATAACTTTTTCTTTTGTATGGAAATGTGTTCACATAGAATTTTTAAACATCCTGAGAATCCAGTGGTATACTAGAGAAAGTAAAAAGTATGTACATGTCATACACATATGGTGCTATAACGTTTACAGAATTGGTTCTGTCATAATCTGAAGCTGAATTCTTATTGCTGAATTTCAAGGTGATTTTTTTTTTTTTTAATGAAGTTCAAACGTTTAAAAATGGTACCTTATTGCAGTCAGCACATCTGGATGTCTGTGTTTGTCAGATACTGCATTGTTGTATGTGCATGATAAGTCATAAAAATGTTGCCACAAGTAGAGGATGGTAGAAATGATGGCTGATGGAATCAATTTTCCAGGTGAATTTCAAAAATTAGTACGTGAAAGTCTGTATGTAACACCAATGAAATCAGGTGTAATCAGACTGAAATATTCCGTATCCAGAAAAGCACTAGGAGTGCTCACAGTTGTGGACTTCTGCAATCCACTTGATTTCCCTGATTTCTTGGTGAGCTTTGTTCTTTAGTGTGCTTTTGAATACAACTACTTATTTGCTAGTGTGCATAAACTGGTATTTCTATTTCAATGCATTTTCACTCTGTCGTGAGCTCTGTTATTGGTTTGCTTGTTGGTTTTTGTCTTCTCAAATGCTGGCAAAAAGCACGCTGCATCTCATATGACTCAGATATTGTATTTGCATAATATCCTAACCAATTTTCCTCAGAGGGCATCATATCCAGTTTCAATAATAATGAATTACAAGTATCAATCACAATTAGATACTTCATCAGGCATATTTGTGAATGTACAAGTAGGTAAGAAATACATGGATCAGTAGGTGGAGACACTTTAAAGCTACACACTGAGTGAGTTTAGTGTGGAGTTTAACCTGTTAAGTCAAATAGTTACATGAAATACAAGAGGTGAAACCAGTTTGGCAAACTAACTTCTATATCTTCAAAAGCAGACTATTAAGACTAGTGTCTGAATGATCTAGAAGTGAACATGTGCTTTAGCAGGGGAAAAGGGAAATGAGCAAAGGGAATTCAAGCTGATTGTAATCCCAAAGGCTTCCTCAAGTGGTTATATTCCAAGAAAGAGAGCCCCTGCCTCTGAGATCTGTAACCTGAGATAAAAAGTATGCACTAAGACTAAATTACTGGCAACTGAATCACGAAAGCATATGCAGTAGGTTTCTCCCTGGAAATGAGGACAGAGGTCTCTCACATTTACTCTTCATGCAACTAGATTCATTGTGGCTTGCTTTCTTTATCACAAACATTTAAATTACATCATCCATTTGGATCACTGTAAAATTAATATATTACTGGCTTTGACTAAAAATAAGCTTGAAGATAATGCCACTTACCCAAGTGTATGATAAACCTAAACCCCAAAGTTACAGCACCGTTTAACAATAGCCCAGCTTCCATATATCTATCCCAAGCTTTTCATACAATGTGGCAAAAGCATAAAGTGGTTTGTTATACGTGATCAAGGCAGGATGGACCTATAATCTAACTCAACAATACTAAGTAAAGAGTACTGAATGATGACTGTTCATTCATGTATTAATAAATGAAATAAACGTGTAAAGGTGGGAACTCTAACAGAAGGTGCCAACCTCTCCCTTACTGCTTTATGCTGACTATCAAGATCACAGAATCATGGGATGGTTGAGGCTGGAAGGGACCTCTGGAGGTCATCTTATCCAACCCCCATGCTCAAGCAGGGTTGATCACAGAGGAAAAATGGGGCATGACAGCCTAGTGCAAACAGAACATAACGTTCATTTAAATAAACTGTGATTTGAGAAGGGGGATGCACAATACAAAATGTGATTTATAAATAGCATTCAAATAGTGTTTCAGTAAACAAGGTCAAAAGAACAGCTTCCATTATATGACAATCTAAGTTATATTAAGTAATGAAAGCCAAACTGCATTCTCTGCCTTTTATTAAAACTGAATGGGGTTGATAACAGGGAATATATAGTAAATGAAATTTCCTGAAAGTGTTCCCTGGAGTTTCTTATTTGGAAAAAGGTAAGGAAATTAAAATTTAATTCATTAATTAAAAGGGAATGAGTGTTCAAAAGTGCCCAAGACAAAGCTGCACTATTTGTTGGAAAGCATAAGCTCACTCTAGATTTGTAGCGTAGCAGTGCTAGTTTTTCAGACTTTGACAGCAAACCCAGCAAAACAATAATTTCCATTTACAATGCCTATTAAAAAAAAAACATCAAAAAACAAGAAACCTAGGAATCTAAAGAAAAAAAATCTATGAATCTAAAGAAAGCTATGAATCTAACTTGTTATATGTCTCTTTTTTGATACACTTACAGTCAATATTTGCATTCTTTGCTTCGTAAGTGCTGGAAAGAAATGATTTAGTTGAGTTCTTTTAATGCCTGCCACTAACTGACTGCAAAAAGCTATGAAATTTCCATGTAGTGGCACTGATGTTTCTAAAGACTGGCCTGATTCCTTCCACTAAAACTGCTCAAAATTAGCTTCATTGATAATAATGAAAGGTTTAGACAAATAAAAGCCTTCTAAAGGAATGCATGCCTATTTTATTGTTTTCCTGTCCTGGTTCTTGGCTAGGACAGAACCAAATCTCCTTTCAGTAACTTTTTTCTTTCAGTTAAGTTTCTTCTAATAACTGCACTTTCAGAACTCAACTACATTTTTTCAGTCAATATCTGCTCCTAAAATTGATTGATAATGCTTGATGTTGACAATTATTACTAAGGTAACAGTAAGAGTGGTATGCAGAAAGGCCCATGCTTATACTTATCCGTATAGAAACCAAGATCACTGCTAAATCTTTTATGTTCCACAAGTTGGGGGGGGGGCGTAGAAGGGTCACAGCTGTGGGGAGGAGCAGACAGAACAGGTGACCACACATTGACCAACAAAGTATTCCACTCAATACACATCACATTCAGTTAAAGCTGGGGGTTTACAGAGTTTGCTCTCTTTTCTCCTATGGCCAGTGTACGTGAGGAACCCTGCCCCTTCTGCTTCCAATACCGATCCCTGCGTTCCTGAATCTGGTTCCTGTCTTCTGCAGAGTGTGGGCCAGGATTTCCTGGCACCTGCCCTGCAGCAGCTGTGGTGCTGCCACTGCCGCATGCAATTTCACTCAATATTGCTTTGTATATATAGAATTATTTCTAATGCTAGAAGTAATAATATATATAAATATGCAATATTATATATAAGTATAATTAATATTAACATTATTTTACTTTTTCCATTGTTATTGTTTCATTAAAGTGGTTTTAATTTTCCAACCCACAAGTCTCTCTCCCTTTTCTCCTTTCCCTTTTGAAGATGGAAAGGGTTAACAGCGAGCATCTGTCATCTGGTTAATTGCCAGCCCAGCCCTAAATGGTGACATTTCCCAACAGCCTAAAATAATGTATGGCTCCTTCAATCCTCATGTTTTTAAAAACCTTCACCTTCATCACAATTAACTAAATTCCTCATAATTCGTTAAAAGTATTAAAATCATAAAACCATTTAGTATGCTTAGAAAAATCCAGCCTACAGCAGATCATGCTTCCTACGTGAGAATAGTGTGGAGAGTATATTCAACAATTCTTGCATAAAAAAACCTGAAATACAATTAGAATGTCTTCCGCAAGAAAACAAATTTATACTAACCAGTAGCTTATTTAAGTTTTGACTGGATGGCACATTAAAGTTATGTATCACTAGGCACAATAATTTAAGATAGCACGTTAAAAACTGTGCATAATTGCTCCAGAGAAGTGTAGATAGCAGGGACAGAAAAACAAAACAAAAGAAAACAAAGTAAGAAAATAACCACTGCTGTTAGCAACAGAAAATTTACTCTTTGGTTTGGAAGCACAGCAACCCTTTTCAACTGTTTCAACCACTAATTAGTTTGCAACAAGAATCTTGCAGTGATACTGATAAAATTTTCTAAGAATAGGTGACACCAAAAGGGAAGGAAGTGGATGCTTTTTGGTGGTTCTCTATATGGTCTATAAATCAGCGTCTCCTTCCAAAAATCCAGACCACAGTCAGTACTAAATTCTAAAGTTTATCTGCTGTCACTATATCTGTACAGGTTTTTGAGCAAATGACATTGACATTGTCTGTACAGAATCACTAGGCCTACTGATAATTTTATGTGGAATTAATGATCTTGTAATAAAAAATTTCTAAAACCAGGGATTATTTACAGGTAGTGTAAACAAGTATGCTGGATTTTAAGGAGCTTCTTTCCTACATTCATATTCTTTAATGCCACCAATTTATATAACCAAAATTTGAAGAGATGGTGGAATTGACTCAGTGTAGACTGGCAACTGCTACAACATACCAAAATTAGGTTATAAATAAAAAGTCCAACATAATTTTCTGTCTTGCTATTAACCTCGTAATTCTACTTTTCATTTCCCTGTAACCTTCTAAACTTAAACGTTATGAACTAAGCTACCAATGAAGAAAGGTAAAACAAAGTGATAGTAGCAGGATCATTTAACAAGTAGCAAGTGACTAGACATTATATTTGGCAATAAATATTTCCTTCAAGAGCATTCCTGACATTTCTTAAAGAACTTGTCTTCACAAAATGAATTATGAAATTCTCCATAGGCAAAATAAAAAGTTTCATAAAGTACAAATTGCTGTGGTTTCTGCCACTGACTATGAGACTTAGAAATTATCACAGAGCTTGAGCAGAAGACAGGAGCCAATCTGCCTGGGTGTTAGGAATTTCTGTGAAGGTCCAATGCAAGACCAAAGTCTGGAAACAAAATCAAAGTCTACCCCTTGAGCAGACAAAGAAGACAGATCTTTTCCTCTGAAGCTACGATTCATATGTAAAGCTGCCTTACATATACAGATTACATTTAGCAATTTTATTTTGCATTGCTCCATTTCCTTTCTCGTAGTCCAAAAATCAATTTGAGAAACATTTTTTCTAGTAGAGTTAAAGAACTCAAATGATATAAATAAAAAATAACTGATGAATGGATTTTATGATCTTTCTTCACTTCAGATGAAGCTACTGTGCTAAATGAGAACAGACTACAGAAAATGATGATGGCACATCAATTCCAGTTGTCACCTTGCTTCAGTCAGTGATGTCTTAACTGGTATCTCCTAAGAAGACAGAAAAGCCCACCACGTACCTAGACTGCTGCACCCTGAGACTAGGACAGAATTCCTCCTCATTCTCTAGTGGTAATTATTTTCTTTCCTGATCAATAGATCCCTCACAACTTAGGCAAAAACAATCTCCCATCTTACATAAATCTCAATACTTCTTTTTAATTCCTGCTGAACTACTTCTGCTTCAATGTCATGGAGGGGAGTTGAAGCCTATGAACCCACGTTTAAAACTAAAACGTTTCTCAGATATTTAATTCATCAGTGTTTTCTTCTGTTGTGTATCAAAGGTCAGTTAGACAAATTATTCAGTGTGTCCAAATTCTAATGAGGTGTAAATTGTTTTTACACTCTCTATAATTGTTGTGGTATTGGCAAACAGTCACAAAGTGACTAGAAAAGACAATTCAGAATTTTGGTTAAAAACAATAAGAGTAAATACAAAGTTTTTTTTTCTTTTTCTTTTTTGTTTTTTTAAGTTGTATATTTTCTAATGGAAACATGTCTATTGTTTTGAAAGGTTTTATTGAAAAGAGTGAAAAAAATATATGAGTTTTGATGCTTTAACCCCAAAATTAGTTTTAAGAAACATAGATCTTGTCATTGGTCTCTGGTTTTTGTTCTACACAGTTTTAACTCTGGCACCTTTTCACTTATGTTTGGTAAGTATTCCACTTAGTATACTTTAGCATAGGACACCAATTTCCTAACTTATATTTGCACAGTATTTGCAAGCAGAAAATCTACTGATAAACTGTTCATATGTACAATCTAAAAGTTTTGCATTTACCTTTCACCTGTTGTCTAAAATTCCTTGTTATACAGTATGTTTATTACACTCCCCTCCCCCTAGTACTGAAAAATAGCTAGCACACAAAGCTTTAACTATTTAAAACCACAAAGAAACCCTGAAAATTAAATTTAGGACTCAGTCAATATCAAATATATTTATAAAGGAACATTTAGGTAAATAGCAAACTGCCTATTTTACATCTGTGTTTATGTTATAGTTCTTTATATGTTATAGTAACACTTTAGAGTTCTCTGTGTGTCAATATGTGCATGTATACAAATAGAAAATTATTTATATTATTAATGTGCAGTGCATGTGATTTAAATACTATTTGTACTATAGTTAACATGAATAAGATACCTCACTGCAAGAGCCAGGAGCCAAGCAAATTGACCTTTCTTATTTTCTTAATCAGTAAAATGTAGCTTTCTTAAAATAATCAATCAAATATTGCTTGACAGGACTCTTTCTACAAAAAGAGTGTTTTGGAAGTTTTCTTTTTCTTTATGTTAAAAAATATTCTTTAGTATTCATATGTAAAATAAGAATCATAATGTTTATTAAATGTAAGCATGCACATGTAAAAAATATCTATGTTTTTATGACTTCTTTGTTTGTCTAAAGCTACCATTTGGAATAGTAGAATTGCATGGCAATGTAGACTGATTATCTTTGGTGGCCCTCTCAAATATATAAACAGCAGGAAAATGATGAAGAAGCTTTTACAAAAATGTAATTATTAATTAATGGTACCGATTTACAGAAATGTGGTACATTAACAAATACATGTGAAAGCTTTTTAAAACACAGATGGAATAGCAGAAGACAAGGTGGACAGATAATGACCACAGGAAATGACCTTGAATCAGATGACAGAAATTTAAGGTGATTCAGATTTCAGAGGAAATCTTTATCACTGTGCTGCCGTTTACTATCTGAAGAGAACAAGAAAATTGAGAGTGCAGACAGGGGAGAAAAACTCTCATTAGACACTGCATTTCTACTTTCTCAATTTGTAAAGGCATATTTTGTCTTTAAATGATACTTTCAGACGAAGATTTGTAATGAATCTATTAAGAAAACTGCACATTCAGGAGCCTCTAGAGTAACAAGCAGCCTTAAACTGAAAAGGAGGAGGAGGAATTTAAACATTCAAATGAAATATTGATTACCAGATCTTAAGGAGAAGGGCAGAAGTGAGTAAAAAAAATAACATTCACCTCCACAAAACTGATGCCAAGTATCAAAATACGGATAATGAGAAGGAATGTTTTCATTAGTGGAATAAACAAGCCTGGTTCATTAGAACAGCAGAAAACCGTCTTTAGCCCTTTTTGTCCTTATCTTCCCTTCAGATGAGGGTGACAGCAAACAATTAGAGACAGACAAGAAGAAGAAACATCTTAGGCAAAGAATTCAAGCTTAGGTTAATATGACATTTTAGGTTAATTAAGGGTAAGTAACTATGCTTATTGTTAAGCATGATCCTATGCGTTAATTTTATCTTTTTGTTTTTCTCATGTATCAGACTACAGAACAGTAAAAACCTTAGCAAATGTCTGAATCCAAACCACACTTCTGTGGCATTCAGAAGTAACCAGAGCAGGCTGACGGGCTCCTTTAGAGTTAAGATCACAAGGATGTGGACCAGAAGAAGAGTCTTCAAGCAACTCACGACAGATGGAAGAATCCCTTGGCAGGAGGTATGTATCTAAATCCCTGAGGTTCAAAGAAAACTCATGGCATGCCTACAGTTATTAAGGAAATGCAGTATTCACATACAGAAAAAGATAGTCCAAGTTCTTCTGTCAGGTCTTTATTGAATGTGAAAATGCAACAAATTAACTAATAAGCTAAAACCATTCCTAGAAAAAAAAAAAGTCTGTTTCTTTAAATCTGCATTTCATAACTTTGATCCTAATTAAATAATTAAAACCAGTTTTACAGCTGTTGCCCTATTACACCTTATTCCAGGCAAAAAAAATCTTTTCCCTCATCAAACTGAACTTTAGGAAGCAAAACAGGAAAAAACACGACCCCAAAAGAAGTGACAGGGAGCAACTGCAGACCACTGCCAGTGTCATTTTTCTGCTCCCCAAAGGCAAACAATGTTTACTTGGTTGGCCTAATAGACAGAATCACTGACTATGCACACGTGCACAAAGGGAGAGAGAGGAAGTCAGTCACACAGAACATAACAATCCACTGGGACACAAGGTCACATCTAGTAGAGTAACAAAAGAAATCACTCCAATCAGGTTGTTTTGAAATGCAATAACTTGTGCCCTAGTGGAGCTTACTCGGTTCCACAACAATGGCCAAGTCACTAATTCAATAACAAGTCATAAAAAATTTGATTTCCAAGTTATTTTCCTTGCTGACTGTTGCCACTTACTGATTCTTCTCTGCTGTTGAATGAGCATGGCAATGGACCAAACTCAATTAACAGAAATACTCCTCATTGCTGCCTCTGCTTTTTGTACACATTATCATGGAATTATAACTGGAAGAGCTATATGACATTACAATATTTCTTGATTTTCTTTTCTCTTAAATCTTGTCCTATTATTTATTCCTGCATTGCTTTACAAAGTATATAATGCTATTGTATACTTACACATCAATTTCCACGTAGTCACTGACAGACAAAACACAAGGCAAAAAGTCAAACTTGATACAAAATATAAAGTCTTGCTAGAATAAAGAAATAAAACAATAAAAAGATTCCCACAAAATATGTAGGGCATAACATTTTGGCACAGGATAAGTTGAAATTTCTTGGTAAAGGAGTACTAAGAGACCATTGAATCAAATAATTCATTTGTTATTGCTAGTGGTCTCTGGATTTCTCCCATCTCTTCTTCCCAATGCATGTGTGATACAAGGAGACCAGAAAAATGCTAATATTATAATGAAACTGTGCTATTCTTTGCACTTGAAAGAAGTCTTGTAAACCTTGAGTCGACAGATTGATTTAGCAGCTTAGTCCCACTTCTTTCTCTCTTTATTTGCCCATTTGTCTGGGAGGTACAGAGTGTTTCTGCCTGCCAGAGTGTAACCAACATGAGACCTGTTATGAGAAAACAGTGCTTCAGGATTTAATCGAAGATTATAGAAAAGCAGATGTGGCTGATACAAAAAAATACAAAATTAACTCCATATACTTTTGTTAAGGTGTGTCTGTTTTGCAGATACTATTTTAGGGGTCTTATTACCTAACAGACATTGCAGGGCCAATATTGTGGACACAGAGTTGAAGGTCTAAACATTGAAAGGAACTGGCAATTCCATTCCAGTTCAAAAGAATTCTTTCCTACCATCACTAGAACTGAAATTCTTCATAAAACACAGCCCCCAGAATGTCTCTCCTTCTTCACTCTTCTTTGTACAGACACTTTTTTTGAATGAAAGGACACAATTTCCCTAGATTTTAGAAAGTTTTACTGTTTTACTATATGGAATTTCTAGGTATCAAATGGCTTTACAACAAAATAGTATTACTAAATACCTTGACAAATAGCTATTAATATCTCTGATGGAAATCAGATAAATCTTGACAGAAGAGTCTTTCTATATAGATAAGAACATCTCATCTATTCTCTTTTAGCTGGGGAAAACAAACCTGCTGATTAGGGAAACACAAATTTTCATGTATGTCAGCACACCTCTGACATCATGATCCTTCTCATCATACACCTGAAGACTAGAACACATATAGGGTGTCAAAGGTGTTTTAAATTTAATTTTCAAAATGGTTACAAGAGCCATGTTGTCATACCAGTGGAAAAGTTCAGACAGATATTTAAGGTAGGATAAACTGCAGGGTACAGTTTGTATGGTAACCAACAATCTACAGCTTTAATGAGATGAAAGATTTGAAAAGGGTTATTTGCAAATTGTCTAATAATAAGTAATTTTAGATGTCTCAAGGCCAGTCACAGGGAGAATGCAGTCGTTTATAGTTTTATAATCTTTGTGACATGGTGCCCTCCAGCAAGCACAGAATGGGTCCTATTTCAGTTGCTTTAAAAGACCTGAATGTATCAGAACAAAGTTGGCCTCAGCATGTTAAAACAGCATGAAATACATTCCCTTGCAAATTGTTTACAGAAAAAAAATGTGTTTATGGAAATGTATCACTGATTAAAATTACTAAAGGTAAAAGACTCTCTCCAAGTCTTTTAATTGTATTTCTTCCTAGAGTGTGGCTAGTAAGGATGTTATTCTAAACTCCCACTATGAAAAATAATAATAAAGTGTGTGTTTTTTTATTTGAACTACTATTTTCCCTAACTATCTTGAAAAATCTGGTTTTTAAAAAGCTGATGGCTCCCTTGATGAACAAAATCAAACTCCACTCCTGGTATTTTGGTCTTGTGAACAGGCACAGACCTTTTACACCTTGAAAACATAGCCTGTCAGAATTTTATCTTAAAGGCATCTTTGTCAAGAAGATGTTTTTATTCTGAAGATGATTGGTTATGCTTGCTCACTATTGAGACTGAACATGGAAACCTGAGTAGTGTGAAATTTACAGACCTCAAATAAATTCCTATTCCAATTAGTTATAAACCAGTCAAGTACTGTAAAAAAAGCTTCTTTGTGTGAAACTGTAACTTTTCACAAGTGAAATATCTTTCTTAATTTGTAAATTTCTTCTTTTCTTAATTCAAGCAGTCATAAGTGACAACTAGATAATTAATTTAGTCTAATACAATTAGTCAGAAGTTCAAAGGTTCAGATTAGAATGACGTATCATTACTTTTCTGTTAAGTCAAGAGCCAAAAATATTCTAGATTGCATCTAGTAGAACTGAAATACAGTGTTACTAATTGTATGTTACACATTGTACGTGGGTTTTGTTTTTTAATCCACTGTGGGAAGAAAGCGATAGCAGATGTAGGGTTTGCCCCATGTTCTTGTCAGAGGTTGGCTGTAAAAAGCCAATACAGGAAAAGCGGATCCGTGTCCTGTGTCATAATGCAATAATGTTGCAAAGTTATTGTATGTTTACAATCATTCTACAATTTAGTCAAACCACAGAAGAGATATGTGAAACAGCTGTCTACCAAAACTTTTTGAGTGAAAAAAGTATGAAAACATTAATGACAGAACTGACATTGAACTGACATTGAACTGACTGAACTTTTCCAGTACAAATATTTTTTACTTTTAAATTAAAAATCTGCTTTCCTAAAAATACATTGGTTTTTTTTACTATTTCGGAATTCACCCAGAGATTAAAACTTTAAAACTGTCTGTTTGAAATGATTATGACTTAGTTATCAGTTTGGAAAAAAAAAAATAATACACCACAAGAATCACTTATTTTCACAGTTGTATGCACAGACTCTTTAAAAGTTGTTTGTATTCTTCATACTTTCCTTTTCTTAACTGTCTGAACCTTCTGTGGAGAACAGGACTGGGTATACAGAAGTTGTGCAATACGATTGCTAAAGGGAATAAAAGTTTTGCTCTCATGTTAAAAAAATATAAAAAAAATAATGTTGCCAGTCAGGATTCCTAAAGTCTTACAGACGCATAGACACAGTGTACCATCTGAATTTGGTGGAGCAGCATTGTTGCAATCTGCAGCTAATTTATACATCTTGTATTCTTAGTACTAAGACATTTACAAGTAAACTACTAAATATTAGAGACTAAAACTTCGCTGAATCAGAAGAACCTCAGCTTTTGGTATGATTAAGTTTTAATTGTATTTTTCCTTAGGGATCACTAGTAGCTAATAAGCTCATGAAAATAGGACTTTAAATAGCAGGAGTAGTGAAAGTCACCCCATGTACCATATTTTGATCTGCTTGGCTGCCTAAAGCATCCTATTGCCTGCAGTTTCAAGAGTTCAGTTTTCATCAATGAAAAAATCTATAAAAAGCCCTTAAGAAAACCTTATTTTTGAAATGACAGCTGCTTCAGTACATCATGTACCTTTTGTGGATCTCAGAGATGTCTTTTACTGTGGTTTGTTAAAGATACTTGTTTGTGACTCAAAAATTCTCAATCACACACTTCTCAAATTCAATTATATGCATCTCACTGTCTGATAACAGTGATTGCAGTTATAACAATGAATAGAGATTGCAGCTATAAGCAGAGTAATTGCTAACCTTATAAAAAATCTTTTGCTCCATTTTTGAGATCAAGGAACTCTGGACTGTAGAACATGTTGTTGCCATAAAAGAGAGCGAGGGGATCTCATACATGTACGTATCAAACCAAAGATGGAGGCATCATTCTGCAAACAAAAAGAGTGGAACATAACCAAAACCACCTCTGTGCTGTAAATGGGAATGAATCAAATTTAACTTCTTTCTCCCAGGAATTTACCTTTTTCTTTTCCCTTTCACTAGGTGCTTCTAAATTAAGTTGGTTAAAAACCTGTAAGCTAACATGGAAGGAGTTTATACTGTCCTGGTTGACGGTTAATTAAATTATAAGCTGCAATTAAAACTGACTTGAGAGTCTTCATTTATTCCCTCCAACATATCCTAACTCATGTCTCATTTGCTAGTTCAAGTAAGGCCCTGATTCATTTATAGTGTTTAATTTGGATGGTCACGTAAAATATTATTGCATAATTTGAGACAATATAATTGCATTTCTGTAACTACACTTCTGCAATTGAAAATAGATTAAAATCTTGCACACACAAACACATAAAAAGAATAACTATTTTTACAAAAAAACCATTAATATCTATGAAAATAAATTAATAAATGAAAGCTCATCTTAAAAATCATCAAAGAGTTGAATAACAAGATTATAGTACTACTCTAAGTAGTTTAACAATTAATGATGATAGCCTTCTTTACCCGCATAAAAATTCAGTTAGTTCTATCAGAAAGTTGATACTGGCATATGACAACCGAGATGCAGAGGAAGGACTTACAGAGCGTCAAGGCTACGAATTTATAAAACACAGAGAAAAATAAAGCTGTAATATATTTAGCTTCAGAACAAACTAAGTCCCATGGACTTGCAGGGCACCAAGACACTATAATAGGTGCAACAATTACGTATGGCACAACTTTTGGTACATACTAACCTACCATCTGGGAGCTCTGCCGTTTTGATGAGAGAATGAACTGTTAATTAACAAATATTAAAATCCCAATTTGTCAAGTAAAATTAGACTCGAGATGAAGCACAGCTACCCATGAGAAGTTAAGCTATCAAAACGAAACCAGGTCAAAAGTAGTGAATGTCTTTTGGAACTAGCAAAAGGAATATTTCTGATGTTTAATTTCTGGTGGTTCAAAATACCTCATAATAGCTCATTTAATCTTTTTCTCTAAAGTCTCTGAGATACAGAAGGCTCCTAAATATGCTATTTTGTAAAAGTCCAGTGATCCACGTTTCTCCTGAGCTTCCACATGAGGTGGTCTTCTTTCCCTTCTACCAAGACTCCATTGCTGTTGAGCAATATATCATAGTGATTTCTCTCTAACAGTGAAAGGATTTGAAGGACATTCTCATTGCTTGAGAAAAATACACTTTCTGAAGATGAGTGCCTTACAGTTTTGAACTATACAACCTCAATATCACAACTGCTGACCTGCACAGATGCCATGGAAACACATTTCCTTAGACTGAAAATGGAAAGATGTTTCTTAAGGTAAGAAAATTTCCCTGTATGGAGGGTAGTTCCCTGACAGTGCAGATCTGAGTATAACAGTACATGAAGATGCCCACGACATACACACAACAGCATGAAGATACATAGTCCTGTATGAAGTCCCTGCACTACATGAGGCTGAAGCTGAACTTGTAAACGAGAAAGTTGCTCAGTCAGTTTCCACATATATGCAAGAATACTAAACTTTGCAAAGAAATATTTTCACCTTTCATTCCTAGATTTAGGGATTTGACAGTTTAATTCACCTGAAATAAACCCCTGGCACCTGAAGAGTCTATTTAATCTTTTTCTTTTGAATGAATACTGAAATCAAAGTAAAGTCCAGCAGACATTTTGTTCTATTTGATTTAACCTGGGTTTTCTATTAGTAACTAGTTTGATGGTTTTCCCATCTCCCAAGCTGGATGTCAGAGGATACCCTGTTTTGACTTTTTAAAAAGCAATATGAGTGAAATAGGCCTGTAAAAAAAAAAAAATCCTTTAAATAAGTGCCTTTAAAACTATGAATTAATGTTAAATAGATTTTAATACAAATCAACAGTAGAAAAATACACTCATGGCTAGATACTAAAGGCTGCTATTTGCTCCTACCTGAAGGCAACACAGAAAATTCATAGGAACACTGAGATCACATCTAGCAAGAAAAAAAAAACAGGCACACATACACACAATTTCTGCTATTAAAAGCTAAACTCTGTTGTATCATGACTAGGTGGCTTCAACTGTAGTAAAGGCTGGAAAACTGACATTCCATTGATTTACAACCTATGCTGACATAATAATCTACAAAGGAGCTCCCCCATAATGCTCTACAAATGATGTCATTAATACTCCTCTGGAGGCAAAGCCTGATATGAGGAGTCAATTCAGACCTTCCACTACCTTAGATCTAGGGAAAGACAATCGTGCAAAAGTGTGTTTAATCAAATGTGATTGTTTAGCTGCATCTCTTGCTACTTACTAAGGTAGAAATCCATGTAGTAAAATCACTGTTTTTCTCTCATTTTATGTCCTGCGTACCATACCAACTGCAAAATAATAAATTTCTTAAATTCACTTTTCACCTATGTGATTGGGGGGCGGGGCATGAGACAAAAGTATTACCAAATGATTCACTGAGCTACAGAAACCTTCTTATTCAAATGACAAGAAAACTTTAGTCTCACTTGCTTGTCAAGAAAATCTTCAAACATTTCTTTACCCAAACCACATCAGACCAGAGCTTTAAGTTTTACTCAGACATAAGGTTTGCCAACCTGTTGAAAATTCTCTTTGATTTCAACTTGACTGTCTCAAAATGATCCCATGTTGCCTTTTATCTGAATGTTTATGTCTGAAAGCAGCAACAGCAAAACCTCTGCTGTATTCTTTGAAAGAAATATCTTTAATCAAAATAGCAATAGAGGAAGACATATGAGTACATTTTTGTTCTTTACTCTTTTAGAGGCTACCTACACAGCTCAGTCTTCTGAATAGGTTTCTACTCTATGTATATAAATACTCTGTTTTCCAGGACATCAAATTTAAACCTCATGAGTTATTCTAAATGTTTTCAAAATAGTTCATCAAGCATGCCAATAAAAATTCACTTATTTCTGCTTCTGTGGGTGTCCTCAGCAAAGAACTTCAGATAAATAGAATGAAAAAATGAAGTGGCACAGAAGAGGGATAGTGAGTGAGACAGGAAACGGGACAACATGCAGAGACTTAATAACTTCTCAGAAGTTCCTAAAGAAAGACGTTTTCCAACCTCTCCTTCTAACAAACAAAGAAAGATGACAGGATATTTGGAATAAATGAATAGATTATTGTAAATCAAAAGACAACTTAAGATGAGTTATCTCTTTATATTGTGTCAAGCATGGTATGACATCACAGCTTTTGGATGTGTGGCATCAGTGAGATGAACTCTCCTTTGTCCCATTATATTTGTGCCCCAAACAAGATATAGGGTGAAATATGAGGAGATATGCCAGTTCCACTGAAAAAAAATATGCACATGTAATCTGCCTATTCACTGGAAAGACAGGGATAGAGATTTCCTGCTGCTGAGGAAGGTGTCATCAATTCACAGGCAAAAACATTATATAGCAGTTTTTTCATTTGCACTAGATGAACACTGTCAGAAACTGAGTACAGAACACATGAGTTTCTAGGTACTACTGCAGTGAGTATGTGAAAGGAGTGGTTCCTAGCCCTCTAGCTCAAAGTATATTTTTAATACATATATATATATATATGTATATACATATAATAAATCTATATATATATAATAAGAATACAGTTTAAAACACACATTAACTATCTGGATTTAAAGTTTTACTTAGAAATAGGTGTTGTGAATTCATATGAGCAAACCTCATTTGCTTATGGCTTCATTGCTTCCCTGCTGACCCTTCCTCTCTGTCTCCCAGGCAGCCTGGTATTTCACAAAACTACTCTTCTGATCTAGGCCACCCTCCTCGCTTTCTCAAATTTTAGTTTATTTGGTGGTGTAGCCACTTTCACTGCTGCCTGTTTTTTATCAGGTGGCTTCTACTATCAAAGTGCAATCCAGTCTCCAGCATGTTCATAAAGCAGTCAGGGAGTGCTGCAGCTGTACATAGAGGAATGGTGTTTCAGCTGATACACTGGTAATTATAAGTCCATAGAGGGAAAGGGCATTTATTAGTTTTATTTATTTATTTATTTGTTTGTTTTCAATTCCTCTGAAAATAATAATTGCAATGATTTTGCATTTTTCCTACTAATTTATTTTTAAATATTTACATTTTCATGTTACTTGGGAAACAATAGTTGATGTGGACAATACTGTTAAATTCTTAAAGTCTTTTTCTGTTGTTTAACATACATATACATTTTTAGACACAGTTCAGAAAAAGATAATTCTCGTAGATTGTTTGAGATGAGGACTTTATATTTTCTCAGAAAATAAATTTTTGAAGATATGGACAGTTACAGAAGTATGTACAATTTTATATTGGTATGTACTCATGCGGTACAGGCTTATGTTTTTCAATATCACATTTTAATTTTTTTTTTTTTAAAGTACAGTATTATTTTTCAGATACAATAATCTACAGGAAATTCCAAATACTTATAAATAAATATTTTACAATGCAAGTCTGTTTGGACATCTTTTATATTCTACATTATTGAAAAACAACTTTAGAACTAGACTAATACTCTTTGAATTATCTGGGGGAAAATGGGCTTTTGTTAACAGAGGAATAATTGCTGAAAAGTAACTACTGTGCTGTAGAACTTTTCTAGGCTTGCCAGTGTAGGCATCTGTCATATGAGTTTCCCCTTGCTACCCAACAAATGGCCTGAACTTAATTCAGGAGGGAACATCCAAGCTGTCAAGTCATACAGAAGCTATTTATGATCACCAAGACAATGAATAGATATATGCAGGAGGCTTTATGCATTTTCCCTGTGAAAGCACAGTATGTCAAAAGTTTAAATATTAAAGGAATTTTTGCTCTTTGCATGTAAACCATAAGAAAGAATGTTTCACCATCTTTGAATGAAAACAGCAACATGATGAGGAAAAACAATTTTTAGTACTTCCTCATATTTGTGATAATCCATGGATGACTTCTGCCACTAGCAAGAGGTGTTATTCTTGACTAGATTTGAGTCTGAAACAAATAAGTACCTGTACAGTTTTTTAGCAATGAACATATTAGAGCAAGGTCATAATTTCGGCAATTAGGAGGGATGTTTCTAGCTCAGTTTTTGTATATGTCAGAAGGATTAAAGACAGTATATTGAAAAATAACATAATACAATTTTCCAGATTTATCAAAGAGTTTCGAACACACATACTGTAGAGGAATTACAGAAAAATATGTGTGAACTTAAGGAAAAAATACAAAAAGAGGTGGGGGGGAAGGAGACAATCAGTACAATTAAATACAAGGTTCAAGATTTTCATTTAGTAAATGGGAGTCCACATCTCTGAAGCATACACAGATAAGCACAGAGATTTTTTTAAAGCTTTAGCTTATAAGACTAAAATTTGACCCTATGCTAAAGAACATGTCTAAAATCAAACTGTTCTCTGTCTGTAATAGGTAATCATGGGTTATTTCACCTTTGGAAGACATCTGTGAAAAATGTTTTGAAATAATGATTTGAATACCCTTATAATTCTTGCAAATAAGGAATTGGAATTTCTATTATTAAAATTTTCTTGTCCAGTTTCAGTGAATTGACCATTTGATTCACTCTTATGAACAATGAAGTAGTAACCACTGACTTAAAAATCAGCAGTTTTCTAGTTTTCAGTGTCCTATTTATATCTGTTTTGTTGTAAATAAAACATGACACCAAATAATGCCATGTGCTTTACTAAGTATTCGTTTGAGACACAATTCAATCTAAATCTAGCAGAGTTGTATTTTAACATCTAAACTTTTGGAACTGGAATTTCTCTAGGAGTTACATTTGTTATTCAGCTGTATGACAGGGAAACGTTAAACACACCAGGATAATGGCATCCTGTTGAATGTAGCACAAATCAAAATTCTTTAGACAGAATTAAATTAAGCATGGCAAGAAACCATCTTAGTCAAGGAGACATACAAACAATAATGATACATTGGCATTTACAACTAGAAGCGTAACACTGGTTAAGATAGATTAGTGCTTTGAGGTAGTATGGTAAATCTGCTTTCTTACTATGTGTTTCTCACCTCTTCAGATTGTCCAACTTGGAGCTGAGAATAAATTTTCCTATTCTGAATACAAAATGATATAACCACGAGAATCACCTGGTCACAAATTGCTAATTTGAAAAAGGCTTAGGCACTGTTTTGTCTTTCAGTATAGGGAAATCTGGTTGAAATAGATGCTTATGAAATCTGTGAGATAAGGTCTTCAAGTCTTATGAAAGTATGTTGGCAAATTGTGAGATATTTTAGATTTTTACACAACTGCTTATATTGCAGCTAGAGAAGATAGTAAGGAATCTCGAAATTCTGTAAAAAATCTATGTGAAAAAATAGTATTATGGCACATGAAATTCATTTTTGAAACCACATCCCAACCCCCACTTCCAGTTTAATGCAAGTGGAACAAAGAACAGGAATTAATCACTCACTGCTCAATTTGCAACCAAGTGTAATTTCTCAGAAAAAAAAAAATATTCTAATAAGTATGTCTTCAATCAAAGAGTGACTGTCAAACAAACACATAAAACAAGGAAACAAAAAGAAACACTTAAAAATAATTGTGCACTGCCATTTGTAATTGTGTTCTATAATGAACATCAGAGCTCAGAAAAAGAAATATTTTAAACACAGGTGACAAACCTGGAGAGACCAAAACCATTGAAATAAAAACAATGCTAAATTTAGTGCTGAGAAATGACAGTGTGTTTAGCAATGCTAAATTTAGTGTTAGAGACATGACAGAATATCATCAAAAGATACAAAATAAGAATAAAAATCAAGCAAACCTGTTTTTTTCCTTCAGTCTAAGAACACAGAGATGCTTTGATTACACACATATTACTAACAGTGTTTAAATGTTATGGTTATAACCATCAACCTTTCTCACATGTATTATTGTTAACCTGTGATGCTTATAGCCATGGTGCATTTTAGAAGAACAACAGAAGAAAATGAGAGCTAAGAATAATTTCTACAGTATATTACATTCTCAGATTATACTAATCTGTTCATCCTATCCTACACAGGCAACAAAAAACAGAGGGGTCCTGGACAGAAATAACTGAGATTTCAATTCATCTAGAGAAATTCTCACCAGCTTGATGTTAATGGAGGAATTAGACCTGACTTCCACACTTCTACATTCAACTAATCACTTACTTCCACTACACTGATCAACGAAGTTCAGTGGTCTCTGTAGTGGGTCAGGCACTGATAATTCTCTCCTATTGTAACTGTTCCCTGTGGTCACTGACTATAAATTCAAGTATTTGTTTCTTTCAGAAAGCAAAAATCCCCCTTCCTTGCCTTCCACATAAATACCAAAACCCAAACCAAACCACAAAACAAAAACACAAAACAAAACAACCTAACCCAAACACGCTCTTTAAATGTTTCAACACATATCAACTACTGCAAATTAGAATTTGATAGAAATTCACATCTGAGGTTAACTGATGCATAGTAAATTTGGCAGTCTTACACATTACTCTGAACGTGCATTACACAATACTCTGAGGTACCTGATGCTTAAAATATATATCAGAAGCAGACTCTTATCTTTTGAACCATGGAGCTAATTCAGTATTTCACCTTATGTTTAAATCTGATCTATAGAATACAATAAGTAAATATATTTATTATTATTAATTACCCGCTTTGAGGATTGTTTATGGGGAAAGAACTTTGGTCTGGGATGTGAATATTCTTGTTGAAAACAACACGTCACCTTTAACATCTACTTAATGGAAGAAGGCATCAGACCTTTTAAAAATATATATATTTTTTTTAATACCTTGGGGACTGACTTATGGCATGGAAAGATGGAGGGATAAGCAAATTCTGCTAGTGTAAGAGAAGTACCTATACCTGTTCTGTCTACAAAGAGGTAATATGACTTTCTCAATATCTTTATTAGAAGTGGATTAAGAGGACATTATCGTCTTTTGCTAAAAATGACAAAACAATCATATAGAACTGAAACAAAGGAATAATCAATAGGATAAGAAGACAGATGATGTTGCAATCTTTTCTGAAGAGGTATTACCTATACATCAGTTCACACTGCAGTTACCAATACACTGGTAGTCCAACGGTTTTCACATTAGCAATTTCTGTTAAGACACTTCCCATGCCCTGTTCTGTGCTATCCACACAATAATAAAAGAGGCAGACCATATTGCTAATCTTTCGTTTTTCTAAGATCACAGTATCACAGTATGTTTGGGATTGGAAGGGACCTCAAAAGATCATCTAGTCCAATCCCCCTGCTGGAGCAGGAACGCCTAGGTGAGGTCGCACAGGAATGTGTCCAGGCGGGCTTTGAATGTCTCCAGGGAAGGAGACTCCACAACCTCCCTGGGTAGCCTGTTCCAGTGCTCTGTTACCCTCACTGAGAAGAAGTTCTTTCTCAAATTTAAGTGGAACCTCTTGTGTTCCAGCTTGATCCCATTGCCCCTTGTCCTATCATTGTTTGCCACCGAGAAGAGCCTGACTCCATTCTCGTGGCACTCACCCTTTATATATTTATAAACATTAATAAGGTCACCCCTCAGTCTCCTCTTCTCCAAACTAAAGAGCCCCAGCTCCCTCAGCCTTTCTTCATAAGGGAGGTGCTCCACTCCCTTAATCATCTTTGTTGCCCTACGCTGGACCCCCTCCAGCAGTTTCCTGTCCTTCTTGAACTGAGGGGCCCAGAACTGGACACAATATTCCAGATGGGGTCTCACCAGGGCGGAGTAGAGGGGAAGGAGGACCTCTCTCGATCTACTGACCACCCCCCTTGTAATACACCCAAGGATGCCATTAACCTTCCTGGCCACAAGGGCACAGTGCTGGCTCATGGTCATCCTGTTGTCCACCAGGACCCCCAGGTCCCTTTCCCCTACACTGCTCTCTAATAGGTCATTCCCCAACCTATACTGGAACCTGGGGTTGTTCCTGCCCAGATGCAGGACTCTACACTTTCCCTTGTTAAATTCCATCAGGTTATCCCCCGCCCAACTCTCCAGCCTGTCCAGGTCCCGCTGGATGGCAGCACAGCCTTCTGGCGTGTCAGCCACTCCTCCCAGCTTAGTGTCATCAGCAAACTTGCTGATAGTACACTCAATTCTCTCGTCTAAATCGTTAATGAATATATTGAATAATATTGGCCCCAGTACTGACCCCTGAGGCACTCCACTAGATATTGGCCTCCAACTGGACTCCGCACCATTGACCACCACTCTCTGGCTTCTCTCTTTAAGCCAGTTTGCAACCCCCCTCACTACTCTATTGTCTAGACCACACCTCCTCAATTTAGCTGTGAGGATGCTGTGAGGGACTGTGTCAAAGGCTTTACTGAAGTCAAGGTAGACCACATCCACCGCTCTGCCATCATCCATCCACCTTGTTACATTCTCATAAAAGGCTATGAGGTTGGTCAAGCATGACTTACCCTTGGTAAAGCCATGCTGACTGCCCCTAATGACCCTCTTATCCCTGATGTGGCTTGAGATGACACCAAGGATAAGCTGTTCCATTACTTTCCCAGGGACAGAGGTGAGGCTGACCGGTCTATAATTACCCAGGTCCTCCTTCTTGCCCTTTTTGAAGACTGGAGTGACATTTGCTTTCCTCCAATCCTCGGGCACCTCTCCCGTTTCCCAAGACTTGGCAAAAATGATGGAGAGCAGTCAGCAATGACTCAGCACCCGCGGATGCATCCCATCTGGACCCATGGATTTATGGATGTCCAGACTATTTAATTGTTCCCTAACCCAGTCCTCATCGACTAAAGCAAACTCCTCCATTAACCTGGCTTCATCCGGGGTCTCAGGGGTACAGGGTTCCCCAGGACAGCCTCCAGCGGAGTAGACAGAGACAAAGAAGGTGTAACCAAGAAGTTATATAAGATTTTGAGATGGGCAGTCACATGAGAGGACTTTGAATATGCATATAAACATCTTGAAGTGCAACAGTTTCAGGTTTCAGGTGATTTTTTTTTTCCCTGTGGTGTGACTGTCCTTTTGTAAACTTCCATGGTAATGATTCCACGTAATATCCCTTGCAATAAACTGGAGGAATTCTTCACACTCTCTAGTTAAGTAAAGATTCAGAGCTGGACTTCTCTAAGACACTAATTTTTCTAGACACTTCAGAAAGTGCATAACATTCAGCGAAAGTGTGAAAGGAGCTCCAGGTGGCTGTATGGCAAATATCAAACATGAGAAAGATCATGGGAAAGCTATTGTTTCTGCTTCAATTGCAGCCAAGTGGACCTTTCATAAGAAAAATAGAGTTAGTGATTTTGATGGTATTCTTTTACACACCAGTCATCTTTGAGAGGAGACTGGCAGTTCCTTGGGTCTTTCAACTTCTGATGAATAAAAGCAGTTTTTGTAAGGTCATGTCACCATTTATAACATCTAATTTTTGGAGATTTGTTTCCAGAGAAGTGTGAAGTTTAAGAAAGAATACAGGCAAGTTAACTTCCTTCAGTACATGAAAGTCAGAATTCTCTTTAGGTAAAAGCTTCAGATATATCTTACCATTTGTCCTTGTGGAAAACAGTGCAAAGAAATTAAATGTAAGAGCTTGAATTTCAGCTATCCTTGTTTCAGAGGAGAGATCATAAAGAATGTTTTCATAGATAAATGCAGAAGACAGCATTCAAAAGACTCAAAAGGCTGTCACATAAAAAGATAAAGGAATAAATTGTTCATTTCTGACAACAGGCAAACTCTTAGTAGCCTAGCATGATATGCAGGGATTTCTAATGTGGAAACTGAGTGATGAAAGATCCTGCAGAGTGAGAGCTGTAGAGCAATCTCCCTTGTGAAAGCAAGGGGGTTACTGAACTTCAGGTTAAGTATTTAGATTCTTATATGCAAAATAGGTATTCGGCATGAATCCCTTGTTATAAATATATAATAGGGTTGTTGTCATAAAACTCTTACGTGTTATGGGGCTTGGTTCTATAGTCTATAAATACAGTTAAGGTTGTATCTGTACTGAAGTGTATATTGTGACAATAGTCTCTGAGATTGCTAGAAGATGATATGTCCAGAAATTGGACTGTATAGCCGTGAGGTACATTATACAAAGCCTGTTTGTCAGATACATTAGGCTTCCACAGGTGGTGAAATTTGGCAAACTGAAAACTTGAACAACACTCAAAAAAGAGAATATAATGCTAATTGCTATAAGAGAGGAGAAGGTGGAATTCTCCAGTGTACATTTTTTTAATTGAAGCCAGAGTTTGCAGTGGTGATAGTGTAGGTGTCAGTGGACACTTGCCACTAACCCTTAGTTATTGAACATGGGGATCCTGTTTCTTTGACTGGGCAGAATTTATACCAGAAGATCTATAGCCTATTCTGTGTATAGTCTAAGGGGAAATGATTCTTCTTAGTGAGAACATAACAGAAGATCTTCAAGTAGAGACTGTTTCTGAACACAGACCTGTTGGGTGTTAAATGGGTGTTTAACATGAAAGAGGAGATTTTTTACTCAGAATGGCATGTTCTGATGAAGCGTCTTCTCAGGGCAACTGCTGTCACTATTGATCACACTGTGATGTCAAAGACATCAACTGTACCCTGAAGCCATGTCCTAGAGACCAGTTTTCTTTAAAGCAGTACAAAATCAAGGTGTCATCTAAAAACTGGTAGGATGAGATTTGAAAATAACTTATTTGGAATACTAACTTTTATTTCTGTAATTAGCAAACCCATTTCCAATGTGGAACTGAAATGAATCAAATTGAATTGAAATAGAAAATTACATTAGAGAAACACCATTTAGTCTATATCCCCTGAAAGAAATAGGTCAACTTACTTATTCCCATAACAGAAGCTTACTGTAGACAATGTAGAAAGAAAATGTAAGATTTTTTTCTTGGGTTAGTGTATTATTTTAGATATAGTCCCACAAGAAACTGGGCTTTACAAAATTACCCATGCAGAGTCCAGGAGACCATTTATGTTTCCATCTTCAGAGTAATTCTCTTATCTATAAAGGATAAAGAAGTGGTAGACAATATCTATTAACAAGTGAGATGATTCCAAGCAAAGCCTAAGGAAGAAACAGCCCTTCTTTTCTGTTCTGGTAAGGGCTTGTAGTTTTCCTGTGTTTGAGACCTGAGTACCACAGGGTTCTCAGCAGTGACAGTGTGCTCTTCTCCAAGATGTACAGCTAGAGGAGGGAAAAAGCCCAGGGAATGAGTCCCTCAACTCCATTTCTACATCAGATGTTGTCAAACAATTTATAGTCTGATTAAGAAGCGGCATCCTCATAAGCAACTACACAGTCTGAAAGAATATGTCAGAGTACTCAGTGAATCAATACTTGAATTTTTAGACCATGCATACTGACATAAAAAATGATAAATATGTGTGTATGCATGTAGGGGTAATGTAACTTGTACCTAGTCAGGTTTTCTTATGAAATTTCCATTGGAAGAATTTTGTGGTCTCAGAAGAGCTACAAGACTGTACTGCTACTAAAGGAAGCTGAGTTTAATACCTGATGCTATGTTTCTTCTTTCCATGTGCCAGTGACTTAACTGAGGGGGTTTTTTGTGTCTTTTAAAGCGTCTCAGATTACAACATCTCTTCATGTCCTGTTCTAAAGATGGCATGACAGAGTTAAGGGAATGGGTCAAGACACACCATTAGTTTCCCTGATTCCTTCAAAGAAACTGGAGCAGGTTTGAGGGGGAGGGCTTCAAAGAGTCAAACAGCATCAAAGGTATGTGTATGAAGCTAGGAATTCAGTTTGGTTTAAAGGCAAAGATAGGAAAAGAAATGTTCGAGACTCAGAAGGAAAAGCAGGTAGCTAATGCAGAATCATGACTGTGCTACAAAGGAATGGTGGACTACAGTGGACTTCAAGAACATCAAGAAGAAAAGTTGTGATCTGGCCAAGTAATGAGAGGAATTAAGATGAAACAGGAGTTCTGTTCACTCTGTGGACAGTGGCTTTGATGTGTTCCCTCATGGATACAGCTTACCAAAAAACTCCATGACACGACTAGGATACTGCTACCCAGAGTCCAGTATAAGCAAACAAAGTGACCATAAAATTTTAGGCAATTTGTCATCACAGTTGTTTCCTTCAAGAAAGCCATCCTGTGTTTTGTTCTTAACTAATCACATTTAAAAAAATATCCTTCCAAAAAGTCTGATTTTGTTCATGATTTTCTTTCTCTCCTACACATGACACATCAACAGCCTATCATAATAACACTTTGCAAATCATAATTGTAAGTTAAATTGTAAAGACCTAATAGATTTTCTCCACAACATTGTGCATTTCCGGAAGTAACAAGTCTTTAAGACCATATTCCAAAACAAATAAACATTGCTGAGATATTAGCTAAACTTCTCAAAACGAGGTAAAACAACGCCCCCATTGAGTAGCCTGTAAAAAGAAAAAAAACCCAACAACAACAAAACAAAGACTATACACAACATTTAAGCTACAGATATCAAAATGCCATAACTGGTTTATGGTGTGTCTAAAAACAGATTGCAAGAAGGCAAATGTTTGTAATGCCTAATATGTTCTTAATTACACTTTTAAAAAGCTATATAAAAGCAATGTCTATACTGCATTCAGAAGCAATAATACAGCTCATTCAGAGAAACCAAAGCTAATTTTAAATGTAAGGCACATAAGAGACTGAGCTGAAACAGATCTGTGTTGCAATGTGCATCTGGCATTTTGGAGCACAAACTGATGAATGGAGTTGTGAAAAACATGACGAAGTTGACACAAACCCCAAGACCAACAACAATGAGGTGATAAGGAATTCATTACATCTTTTCTTTTGCATCAGGTTGAGTTCTGAAGGCACTGATTACAACAGGGAATATCAACCAATGCATATGTTAGTAAGAAAAGGTAATGTATGTTATTTGTCTTACATTTTTTTCATTAATAATGTGAGTTATTTAAAGAAAGATTATACCTGTTAGCACACAGTGAGAGCACAGTGAAGCTAAGTCACAAGTAACTTCTTTGCAGGAAAAAATGTAACTGAGACAAAATCACTTTTAAGGAAAGTGGTAAACAACATGATACAGAACACTGCAGAGCCTGTTTTAAGTGTCAAAGGAGTGTAATTTATTACTACTAAATTACGAATTCATATAATAAGGGATTAAAAGACATAGTTTATTTTTATTTGAAATTGTATCAAAGTTGTATGTTCAAAGAGATTTAAGTAATTTAAAAGGTATAAATTCAGAGCTGTTCTTTGATTAGTGTTATGTAGAAGGTATCAGGGAAAATCAGAAAAAAGAAACACAGAAACATGACAACTGGTACTACAAGATATGGAATGTCTCTGAAAAAACATGTGTGATACATACACTGTGCCTACAGCTGCCTGAAAAACAAATATTTTTAGTTTGGTGACTGCTAGCATCTCCCGAAGGTTATTTTCCTACTATGTTTGGATTTAATACCGGTTCAGAGGTATTATTAAGAGATACAAAGTTTTTAGTAGAGTGATTCCATTTTCTTCAACTGTTAAACATTTTAGGTTCTGTTTTATATTGAACATCTGAATTACAGTAAAGGGAAAATAATTTGATTTCTGATGCTCTTGCTAGTTAAAAAACTCTTGTACTGCAGAGTAGAACTACAGCAATAAGTATGTATACTTTCTGACCTTCAGTTAACAAAGTTCAGTTTGGTGCATTTGTATTAACTACTACAGCACTTGAAATTACTGAAGCAAAACCTGTCTTCTTGGTTCTTCAACCAATGTTTGTTCTAACTCCGCAGTAGGTCCATTAAAAGTGTAGTTGCAAGGTTATACTAAGTCAGTGTATTATCTTATGAATGTTAGATCTAAAATCTTAACAGCAGTAACTGTAGAAATACTCCTCCTCATTGACATCATAGACTTTCTCTCCTTAATGGTCTTATCTTGAAAGAAATGGAATGCCCTCAAGTCAGGTGACAAAGGAACCACCTAGTGTTCAGACCATTTCTATCTCATATAAGTAACTACAGGCTTTTGGGTACCCGCTGTTTTTCAGACCTGAGAGAGGAAATAAAGCTTTAAGAAAGTATGGACTTAAGTGACTGAGTTTAACTTAAATATCATAATGAATTCCAAGATTTGAGGGAAGTTGGTACTGGTACTCCAGAGAGAAATACTGGCAAGGGATATTAATAGATGTGGTTGCTCTAGGACAGCAACAAACTGACTGGCAGCTTTGCTTGTGGAAGTCTTTAAGGAAAGGGAAATACATATTCTCTCTCAGGATCAACCAAATATCCACATACATGATCCTTAGTGTATGGTAATGAGTTACAGTTCTCATTGTTGTGATATGAAAATTCCCTGTAGGCCCATCAAGATGATCAGAGAAGCGGTGCTTGTTTTGTGAATGTTTTTCCATTGGTAATGGCTAAATGGCACCTCTCTGTGGAAGCTTAATATGGTTAATATTGCTTGTTGTTTTCACTTATGCAGTTTCCAAGGAAAGTCAACCTGAACCGTGACTTATAGTCCATTGGTAAAAGACAACATGTACACTCCAGAAACAGTTTTAAATGAAACTCTCAATTGTATTTTTTCCTTGCATCAAAGACTGATATCAGAAGGATTATTTCCTCTCTATAACATCGCAAAAACATCGAGGTGAAAAATGAGTTTCTTATCCATTCTCTTCAGTCACTGAAATTACATTAAACTTGCTCCTTCTGCACAGAGACCAGAAAAAAGAAACACTTCACTTTTCTGTTCACTTTTGCAGGTGGACTGGATAAATGAAATAAATGAAATAATTCAGTAAGATGCAACTGTGGACAATAGATTTCATTTGATTTGCTATTTCCTTTAAAACTCAAATATTCATCAGCATGGCACCAGTAAGACATCAATCCTTTTCTTTCTAATTAGGTGGTTGTATTTTGTCAGTTGTCTTTAGCACAAGGCACAATGGTTTCACTGAAAAAAAGAGTGCATAAAGAACTGCTCTTCTGAGGGTTGAAAGAACTCCCATCTGTAATGTGTGTATTGTTAGTCCTTCTGTTGGTATTTGAAGGTGTCACATGCCCATGACAAAAAAATCTCTTCCTGAAAGGCTCACAAATTAGACATGCAATAGTGATACATGAAAACAACCTCATTTAAGCGAGTTTCTCTTTGATCCCTCTGAAAGATCAAGAGGAGTCCATTGCTGCCTCAAGAAAAGGAGAGTATTTTCTTCTTGTAATATTCCAGGTACCTCTTTTTGGGAAGGTATGGATCTACAGAGCAATCAATCTATGTGTCCCTAGAGAAAATGGACAAAAGAATTATATTCATTTCACTACAATAAGTAATTCTATTTGTCCATGTATATTCTGATGTCCAAAGACTGGAGAGGTCTCAGGTAGCCTTCCTCTCCACCTTCCTGCTGGCCAGGCAACAAGAACAACAAAAACTGGTAAAAAATTAAACAATATTCTTGTGAAAACTGAGTGATTTAGATACTTATATTTAGGTATTCCAGCTTATAGCACAGTATTACTAAAAGCACTCAAAGGATATAAATCACACGTAGCATAAAGAAAACTGAGTCTTGCAAAGATTATAAATTTACAAAGGAAATCACTGATAAAGCCTGAACTGCTACTCTTCATTCATAAGAAAAGAGCCCAATCTATTCTTCCTTTTCTGAACTGAAGGTCAAGTGAGATTCTAATCAGTTTAAAATCATACTTCAGATGCAGATTCTTTAGATTTCATATTATAGAACCTTTAGTATCACTCAATATGATCTAGATGTACTTGTTGGGTTTTTTCTCTTAATAATAAAAAATGTGATTGTATGCACATTATGGTCAAACTGTAAACACCACAACAATGTAGTTACTGTGTGTCTTGCCTCACCCTCCCTGCTCTTTATCCAGTAATACATTACAAAATCAAAGAAGATCATTCTGTGTCTGAAAGCAGCAGCAATCTCCAGCTGAGTCAAAAGAAAGCTCCATTGGGCTGGTTGGCAGGTGGAGAAAGGCTGCATGTGGGTTGTCTCCACAATGAGTCAAATTTTATTCTGACAGAAAGAGTTGAAATATCCAAAGATATTTTATCTTTCTTTTGTTCACCGTGAGAGCCTACAGTTCTGTGCTAAATACATTACAGTCTGTTCCTTGCTACAAATAATATAAATACTTTGAAAAAAAAAAATAAATTAGGCTAGAGGACTACAAGAGGCTAGAAGAAAAAGAATACATTATAGTATTTGGATAAGTTTGAAAATAATTTACAAAGTTAAATGTATCTGTGCTTATGTCCCTACTGTCAGGGAAATAATTTACAGATGCAAATGTGGAAAGAAGCACCATTTAGTTTTCAATCACTAAGAACGTTGGTTTAATGGCAAGCAGAAGACATTACCTGGTAACTAGGTAAAAGAAGGACAAATGACCAAACCTGTATAGAAAAATATCATTATAAAGCTGACTTGATACAGATCTCAAATTATTTCTGCTGAAAGTAAACTAATTTGCCTTGTCACATGTAATGCACTGATTACTTTATTGTTAATTTGAAAGTGCATATGTCTTCTGAAAAGTAATTTCCTAAATCTACTTCAGAAAATCTGGTCCATCAGAAGCACAGAATTGCCTTCTTCCTATTTCTGTAGGGGTGAGAAACTGTCAGTGATTTTTAAAAAAAGCAATTCAAGCCCAAAAAAGAAGTGAAGAAAGTGGAATAAGGAGCAGGGAAGGAAGAAAAAGCAAGAAGTATTTTTCCAAACAGCATGGGAAGGTACCTTCTGAGTTCTAAGAGGCAATATACTAGATTTGTCCAATGGAAATATCTATGGACTTACATACTCTGAATTTTGATCCTTTTTCTCTCCTCTATCCCTAAGCTGTACAAGCATCAGACCTAAGTTCTGTAGCAAAGCTGTTGCAGTTTGATTTATGTGCTGAATACAGTTACATCTGCAGATCTAAATGCCAGAGATAAACATTACTAGTTTTCACTGTTCAGCCCAATTTTAGGCTGGGTTGAATTCTATCAGACACTTCTACATCTGCAGTGACTTCTGAAAATTTTAAAAATATCATTATTTTATGTAACAGAGAAATCACAGTTTCAAATTACACTACTATAAAAATAACATATGAGAATTTTCCAGCTACATTTTAGATAATATCTGCCAATTCACAGTATTGTTAAGAATACTGAGGAACTGTAATTTTGTCATCAAGTAAAGTTCACACATTTTAAAAGGTGATAATTGTACAAATTATGCGTCACAAGCTTCAGTAAGTGACTGCTGTGAATTTTAGTAGTAATTGAACATGGCTGTGCTGTCCCAAAGGGTACAGATACAATGTAGAAGTCCTCACACACAGTGAATACCATTAGCATATGAGGTCTGTTTGCCAGGTGTAAGTAATGCGCCAGAGTGTTCTGAGATCAGAGGAAATTGGAGTATCTGTAACCCCAGCTAATAGCAGCTGAAGCTTCCTTCTGGCCTACGACTGCTAAGGGTACATTAAGCACCTCTATTCTTGACTGCGTTGGGCACAGCTTGGGAAACCTTAGAGACCCTGCTGCCTGTGTTAGATAACCAGCAGACGTCTGCAGCACACACTGGAGGAGGATGTACCCTATGGGAACCCACTGCCTTGAAAATTACTCCTGTAAAAGAAAGTCATGGCTTACTAACCACACAGTACAACTGTGAACTACACTTTAAGTAGAATTCATTGGAAGTATGATCTCTGAAAATTTCTAAACACAATTTCTCTGGATAATTCAGAACTGACTGTCACTTCCATAGGAAATGGCAACTCAACAGAAAAAAGCCTGCTGGAACATCGTGAAATAAATCTGCCAGCAGACAAGAAGGTACTTTCAAAAAATGTTATTATTGTTATTATTAGCCATACTGCTTATTTAATATCATGGAAGTTAGGATTAACAAATTTTTCAAAATCAAAGATCAATCAAGCAAAAACATTCTTGACCTTGCTTGTGGACTGAAATTGCTGTACAAGTTTAAGCAGGAAGCAGTGGAGTTCCACCGCAGATCTAAGCTCAATATACCCTGCACTGCTTGCAAAGCATGTGGTGTGGTCCCTTCCGGGGAAAAGAAAATGGCTTAATTTCAGAGGTATTTTAACCAGTTTTACAATTCCATAAATATTATGAAATATTTATAGATAGCAAACAAGATAATCCAACCTAAAGGCTTTCATGAGGTCAAAGCCGCAAAAGTACCAGACAGTTGAAAACATCCTTTTGTAGCTTCTGGAAACTTAAGTTCCAGAAAGTCTCTGAAATAATATCTCAGTTTAAGATTGCATAGCTAAAGAGAAAAGCATGACAGGAATGTGACTGGGTAATTGATGTTCCGACATGACGAGTTTAAACCTTTTATTTGATTTTATTTAATACAATATGTTCACAAATACAAAATGGTCTTGTCTAAATTAAGGAACTAAAAATCTAAATTAAACAGACAATGAAAATTTGTTCAAAATAAAATAAAGAATATTTTATGTAATTTTCATTACAAAAAATGATTAGGGTTTTTATAACATTAATTATGTCAGTTACGTAAACAGCCCAAAATGTTTTAAGCTGTTTCTCCAATATACTTGTTAATGCATATGCATAGTTATTCTTTGAGCTGAGATTATTTTATATTAGTGGCATTGAATCCATAATGTTATGTAAGTATCCATATTAATGTGTTGCCTGGCTATACGCATTTCCAAAGATGCCATTAAAATTATGAGGAGGCACTGTAAAAATATTGAAGAGGTCACAACAGCTATTAGATTAGTCTGACACAGGTAAAATGCAAAAGCATTTAGTTAGGTTACCGCAAAGTTAAAAGAAAACTCCTTCGAGTCCAATCAACCATGAAAGAAGGCACTTTTAATAGCCAACACATGAGAGAGACAATTTAACACAAGCCTTGGACTATTCCACCTTTTCACTGAAAGTAGACTTCACAGAACTGTGCTTTTAATGGTTGTCTTTTATTTGTCCCCTTTTGCAGCCACAAATTAATAAGCAGAAGCAAATGACACAGTAAATATAAATTTAAAATAAGGGATCAGTTTGCACCAAAGTAAAATGCAACAGATAAGCAAGCAAAGAGCAGTTGCCTTGCAGCAATGTGGTATGCCACTAAGAAACATCAGCAGCTCGAGTTGCGGCTCGGAGAGACTTTCCACAAATGACACTGGCCCACCTGCTGTATGTCATTTTACAGCAATTCCACAAGCATTTGAATACAATAGAATGCTCATCATCTTCATGTAAAATGCATGACAAAAGTCCCTGTACTTAAATTGCATATTGCTGTGAGTACGAATAAGGCAGGCGTCCTTTTTACAGAATTTGCATAAAAATAAAACAGCTAGAAATCCTGCATTCAAGTTACTTAACATTATTTATTTTGTAAGATTTCTGAATATTGGAGTACAAAATGGAAATATGGGAAAATGGTATTCCCAAGTCTTTTTCAGCCCATGAAAACATATTCAGGTTTGAGATTATCAGGTTATTGAATTCATTACAATGACACAATAAAACAGGACAAAAAAGGTCTAAGGAACACCTTTGAAATGCATAACAAAAAATAATCCTTATTTTGATCTATGCATATCCGATCAGGACCAAAAAATACTTATGTGGGAAAAGCAGCATTTCTAGAACATGAAGGCAAAAATTAGCAATTGTCTTCCTCCATTATGGTCAGGTTTTACAGTCTGTAACATATTCATAATCTTACAACTGTATCAGATCAGAGGAAGGAAAAGTGAGAACTGTGACATCAGTAGCAGCTTTAGAAATCAACAAAGACTGAATCTTAAGTCTATGTGGCAAATGATAGAAGGCATAATAAAGAAATTCCTTCTATTCCGCGAAACATAAACAAGGTGAACATAGAAGTTCATGATTCAAGAAACAGGGGTCAAAGACAACATCGGGCCATGAAGGGAGGGGAAACCAGCTTTCAGTAAACAAACATCGCTACCTTATGAAAACAACTTCAGAGAAAAGCTTCCAATTTTTGAGGAAGGAGTATGTCTCTTATAGGAAGAAGATAAAAGGGTCTCAATGTTGTTTGTCTCTCTCAAAGCCAAGTTCAGGGACTTCTGTCATTTCTGATCACAAAGCAGAAGCCAAGTAACAGAAGAGGGTGTACGACCCTGTGCCACACAAAGCCACTACTGTTGCAAACTATCTGAAATCAAAGTGGCTGCTCAATTTTACACCACTTGAGAAATTAAAAAAAATTATCTTCACAAAATTAAAATTATTAGTTCTCCCTTAGTATATTCTTACTGTACTACAACTATGTATCACACAACGATTGCCCTATGGGTGGAAATATTTTCATACCATTCAAGACAGAGGAGAGAGGCTCATCCCACTTTTGAAGTGTAGAGATATCAATGCTGAACTGGCTGCCTGGGAAGCAGCAGAGATCCTAGACTGTTTCTTCCACACCGCGCCTCACTCCTACAAACATGAGCATCTTACTAGGAAAGCTTTACTACTGAACATTACTGTTACCTTCTGTATTTTTTTTGCTATATTTTTAAGTAATAGCAATGTGAATATCCACATCTCAGCTTACTATGATAAAAAGACAATAATCTTTCTTTCATACAGTTTTAGATTCATTTGTTGAATTCTGTGGAAAATAAAATTTTTGCTTTTGTCAGACATGATTTCACTTTACAGTAAAGACTTAACCGTTTTGGTATTTAAACACAACAGAAGATAATCAGTTTACTGAGAGTTTGGAAGTGCTTTCACATCCCATACTTTACATGCATTTTTAATAACCATTTGTTATTACTGTTCTGTAATATGGAAATCCATATTATTGTTAATATTGCACAAATTCACAGCTAATCACATTATAGTACCAAAGGAACAATTATAGTATGTGAATGTGTATAAAGATTAATATACATATCCTAATAAATCTCAGCTGACCCATTAATGTATAATGGGCCCAAAGGGGCCTCATATCCTTAGTATATAAATGGCACATTTCTTTCCCCCCTCCACTCCTTTCCTCATTTTGTTTTATATGTACAAACTGCCATAAGAAAGAAAATTAAGCCATACAAAACCACTCTCAAACATCGAGAGACCAATCAAAAGCACAAACTACTTTCTTTTCTTATTATAAGAATCACGCTAATATTTGACATGCATGTACAACAAGGAGGTTTTTTTAATTTTTTTTAACTTTTAAATTTTTTTTTAAATCTTCCTTTTGAGAATAAGGCTTCAGCAGCAGTGGACAGACATCCATAGCACATGTGCTCTGCAATGAATAGCTATTACAGGTGGGTTAAGGAAGGAACTTCCCATTTTAATTGTAAATTATAATGGCTTTTTCTTGGTTTAGGGCACACCTTCAGCTGTTTCAATTAAATCTCTTGTAGTTTAAAATAAAAGAGAAAAGAGACAAATGATCCTTTTTGTTATGTAAGATATGCTTTACAATATCGCTACATAGTGACAACTCCTTGTCCTCCTGTCACATCCTGTCCCTTAGACCATGCTGCAAAAAAGCAATTTTCTGCCTCAAAAGCACTCTATTTTTTAAAAGTTTGTCTCTGGGCAATTTTCAGGTCTACTAGAGCTGCACAACTGTATACAGATGAGAAAGACCCAAAATAGGGCAATTTATTTGATTCCTCCTCTTCAAAACATTTAGCTGAGATTGCATATCCAACAGAGAAACCCCAACAAGAATATTCAGAGATGACCTGCAGTGACACACATCTTTTTTTTTCACAAAAATTTGCATTAAATATCTTCTCCAGACTCCTCAGATACTTTAGATTTGACTTTTGTTTAATATGACCTTTAACACAACTATGTCCCACGATATTAACAGCTAATTTCCGTTCTTAAAAGAGATCGTAAGAACCAGTCGGTTAAATAAAATGCTTACAGAGCTTTTCAGAGGAAAAATATTTTTTTGTCGTTTTCTTTTTTTTTTTTCTTTTTTCCCCCTTTTTTAAAGATGTGCATTCATTAGAATCCAGTTTCTTTCCTGTTGGAGAGTAAAGAACCATTTGGATGGGAAAATACATCTACCCAGTGTTCAGCACCTGGTAACTTTGCATTTATGAATGCCTGAAGCTAGTTTGACCTCGGTATTCTCCTGGTACAGTTCTGCCCTAACACAGTAAGGGCATTTGACAAGAGAGCAAAGACCTCGCCTTTCAGCCGTCCACATATTGAGAATTACTTTACCTCCATGAAAGTCTTTAAGGAATTAGGATAGTTTCAGGAATTGGACCTCAGTTTGCTATGAAGGTAACATTCACTAATGTATCATATGAGTTAAAAAAACCCAACACAACCCACCT
This sequence comes from Patagioenas fasciata, assembly GCF_037038585.1. Lineage (NCBI taxonomy): Eukaryota > Metazoa > Chordata > Aves > Columbiformes > Columbidae > Patagioenas > Patagioenas fasciata. The sequence continues at coordinate 36,422,289 of NC_092523.1, forward strand.
TGATAATATTTTTTGAACTTTTCAGGCAGCTAGGTGAACTTTCAGAGCTGAAAACAAATAAACCATAGGCTCCTCAGCGTCTAAAATCATGTTCAAATTTGGTATATATCAATCATTACTAAATCAGACTGATAGATCATTTACCCCTACAGACATACATTTCCCCATTTCATTTTTCTATTGTATTTTTCAACTGAAGGCTAAGTACATTTAGTTTCAGAATTTTGTGCTGGCATAGAAATTAATCATGTGTTCAAAATCACTATTAATAATGGCACCAGAAAATAATATGGCACAAATCATACCTGATTTTGGTTAGTAGATCAAACCCCACCAGCTGAAACATGAATTTTCTTTGCTAATACAATACGTACCTTCAATATGAACGCATTTTGCTTTTTTTCTATCCCTGGCATACAAGTATATTTAAAATTGAAAGGGAAACATCAATTTTCTATCTTATTTTCTAAGGTGCAGAGATACATTATTCTCCAGTACAGAAATATATTCACTTAATTAGCATAATTCACTTGATTAACCTTTGTGCCAGAGCACTATCAGGCTGCGAGGGCGTACACTTGCACATGATCATGTATTTGGCCCTGAAGACAGAATTTGGCTCCTGTTGCATCTGTCTGAATTTGCCTTTTGTACTGTCCCACAAAGTCTGCACATGTACACACAAACTGGATTGCAGTGAAAGTAAGAGAACTCTAATACCAGCAGAATGGAGAATTTGACTCGAAGGCAAATTGGGTTTTCAGATATACTTAAATTCATGCTTTAAATAAATGGAGAAGCAATTTGTGGGCATATATTGCTGTGGACACACAAGGGAAGATGATCTTTATGACTTAACCCACTATGTCTGCAAGTTCTAATGTTGCCTTAGCACATCCTACAGTCACTTCCTGAGCTGGAACTGGAAAATGTGGTAAGGAGTAGTGTAACAGACACAAGAGATTAATAAAGCTGTAAACTGTGAAAATTTTGAAAGTCGCTGAAGTGGGATACTAAAAGAACAATATAATTCTTTCCAACTATCTTAATCTCTGATGTCTGCTTTGAACTGTTGGTAGATTTAGTTGCTCAAGAAAGTAATTAATGTACCTCTCTGTACACCTTGCTGGCTGGCAAACCTTCAGTTTGGTTGCTGGTTGCTGTCAGCTGGTCACAGCTCGCTGACGATTCAAAAGTGTAAATGCAGACTGACGCTCTATTCATTTTGGTCTCTTTAACCATAATGCAATTGCTATGTCAATCAAAAGTTAGCACGAATTAAAGCAACAATCTGGTAATTTAAAAAAAAAAAATCCTTGGCCTTAAATTTCCCCTTTTTACCTGATCAATTGCATTCTATTTGTTTGTATATTTGCACTGTTTTGGTATGGTTTACTAGCACACATTCAAAATCAGGATAACATCATTTAAGCCAAGGAGTCACAGGAGTTACTTGACAGCAAATCTGACTATTGCCAGTGACTTTGATAAAATGCATGTTAAATTTCTTTAATTAAGTCTTACACAGTCATGGTTCCAGAATGCCTTTTAATCATACTTTTGCAAAGCAATCAGATAAACATACATAGAAAAGCTGTATAGCTGACAGAGAGATGAAGTACTGAAGAAGAAACGCTGTTCTGAATTCCCACTGGATTCATGCAAATCAAAGTATAATGTAGGATTTATATGTTTTTTCTCCCCAGCAGCTGAAATTTTTTAAAAATACACAGATTTTGAAAAAAGCATATTTGCTTCCAAAAGCTTGTATCTGTAACTTATAAAACCAAATAAAATATGAATTGTATTTTATGTGAATTTTCAGTAACTTTTGTAAAGTTGACATATTTTTTTTTGTTACAAGAAATCAAGCTTTTAAAGTGAAAAGTCTTTTTCCAATGACTGTACAGTAAAAAATGCAGGAGCAGTCCTTAAAAGTGAGATTGAGGCCTTTCCTTTCTTCTCCATAGAGACTATATTAACCACAAGGTTACAGCTGTGCTTCTTCTCATTCTTCTATTCTCTTTCATTTCCTAAAGTTTCTCAACACTAGCAATGAATACCTAAAACTTCCATAAGAAAGATGTCTAGACTGTGTGTCTAGATGGAGGTAATTCAGAAGCTGGCTTCCCTCACCATCCGCATGATGGGAAGGCCTATGCCTGCAGCCAGAGACATGTAGATCGACACAGCGAGGGCCAGAAATCTCAGATTACAAATGGTCAGTGAGCTACAGCTTAAGCTCAGCTATGAATATGGGCACCCTTAACCATGTGAACATTCTCACAGTTACTCCACTTCTAGCTAGCCGCAACTTCTGCTCTGACAAAGATGCCTCTTTGTAGCCCAGGAACAGGAGATTTGTGGCATATCACTTATGCCCACCCACATTTACTGGCCAGTGTGCCTGACTCAGTGTATCTTATGCTGAAACATGTCACTTAGTTCATGGCACATAATCTAGAGCTGGATGCCAGCCCAAGCACCAGATGCTTGCAAGCTAAGTGATGTCATTCTCTGTGGCGCTCATGCAGAAGACCCTTATTACAGTCACCATAAAAATGTAAAATCCATAGTTTGATAATTCCAAACCTTTAGTTAAAAAGACATCTAACCTGAAGGAAAATTAAAATAAAAAATAAATTCGTTACACACATAAAAGAAAAAAACAGAAAGCAAAGAAAGAGGAACAAAAAACAAAATAAATTTCTGAAATCTCTTCCTCCTTCTAGCAATAAGATTTCTGAATAGTAGTAGTAGTAATAATAATAATAATGAAAATAATATACTTTTTTTCAGCTTTGTTGCATAACTGTAACTAAATAACAAGACTATAGGCATAATAATTTTGACCTGGATTTTGGAACAGCAGACAAGACAGCTACTTAGTTATCTGAAAGTACTGCCACATGAACAGCTAGTGCTTCCAAAATGTTGTTAGTCAAAAGGCTTTTGGCACCTCCACAGAGCCCTCTCATTTACTTCCTTTACACAGCAGCTTTCCACACTTAAGCTTAGTTTGCCCTATAGCTTAATAGAGGGAGTAGTACCATCTATCGCATTTTAATGTTTTTTTCTGTATTCAAATAAATCATTATCAAAATAATAACATATTTTAAAACTGAATAACTTGCCTTCATGATTTCCATGTGTGTATATAATTCTAATTTTTGTTTGCAATGTGCTAAAATTCTAATGACACATTCATCTGATAAATTACAATGTGTTATTCAAGTATTTAGCAGAATTTTTGTGATTTTATATGAATATTTTGATTACTCAGAATTATCTTATCAATTTCTTTGAGCTCTGAACTTTTTATGTGAACAATCACTGACCGGTATTTGCTATTCTTGTTGGTTAATTTGACTTACACATGAGTTAGGATGATCTAGGTAAATAATAACTGTAAAATCTCAAGCTAATATCAGTAATTCACTTCTATATATTTTCTAAGTTTAAAACCTTGCGGAGGTGGACTGTTCTGTTTTATCTGCTATTTGAACAAACAGAAGTTCAAATAGGGAATTAAGCCATAAGTACATTTCACAAAAATTTGTTTTTTAATTAAGAAAAACATTTGGAGATTTCTTTTTAATTGAGTTGCCTCTTACTACCAACAGCAGCATGTGGATCTTAGTTACTTCTGGGATCCCTTTAAATGATTGTGCATTTTAGCCTTAACTAAGGCCAAAATCCCAGTCTGTACGTGTTTCCTTGTCCTGTCTCTCTGCAATTAATAAATTTTCAGCTGAGTGATGGTCAAATGTCATACAAATCAGGAAAAAAAAAAAAAATATGGTCTTGAAGACAATTAAGACTCTATAAGTTTCAGAGGTGGAGATCCAAAGTAATATTCCCAGGGAGAAGAATGTGGGTAGAATTCAGACATTCTGAAAGGAGCTGGCTGGGCACCTCATCATTCATGGAGCTGCAGACTAAGCACTGTTCTTTTGTCTCTTATCCAAAAAGGGTAATAGGAAACAAGAGGAATAGGGAAATTTGGGTTGCAGTGGAAACTGGTGATCTTTCAGGACAAAGAAGGCAAGATTTCCAAAGTAAATCTAGCTCCAGAAGCATTGTGGTTCTGCTATTTGGCAGTTTGTGTGACATTTTATTTAAAAAATAAGGGTGTTATTATTCCAGTTTCATCACATTCCTAAGAGGCTAGGCACAAGAAAAATAAATAAAACAGATGAAAACACCCACAGATAAAAGGAAAATGCATATTCTTTTATAGGAAAGTCCTTTACTTAGGGGAGATAAACACTGTTTAAGACTAATGATAGTTTACACTTCTGGAAGTTAATGCAATGTGCACAGTCAATCAATACTTGAACCAAGCTGCAAGGAAGTGTCCTCATTAAGCCTTCATATGTAGTTCAGAGCCACAAACTTCAAAGGGGTAAACTTGCCTTTAAAGCTTTCTGTGTTAGAGCTTACACTGGGTTTTTCACTAAACTGCTGGAAAATAGTTGAGGCTTTAAAAGAAAACAACAATAAAACAATCAGAGTTGAATTAATCCCACTCTGACACCATAGATTAAAAACCAGAATGTGTTCAATCCCATCTTCTTCACAAAGAGAGAAGATTTATAAGCATGTATGTGCAATATTTAATATATTTATCAATTTACTCTCAAATTTATTGAATTACATCCCCTTACTCCTTCTAAAATGTCAAACTTGAACAAAATATCAAATGCGTGAAAAATGCAATGGAAGCAGCATATGACTGAATCTAGAACTATCTGGCAGATCCCATTGAAGTACATGGTTGTATCAAAGTGAAAATAAAGAAGGAAAACATAATATCACAAATTACTGTCATGCTTTGTCACTTCTTTCCAGCACTGGATGTAGCCTAAAGTAAAACACCATTTTTTTGAGCTACCAGAGTCATGAAATCATAGAATGGTTTGAGTTGGAAGGGACCTTAAAGATCATGTAGTTCCAATCTTCCCTCCAACCTGGCCTTGAACACTGTCAGGGATGGGGCATCCACAGCTTCGTTGGGCAGCCTGTTCCAGTGCCTCACCACCCTCACAGTGAAAAATGTCTTCCTTACATGTAATCTAAATCTACTCTCTTTCAGTTTAAAGCCCTTATCCCTTGTCACTACATGCTCTTGTAAAAAGTTCCTCTCCAGCTTTCTTGTGGGCCCCCTTTAGGCACCGGCAGGCTGCTATAAAGTCTCACCAGAGTCTTCTCCTCTCCAGGCTAAACAACCTCAACTCTCTCAGCCTGTCCTCATAGGAGAGGTGCTGCAGCTCTCTGATCATCTTCATGGCCTTCATCTGGACTTGCTCCAACAAGTCCATGAAGTTCTTATGCTGGGACCCCCAGAGCTGAACACAGTACTGAAATCAGAACAGAACTGAGAAATGGTAACACTTTTAGTTGATCCAATCTGGTCACACCCCAACTTCTACAAAGCTGCTACACTCTCTGAATGAGGACAGAGGAGTTGCTGTGGTCCCAACAGAGCTTGTGATCATCCGGTTACCTATTACTACTTGTTAAACAGGTGTTATATACTTAGCGGTTGCTCTTACAAGATTTCAAAATATGTCATTATAACTTAATTAGTTATGATCTCTATGTCTATATTTGGAATCTTGCACGGAAAACAAGAAATTTGGAGTCTTTAACTGTTAGACTGTCTGTAGTTCTGTCCTATCCATTTTAAAGGAAAGCAGCTAAGTGTCCAAAATGTCATAATATGATCAAACAGTAAGTTATTCCATACAGCTACTGTAAAGCTATGCAACATCCTCTAATGACATAAAAATGAGCTGAGAGACAACTTTAGAATGGAAACACAGTTAAAGAAGGCCTTTCTTCAAGGATGAATGATTTGAAACTCTACTGTCCCCTCACGTTTTAAATGGTATGCAACCTTACCATCATATGTCACTGAACTAAATGTTGTACTATGTGGTTATGAGTAGCACGATGTTACTAGATGAAAAGCTGTAGAAATTTTATTCATCCAATACCTTTATTTATTCCTTCAGTTTTTGAAATCATCATTACAATGATACCAAACCAGGATGAAGACTGAATTCAGTTCTATGAGAGTCAAACAAATCCTAAAAATCAAGCCTGATACTGATTTACCTCTACACTCAAATACTAACCACAAAATTAGGAAGATTGCGTGACGTAGCTGATACAGAAAGAAAGAACAACATTGATAGAGCATAGCTATTTATGCAATTCTGCGAAATTTTTGACATCCTCCACTCTGTTCCCTGATTCCTTGTATCCAAGGACATCAATGACAATCCTAACAGATAGCTGAGGAAGTTCTAAACAGCACCACTGCTCATTCTTTATGCAAGAGACACATACACAACATACACCAGCCCCTGCTTTTGTTGGAAGTGCTCCTTTGATGGAAAGGCATTATTTTGTTAGGCTGGTGCCATGATAACACTCCTATTAATATTTCTTTTGAAGCTTCTCTGGTCCTTGAAACTGACATACTTCAAGTACACATACATTTAAGAAAAAATTTAAAATCAAACATTACTTATCATATAGTCATAAATGATACATCACAGTTGTCTGACTGTAGTCTGAATAGAAGATAATTACACAGAATCACAGAATGTTAGGGATTGGAAGGGACCTCAAAAGATCACCTAGTCCAATCCCCCTGCTGGAGCAGGAACGCCTAGATGAGGTTACACAGGGATGTGTCCAGGTGGGTTTTGAATGTTTCCAGAGAACGAGACTCCACAACCACCCTGGGCAGCCTGTTTCAGTGCTCTGTTACCCCTACTGAGAAGAAGTTTCTTCTCAAATTTAAGTGGAACCACTTGTGTTCCAGTTTGAACCCATTACCCCTTGTCCTATTATTGGTTGTCACCGAGAAGAGCCTGGTTCCATCCCCGTGACACTCACCCTTTATATATTTGTAAACATTAATGAGGTCACCCCTCAGTCTCCCCTTCTCCAAGCTAAAGAGACCCAGGTCCCTCAGCCTTTCCTCATAGGTTCCCTGTCCTTCTTGAACTGAGGAGCCCAGAACTGGACACAATATTCCAGATGTGGTCTCACCAGGGCAGAGTAGAGGGGGAGGAGAACCTCTCTTGACCTACTAACCACCCCCCTTCTAATACATCGCAGGATACCATTGGCCTCCTTGGCCACAAGGGCACAGTGCTGGCTCATGGTCATCCTGCTGTCCACCAGGACCCCCTTTCCCCTACACTGCTCTCTAATAGGTCATTCCCCAACTTATACTGGAACCTGAGGTTGTTCCTGCCCAGATGTAAGACTCTACACTTGCCCTTGTTATATTTAATTAAATTTTTCCCCGCCCAACTCTCCAGCCTGTCCAGGTCTCGCTGGATGGCAGCACAGCCTTCTGGTGTGTCAGCCACTCCTCCCAGCTTCGTGTCATCAGCAAACTTGCTGATAGTACACTCTAGTCCCTCATCCAAGTCATTGGTGAATATCCCAGTACTGACCCTTGAGGCACTCTACTAGATACAGACCTCCAACTGGACTCTGCACTGTTGACCACGACTCTCTGGCTTCTTTCCTTCAGCCAGTTAACAGTCCACCTCACTACGTGATTGTCCAGACCACAATTGCAATAATGTAGTTAATACTGAATGGCAGCTGGCTAAGTGACTCTTTTATGGGAATGTCTTTAGATTAAATATGTGTAATCCTTAAATAATTTCCAGTCTTAGATCCTGCACATATTTACAGCTTCCAAACTGTTACAAGCTGGGTTAAATATTTTTTGTATCTAAGCATGTACGTTGTAGTGTTCTGTGTTATGGTACTGTAAATATTCCTGAGCCATGAGTGGCTGTTTCACTATCCACATATCTGTTTTCAACACTGAAAATCTCTTTAGGCACACTGGATATCTGAAGCAGGATAAATCAGCCTCAAATGACCTGAAAACTTTTCCAGTACTGAACTATGTAATTTAGACAGCCTTATGGAACTATTACAGTTACTACATCATTCCTGGACTGCCCTGTGGGTATCAGAATTTCTGCAGTGCTGTGATTTCACTTCAGGCATGCTTCCCAAACCAGAAGGTTCCCAGAATGCAGCCTCTAGCTATGTTCCTTAATTCCTACACTTGGGAAAGTTTCATCTTGCCTTATTTGGGGCTTTATGATAAATTTATACCATGCCAGATCATTTAGCCAAGACAAAGCAATAGGAAGATGGAAGAGATTCATGGATTCATGTTTGCTGTCAGGAAGTATCTCTCTCTGAAACAGTATTTTGAAAGATTTTTTCCCATAGTTCTAATAGATAGCACATGTTAAAGTTCTGTAAATGCCTATAAATGGAGATAAATAAGTGTTGTTAAATACCTCAAATTACTATTTAAAAAAAAAAAAAAAAGAAAGAAACCAAAAACCTGCATATGTGGTGTTTTTTTATACTTAAAACAAGCAAACAAAACCAACCAAACAAAAACCAAAACCAAACCAAAACAAAAACAAAACTAGAAATCTCTCAGGTCAACACAGCTTTTTGAAACAAGTTCCTTTGCACCCAGGAACTGCTTTCCCCATGTGGTCACTCACCAATATTTATAAGGGAAGGTCACTTTGAATGCCAGCAGAAGATGAAAAAACAGGAGGGGAGAAGGGTTTTTCTGTCTTCACTGAGCTGGCTGATTCTGCCAAAGTGATAGCCGACATTGACATTACACAAGGGAAAGGTTGTCGTAGTCTCACAGTCCCAGCTCTGCTGCAGAAACAAAACAAAACCAGGAAGAAAAACACATGTGTACAGTTTTCAAATAGAAGTAATGCCAAAACATTAAAACTCTGATCTCTGGAATAAAAATAAGGCTTTAATCTTTGCTTTGAAACAGTTATCTCAAATATACTTTAAAAATCAGATTTAGAAAGACCCCTAAGAAATTGAATATCCTTCTGTAAAATTAATCAATCACTTTGAGGTTTTAGTGGAAGGAAATGGCCATAAACATCTTATGTACTCCGTTGGTGGTATTAATGGAAGGCAGACAGAAATGACAATTCTGTTAGAAATAGAGAAAAGCTGAGATTTGAAGTGAAGATTGCATGCAGAATACATGGCAGGGAATGACAGGGAATTTTATAGGTGAACATGGCCTATGGAAAACTTATGGGAAAGGTGAAGGATTAACGAGGGATTCCGATTTATTTATTTAATTATTTCATTTTTTCTAGCATCCGTGTGAATTATTACCTATACGCCTGATACGTCCTAAAAGAAAAAACTGTGATGAATAAATAAACAGCTCTAGAAATCTTCAATAGGGTCCTTTACCTTGCAGGGAATATTATCATTGGCTTTTGATACAATTTCTGCTGCAGGGAAAGACTTTCAAAGCTCAGAATGCTGAAGTATTGCCAGGCACTCAAAGACCCCCTGCTGTGCGCGTCAAACTAAGAAATCTCTCTGAACTTGTCGAATTAAAAGTCATCTCTCTCTCTCTGCAACCCCTGCATGTGCTGGGAAGCTCTGTCCTCAATTTTTTAGGCCTTCCATGATAAACAAATGGAGCCTGAAGCATCTTTATTCTTTTCAGGCACATAATTAAAATTCTTTAAAAAATGTAATTGAAGGCAATGAATTTCAAAGGAAGGTTCTAGTTAACAACAAGGCTAGAACAGTTTTAGTAGGCCATTTTGCTTTACCATTCAATTTTGTTTCAAAGGTAAAAGCAAAACAGGCTTGTTAAGATCCTGGGTGTCTTTTTTATTTTTTATTTTGTTTGTACATCAAGAGGTTGCTCCAAACTCAAACATCTCAGCAGGATTTATGCTTTCTGGAATGTCATAAGACTTAATTACTGAAACAGCAAAGAGGAGTATCCTATTAAAATATGAACAAAGCAGAAATTATTCTTGGTTTCTCAAAATCATTATTTATATATCCTCTCAAAAATTAAAGAATATATTTATTGACGAATTTGTATTTTCTTGGCAAGACTCTCATTTACCTAAACAACTGTAAATATTCACAACCTTGCAAATATTTTTGAATCTGATAATATATAAAATGCTAATTTTCTGTGATCACTATTGCTGTAAAACATTGTAATGATTACTTTCATTGACTATTTTTGATGTTGCCAAGAAAAGAGCAAGTGCTGATACAATGCATAATTTCAAATTAATACAAAAGGACTGAAAAACTATGTCTTTGGATATGAATACCAGGGATTGTTACACAATATTAACAAAAACGCAGGAGAAGACAAGACAGTGTTTCAGAAAGTCAACTCTAAGGTGAATTCCTGGAGAGCTCAAATTTAAACCAGCTGAATTTGAATATCTCTTTTAGAGTAACTTTCAGTATCCCCCTCAATGAAAAGCAAAAAGCTTCAATTACCTGTTTGTTTTGGTTTTTTTTTTTTTTTTTTTTTTTTTTGTGCTGTGTTTTAAAAACCTGGTAATTCTGGCTATAAATGACCACAGAGAATACATTTTTTTAGGATTTTTCCCCAGAGAGACTGGAAATTGAGATGTTTTAAAGGAAAGTTATTTACAGTTCTTGCAGCATTAAAAAAAAATAAAGGTGTAGCAAGACAGCACAACTCTCACAACTTCTAGTTAGCAATTAGCTTCTGATAGTTATGGTGCCTCTGGGAGACCTGAGACAACATCGCTAACATAGCTACTTTTCATCCTTGAGGGAGGAAGTGCTGCATGTATTCTGCATGGGTCAACAAGTATTCTGACTGGTAGACAGGCAGAAAGAAGATCCAGTTGGCTTCACTGGAAAAGGCAATGCCAGAGCAGATTTAGCAGGAGCAAACTAAGGCTTTGACTGCACTACCAAGTAATAGTTCTGCCAGTCAGATATTATTTCATTACTATTATTTTTTTAAGTAAAAACTTGTGCAGTATAGGGCATGGCCCCTTCCAGAGGTCATGCTGAACGGGCAATATAGAGAACAGTGTGCACCAAGCTTGGCCATCTTTTGCCTCAGCAGGCTTTACATGCTCAACTTTATGTCACACCCAGAACGTGCCACACAGAGCTTCACTTTGATGTTGTGCATATACAACTTTCACAAACTGCACAGAGCGCACCCATTATTTTCCAAACTGGACAAAATTCATTAACAAATAACAATCGCATCTTATATCCAGCAAGACACCATATTGGCACAAAAGCAGCAGGGCCAAAGGCCACGTCATATATTTCTACCCGTGTGTTGTTTCCCAGGGCGCAGTCTACCATTAAAAACAACCCGAAGAATAAAGCAGTCCCTACCATGCCTTCTTTATCTAAGGATTCTTATTGGGAAAACGTAAGCTGTTCTTAGCCTTCCTTTCAGACATGTTAGGGTGAGTTAACAAAGTGTATTCATCATTTTTATTTTTAATTGTGTACAGCATCTTAATGTGCCATAAAATCAACACAAAACACAAACATAATCAACAAAACCCATGAATCAACAAAACCATAAAATAAATGTAGGCAAATTAGTATTTTCAAACTTCATTTGTGCTATAAAACTAAATTAAGGGAGGCGCTGTGATTATAAAAAGTAACTCATCTTTCACCATCATTTTTTCTGTAGAATGTGAAAGATGCTGGACAGAAAAACCTGTAAAATGAGACTGTATGTGATATTTTAGGAAAAAAATCAGTTTGACCCAGCATGAGGATTTAATGCCCATTTGCAGAATGAGTAAAGGTTTCTTTAAGTTCAGTGAGCACTCACTGTAAAGTTTAGGGAAGATCAGTAGCTTAGAAAAAAGAGGCTACTGAAATATGAGTCATGTCTATGAACAAAAGTGATCAAAGTCTACTTGGCTGCTGGAGCATCTTGAGTTTATTCCACCGCAGCACACATATTACTTGATTGAAAGGTGTGGGGTTAAAAATCACCCAGTTCTCTATCCACTGTCACTGGGCCAGAAATTCTCATTTGTTATGTCTGATTTCCTTTACTGATTTCTTTTTTCTTAAGAAGCAGCAGATGAAATAATTTTTATGGTATTTGGGAACACATTTGAAACAGAAGAAATTCATAATAATTTTCCCCTCCCCCCCAAGCTAAATTTATTATTTCAAAAGCTGTAATTAATTCAGAATTATCCAAACTTTGTTTTCACTCATATGCTCATACTCTGGTAGTGATGTTGTACAGTCATATTGTACATTCTTAGGTATGTTGAGGATCTTGGACACCTTTTTTAAGCAGAGAAAAAAGAAATCTCCTTTTATACCACTGTCACATAAGATGTTAATGCAAGTGATTTATCCCTTCAAAAGACACTTCCTGTTTATAAACACTTACATCTTGTATGCCATAAAACTAATATCTAATTTGGGTAGAAAGTTAGAATACCTATAGTAAAACTCTCCAAGATACAGTTTTTATCCTGTAGTTCAACATTCTGCAGACAAAACTGTTGGCAGATGTCGCCTTGATGATTTGAGATGAGGTACTGCTATTTCAGAACATGGCAGAAGAGGGAGTAAGTGAATGTAAACTCAAATTGTGAGTTCAATAAGAACTATAAAAGCAAGGCAGAGTATTTTAGCTGTTCTCTTTTCCAAAATAGCTTAATTTCCATTTCCTTAAGATACAACTTTCCATATATTGTACAAAGTTAGTATACATCAGAATTTGAAATTTTCAGAGACTGGAATGCTCCTCCTTGTCATTCCTGTGTCTTGATTATTTAGGTTAATAAAGGTTCATGGCTTTTTCACTGTACCGTTAGTTCATATATTCTGTAACTGTAAGAGAACATAACTTCATATGATAGGTATAAAGCAGAGATCAGAACAGAACCATGAAGAGGACAGAGAGGAACTCCTTAGCAAAGTTTACGATGTAATGACAAGCTGTAAAGATTTAATTAAAAATGTTAAAAATATAAGCTTAATCTTACAAACAGGTTAAATCCCTCGCATTAGTACTGATTTTAGTATTCCATATGAACTAGTAATAAAAAATAACTAAAAATACCCCATCAGGAACGATTTTGCATTGCTTTTTCTCTCCCCCACAGATGTAGGCAATATGACCCTCTCCCCAAAATACGAAATATTAGACATTATCTGAAATACTCAAAAATTTCCCTTACCATATATTTTGAATGAGATATTACCAGATGGTAATGAGGAAAATAGAAAATCATAAGCAGGTGCATATTGCAGAGTACAGAAAGTCTGATGCCCTTTTCACCACAAAAGCAAAGAAAGGGATTGATAATACTTGGCAGAAAGACATAAGCCTGTGCCAAAGTAACCCATTCCTGTAAATATCCTCATGTATTTGCTGCTTTCTTTGGGTTGTTATTCTCTCATGAATACCCCTTCCCTGACATTTGTTTAGGAGTTCTGTGGCCCCTAATTCCTCATATTCCTAAATGTCTTTGCTTCACATTTTGCTAAAATCCATATATTCTACATTATTAAGTCTCGTTCTGTGCTGTTCCTGAAAGTTAACAGCTCTCAGACCTTTAAAGAGCTTTGACAACAACTAACACTTCTGTTCAAGCAAAAACACTTTGTATCACCCCAGTGACGCGAATGGTTTTTTGGATACGAAAGCAGAATAGCCAGACAGGTAAGCCTCTGCCTCATTTGTCAGGAAGAAGCAGAGAAAATCTATTTGACTAACAAATAACTTCAGCTCTTAAAGATGTTTGATGATATGATTATTTATTATATATGTAAATGTTGTAAATGGTGGGACAGAAAGCATTCAAAAAGGGTGAAGAAAAACAAAGAGCACAGAGCAGCTCTACTGCATCTATGACACTGAGAATGGGGCGAGAATGGACCTGCAGAATTTTCAAGGGTTTGTCTGTAGAAGACCCAATTGACTCAGACAGGCATCTAAAAGTGAAGCTGAAATCTACCCTTTTGATAGAAATGTTCTTTAAATGATAAAAATCAATTGTGAAGGATTCCCACACACTGAGTCTCTACACTGTTGTTGATTCTCATATTCACAATACAACAGAAAGGGAAAAACAACTTGTATAGAACGAATATATAGGTACATCAAATATACTTTTATACTTGTTCTCTTCAAAATATATTAATAACAAGATCTGTTCTTAAAGTAAGCTTCTGATTATGGTATCTTTTCCCCTGGATATATTCTGCTCTTTTTGCAGTCAATTTAGAAGTTCTTTTAAACAAACTGCACTGATACCTTCCCCTTTTCACAGTTCAGAGTAAGGCACTGATGGCACAGAGTGTATCTGCTGAATTGAGTACTGAAGCACAGAAAAGGAACCTGACAGAGTTATGACAAGCAAACATTTGATACTGGGGAGAGAACTTTATGTTATTAATTATTGCACACTGCTGGAATGGTGTGTTACGCGTTCATGTTAACAGGAACACCATAAAAATGTTGAATTCTGGGATATATTTGCAGACAAAATTAAGTCTGGAGGAAATTTAGACAAAATTAAACACTTCTTAAAATAATCACATTTTATGTTGCAATGCTAATATTTATATTCAAAGATACATTAGCATAAAAAAATTGGTGTATGTGGTAAGTTAAAGTGTGTAATATTTTACATTTGAATTCAGAATTATGTTATTTTCAATTAACAAATAAAATGGATAACTCATACATGTCTGTTTCTAAAGGATGTCAGTGTAATTTCTAATTTTACAGAAGTTAGATTGCAGTTTCTAAAATCCAGTATTCTCACATATTAACTGGATTTACTACATTGCAAGTGTTCTAATTTCTTGAAATCTGAGGGTCATAAATTTAAGCAAACACCAAATGCTTAGAAACTTCCTCATAAAAACATATTAGGCCCAGAGAATCAAGAAAGAAAACAATTTGTCATAATCTTGAAGTTGCTGTATAGTGCATCAACAGCACTTAAACACTTCCTTTTTTTTAAAGACGGGAATTCTAATAAATTAGGTCTTTTAAACTCATCTATGAGATGCATAAGACATATATTGATATTATCTCCTGTATAATTTGGCTTTTAAAAATTTGTTTCTTTCATCTCTCAGGATATTTCTTTTAACCTCAAACTAATAGCATGAAAAAATTTGTGATCTTTTAATGCAAAATTTTTGAGTGAAAGAGAACTTCAGGGTTATTAAAATTTAAAGTTGTACCTGCAAAACAAATGCAAAGCAGAACTATGTCTTTGTATCTAGTCACCAAAACTCTGTAATTCCATTATATTGTTTAGGGGCTGGGGATGATAGAACAGATTTTACAGTAAAGAAACCCTGTGCATGTTGGACTGGCTGCAGTATGGGTATATTAGTTACTAGCACAAGTTGAAACTGATCACAGCACATAGTAAATACAGGTTGTCCTGCAGCTTTTACTGTCACATATGAATTTTACCTATGCCTAAACATACAATGCAGAGGGAGAGAAATTGGTTGATGGGCCGGGCTCAAAGGGTTTTAGTAAATGGGGCTATGTTGGGCTGGTGACCAGTCACTAGCGGGGTTCCACAGGGATCCATCTTAGGGTCAGCACTCTTCAATGTCTTTATAAATGACTTGGACACAGGTCTTGAGGGAATACTTACTAAGTTCACCAATGACACAAATTGGGAGGAGCTGTTGACACTCTGAAGGGCAGAGAGGCCCTGCAGAGGGATCTGGACAAATTGGAGAACTGGGCAAGCACCAATCGCATGAAATTCAACAAGGGCAAGTGTTAGATTTTGCAACTGGGACACAGCAACCTTGGTTGTACACACAGACTGGGGGACGCGATGCTGGAAAGCAGATCTGCAGAGAAGGATCTGGGGGTTCTGATCAACGGTAAGTTGAACATGAGCCAACAGTGTGCCCTGGTAGCCAAGAGGGGCAACCATGTCCTGCGGTGCACCAAGCACAGCATTGCCAGCCAGGTGAGGGAGGTGATTGTCCCGCTCTGCTCTGCACTGGTGCAGTTCTGGGCACCACAGGATAAAAAAAAAGACATTAAGCTACTGGAGAGCGTCCAGAAGAGGGCTACAAAGTTCGTGAAGGGTTTGGAGAGGAAGCCGTATAAGGAGCGGCTAAAGTCACCTGGTTTGATCAGCCTGGAGAAGAGGAGATTAAGTTGAGACCTCATCATGGTCTACAGCTTCCTCGCAAGGGGAGTGACCAATGACAGAATTCGAGGAAATGGCAGGAAGATGTGCCAGGGGAGGTTTATGTTGGACATTAGGAAAAGGTTCTTCACCCAGAGGGTGGTGGAGCTCTGGAACAGGTTCCCCAGGGAGGTGTCACTTCCCCAAGCCTGACAGTGTTCAAGAAGTGATTGGATAACACCCTCAGACACATGGTGTGAACTGTGGGGTTGTCATATGCAGGGACAGGAGTTGGACTTCATGATCCTTGTAGGTCCCTCCCAACTCAGGACATTCTATGATTCCACATGGGTTAGCATGAGCTTATGCTCTACTGAAAGTGCACTTGCCATTTCATGAAACTGTTTATTTCTATACCCATGTATTAATGAAGAATCCTCTCCCAATTTAAATAACTTTCAATGTAGCAATTGGAGAGGTTTGTTCCCACATATTTTTGAATTCACCAATACTACCTCTAGGGTATGAAAAAAGATTCAAGATAACAATATTAAACTTTTTTTTTTCACATAATGAGATTTCCTTCTCAGTATTTCCAACAATTATTTAATTTTTTGGATAATAGTTCAATAAAATAACTTGCTCAGACTCACATACAGTAGACATGCTCACTGGCATTATTTTGGCATTCATTTTGTTTTAATTTCAGTTTGCCATTTTGTTTTAGGCATGCATATGCTCAGTTTTATGGCAGCAAGTATAATTGACACATTATAACTGTAACAAATTCTTCATAACTCCATGTTGCGCTCTATAAGATAAATGGAAAACAAACATCATAAAGAGTGAGGCTTTGAGTCAAAACTTTCCTTCTGAGGGCTGGAAAGAGTTCTGTGGACTATGGCGAATGGCCACACACAGTGTCATTGTACTCCAGAGACTCTTGGGGCTCATCTACCTGCCACACACTCCTGTGATTTTTTGAATTTTTGTTTTTTCCCCAAGTTCCACTCCTTCAAAATACTTTTCATTCTAGAAATTGTAAAAAAACTGAAATAATTTTATAAATAAGGTACATTAAATCTTAGTACAATTCATCAGATTTTCATTATAAAAAAATTACGGAATTTATTTTGTTTTTTCTGATCTCAGCAGATACAGTAGAGCTCATGAAAAAAAATATTTATAAGCTACTTGTGTGAACAGTAATTGAGTAGCATATACCTCCACAACATGTTAATAAATCTACCATAAATTTATTTACAGTATTAGCATAAGACTGTGGAATAAACAAGACCTTAACAAATATTGAAGCAAAGACTTAAAGACTTGGTAAAGAAAAAAAAATCATAGTCTACATGATGGCAATGTGAGAGCTATTAAGTAAGCTAAATAGTTTTAAAAAACAGAAACAAACCCAGAAATGTGATAGATTTGATTTATCTGAATCTTGTTAAAGTATTTCATACTGATTTCACAAGAAGTCAAGATGAAGATGGGAGTGCTGAGAATAATTATGATACAGAGAAGAATCTGGCTAGAGTCTGAAGGAAGATTTCTAGTGGAGCTCTTGAAATGAGGAAGATCTTATGTAATAGAGAGTCAGATAAAATATAATGTACCAATGAAGGCTGTTGATGTGATTTCATTATTTTTAACACACAAAAGAAGTGGAAGATCTTACAGGAAGACCTTTAATACTTTTTCAACTATATTAACAGACGTATAAAGAAATTAAAGTTAAAAAGCACAATTCAGAGTCATGCACTTATGAACTAAACAATTTGTATGTATTAAGTACTGGCTTTATGAAAGAGAAAACACTGAAAATGTTTTATTTATTTAGCCTTTTTAAAATTAAATCTGAGAAGGAACATGATTACTGCCTATTGTTGAAGAAAGTTTAAGCCTAAAACATAAGAATAAATGCATAGAACTGGCAACCAATAGCAAAAATGGAGACCAGAGGAAAAGTTCTAACCGCTAAAATGGAGGTGTCTGAAGTGCTAATTCATTCTGCATACTGTAAACAAATCCTGACCAATGAGATTTATACAATGCCATTTCCTGGGACAGCAGAAGCTGTTAATTTTGTGATGCTGTGCAGATCTATGCTATTTAGCTTTCTTAGGAAAGGAGAAGAGAGCAGAAAGAATAGATCTAAATATGCTCTAAAAAGACTCATTTTCAAAAGCATCAATCATACATTTTTAAGCATGACTTCTATTTGTACTATCTGTCATAATGGATGCTTCTATTTCAGGGGTTAAACGCCTTCAAGAGGCTGGTTTAGACTCGGATTTCAACTACTTTTTCTTTTTTTTCTGAGCATTAAACTCTGCTCTTTACAGCTAACAGCATAGCTGTTTCTACATTTGTTCTCCTCATTCAGACCCACTTTTTTCCTTACTACTTCCTGAAATTTACCTAGATCTTGGAATTTTCATGTGAGTTTCATGAAGTTGATTGTATAATAGATAATGTGCACCATTCTAATCCAAGAGCAGACCCAAGACAAAGAAATTTTAAATCCAACTAGTATGCAGTTTCTCCCTTTTTCCACTAGGTACTTTGCACTGGCAGATTACTTTCCCATTTTTTTATCTTGGTAAATCATGGAATGGCTATTAGGAGAAAATGGCATCAAAGAGGGGAGACTAACATCCTAAACCACCTGCTATAGACTGTCCATATTTTCTAATTTCAGTTTACCTAAGCTACTATGGCAACCTAAGATTTTGTACAATATAAAGCTAAACAATCCTCGCTAGAAATTAATCTCTATTAACTATAGAAATCTAGAATATTTTACTTACTTCAAAATTATAGCACTAAATTGTTGCCAAACTCTCTTCTTCACTCATTTTCCCTCTTTATCTTGCCATACAAAATTTCTAAAAAGTCACACAAATTCAGAAAAACTCTTCCTTAATCTGAAACTTCTGGTATCAAAGCTTATTATTATGAATCTTTCTACTATGCTGTTCTGTTTCCCCAGTCCAGTACTTATTATGGGATCTTGAATCTTTCAAGTTTTCTCAGAAGTAATTTAAAACCAAATTTACAATCTAAATAGATTGCTGGGTCTTTTTCAGCAGGAATGAATTCTCTCTTCAGTTTACATGCTAGCTGGGCACAGCGGTTGGAATAGGTGTGTTCTCCATAGTTCATGATCCTATTTCACACTCTTAAGTATTTGTAGACTCATGACAGCCTTTGTGTATTCCAGGATATTCCAGGATGTATTAGTGATTTAGTGCCTACTGGCCTATTGTTTCACTTTAAAATAGGACTTCATTGCTGATCAAAAAGAATATGTGCCTGACCGTATTTTACCAAAACAATTCAAAATAAGGAATACAAAAACATGTCTGTTCATCAGTTTAGCAATACTCCCAGATGTGCCTAAAAGCCTACTGAAAACTAAAGGCAACAGCATGCCTAAAACTGCCAAAGTCACCCATCACCCACATTCACAGCATTCTATGCAAGAAAGGAGAAGTGTTACTTTGATTATTTGCTATATTTATTTTAAATCAATTCAACAAAGTAAATTTGCTATCTTCCAACTTCATGTTCCATCTTCATATAACATATAACAATCTTGTCAAATATGAACAGGTTTATACCACTTTGCAGAAGACAGAGCACTTCTGAAGAACATCAGAAAACTGATTTGACATGAGATGTAGCGGTTGAACCGAAATTCTATCCTTAACAAATTTTTATCCACTTCACAAGATGATACGATAAACTCCTGGCTTAGACTTCAGGACTATCAGATTCAATCATTTGCTTCTTCAGAATTTGTTTGTTTGTTTTGTCCTGATTAGTTTGACCACTGCTCCAGGAAGACAAATGCTTTCCATTTCTAGCTAAATAGTATGAGAGTAGTGGTAACTGCTGAAACTTATTTGTCTACGAAAGTACGCCTGGGTAAAGTCAGACCGTTACCCTAATCTAGTGATCATGTAACAGTCAGGAAACATACAGGACTGTACTCGATTATAAAAACTATTACCTGAGCTTCAGCATTTCCTCTGTGTATCTGTTCATAAAATGTAAGGTGGAATTCCAGAGTCCCCGGTCTGGTACATCTCTGGCAGCTCCCTGTTTTTTCTGGACTTCAGATTGTATGGATGCAAAAGAATGAATTCTTCGAACAGTTTTCAGAGTTAAATGCCCACCTTTATTTTAATGATCGTGTCTAATAATCTGAAATGTTTATTAGATTATGCAAGACCTAATAGATATACCAATAATTACTTTTAAATGCTTAATGGCTATTCTTGAAAAGAGAAACCTGAAGATAGTGAAGGTTTTCACTGAGGGTTTAGTGTTGTAATTTCTCACGCTCCACAATTGCATGGGACTACAAATGCTCCAAGCTAAGGAATCAATATGCTGGTGCTATTAATTTAGATAAATAGATGTTTTTCCTATGGCCAAATATCAGTGAAGTGTCCTAATATGTATTAATCTCCAGCTGGGAAAATACGCACTGGTTTTAGAGAGGAAGAGTGTTTAGTTAGTGTCATCTCTGTGGGAATAATTACACATAGACTACAAAAGAAATAATAATTAAAAGTACACCTGAAATATCCTACTGAGCCATTTCTTGAGAACAGGTTATTTTATGTAAAACTCCACATGACTATTTGGAATTGTACATGTAGAATCATTATTCTTTCATATTCCCCAGCACTTTCTGAAAAACAAGAGAAATCCTATATGAATGAACAACTGCAAATACATTCTGTGTTGACAGTTGTGCTACTGTAGATTGTATGACGTATTTATAGCATTTGTCTTAACTGAAAACATAATCAGGTGTGTATACTCCAGCAGCCTAGAAGAGCATGTACAAATGAATTCTGATTAGAAATATCTAACACCATTGCTTTAGAAATCCTTGAAGTATTTCAACTAGAAAGCAACACAACTGCTACACGATGTCATTAGCCTTTTGATATTGCTTTATTTACAGTTAAATGTTTCAGTCATAATACCTGAGTGATGGCACTACCAGCATTTACTCTAAATGTTGGAGCAACCCTGAAGTGGTATAAATAATAAGTATTCATCCACTTATTATAGGCACGAAACTTAAACATACAAGAAATTTCAGCCCTTAAACACAGAAGAATTCTGTGAAATATTTACAAAACACAAGGATGTTTTAGTAACTAGAGAAATAGTACTACCCCTAATTAACTCTTGTGTTGTTCTTTTAATTCATAAATGTCATGGTTTTATTAAAAATAGAGTTATGTTACACAACATTCACTCTGGGATCATTAACTTACAGAAAAAAAAAAAACAAACTTGAGGCGTTCACACTACCTGTACAAAACTACCACAAAAATGTGCTGTTTTTTCTTTTTTCCTTTCTACTAATTTAGGAGGGCATTTTGTTGTAGCCGTTAAACAGGCGAACCAAAATTAAGGACTTCTAGAAACTACGGGTATAAAAACAAAACACCATAAAAAACTCCAAAGAATATATAATACTAACTTTGATCACAATCCACTGAATTACTTAGGGCATGTCTACATGATATAATATACTACTGTGTTCAAGAACTCTAAAGTCAGGTCTCTGAGAGCTGGTACATCTACGTGGCAGAGTGGATGCTCTCTATGGTCACCAGCTTTCATTTATCACCATTTTAACCCATTACTGTACAGAGGCTAATTAGCATTATCTCTTAGAGAAATTTCACCTGCAATAAGGTTGCAGCCTATTGCTGCAGCTCTACTGCTTCCAACTCCAGAAGCAGCTCCTTGTAGCACTGACGTTCTGCCTGGTGTTCCATGTACCCCATGTCTTGGTCTCCACACCAACTCCCATATTTTTGAAAGAGCTTAGTCACACTGAGAGCAAGTGCAATTCAAGCTACCAAACAACACCGGCAGTCTCAAAGATTTTTTCCCAGGATATAATTGCTACATTTTTCACTAAGAATACCCTTAGATTTAGTCAGTTAGCTAGGTGTCTACAGCTAGAAATCACAACCAATCTTTTAGCAGCTGATGACTATTATTGACAAGTAATTCTTCTACTTTTAAAATTCTGGTTTGTTGTTAAAATGACACTAAATAGAAAGGTTGCATGAATCTGAGCTGATCTGAAGAAGAACTGCTACTTCTCAGTTAAACCTTCTCATTCAGCCCAGCAATATCCAGTGGAAGAGGCCATTTCATGTGATACAAATTACAGAAAAATTACAAGTTTTGAACCAAAAAATGAGTCACTGATTTTCAACATCTGTTTTTCTTTCAACTAGCATTTCATTATTAAACTGACTATAAAGAGCATTTTAAAGTAGTCTGTGCTGGTTTAAATTGTTTTTCCTGAATTAGAGACAGCTGAAACACGGTATCGCTTCCTGTTCAGGATCCAACAGTAAGGATTATTAAAATAATTTCATTTCAACACCAAATGTTATAGATTTGAAGCACTGTGTTCAGTTGTTACTTATACACTGAACTCAGTAGTAGTTTTGATTCAGCTTGATCAAGCTTCTATTTACATATTTCTTTGGTTAGTCAAAAGAAGAAACAGAGACTGTAGCTCAAGTATTGCAGTACTTGAATGCCACAAGTTATAAATAACAAGTACATAGATCAATATATGCTAGAGCTCTACCATTTTTCTGTCTTATTTTCTTCATGTGTTGCATTTTAGTTACTAAATATCTGATATCCTTGTCGCCATTCTATAGCTAGTGTTGAAATGTCTTTCTTTGCAGTGGCGCTGCAAGGAAATCCTTTCTAAATCAGTAATAAATGTTTTTCTTTCATAGAGAAAGAAAGAAAAGCGGAAGATGACACCAAAAGAATGCTAGATAACCGCATATGTAAGTAAATTGAAAAGTACATCAATAACTACAGTTCTGATTTTGAAAGCAATAAAGTTCCATGTACAAACTGAAACTTATATCTATGTTAGCAACGTTTCCTTTAGCTGCAAATTTTACAAGAAGAAATCACTTCCAAGAAAAAAATCCTTTTCCTCTACAATGCGTGTGAACTTCAGTGATCAGATTCATCACAAGATTTCAGTTTAGAAAATGCAGAACTAAATCCAACATTAATTAAAACTGAAATTTTTAAAGACTGTATCTGTGCTTAGACAGTTGAAGCTCAAAACATTGCAATCATAGAATCATAGAATGGTTTGGGTTGGAAGGGACATTGAAGATCATCTAGTTCCAACCTCCCTGCCGTGGACAGGGACACCTTCCACTAGACAATGTCACAATCTGTCTCATATTTTTACACAGAGATGATTAAGTGGATGATTAAGTTGAATTCCAGAGCATACATGCAGCTGAATTTTTCTGTAGGTCATTCCTACATATATTTCTACAGTTCATCAAATACTGCAGAATTTATGCTCTTAATTTTATACAGTTGATTGAACTACATATTTTTTAACTTTTATACAGTAGTAATGAAAATTGATTTACCATTTTAATAAATAAATAGGCATGTAAGGTTGATAATATTCTCCATCCTTCTTAAATTCAAAGAAAGGTGACAAAACTGTTTACATGTGTTGAATCAGGACCGTTGCAATCCAGTTCAGAATGAAAGGTTAGTATTTCAGAGACAAATGTAAACCAGACACAAACTATTAATTATTTGCATAAACAATTAAAAAATATATATTTTGAACAATTAGTGCATGCAAGAAAATTCAGATTGTTTTCAACACGTTATAGGTATTAATAATAAAATTAAGACAAGTCAGTGTACACTATTCATCCAGCTACACATACAGCTTGATCACTACTTCTTGTATGAGAGAAAGCAAAAACTTATTTTCTAGTATTTTCAGAAGATGAGAATTTTTGAGCTATTTCTTAAGTTTCAGTTTGTAAATATGGTGCTGGATCACACACCTCTCATCTGCAATAGATGCATACAGAATCACTTGCTATGGTTCGATAGGGTGTTTGAGGACTGGAACTCACATTTTATTCAGTGACCAAGATCAGCTGTGAGTTCTTCTACCCTAGTACAAAATAATTTTGAACACATGTTACTACATAGGGTATTTGGATTCTTTACTTGTTGATGAACTTGGATTTAAGAAATACACCAAACAATCTTTTCCTGTAAGTAGGAACTTATTTAAGAATGTGAACCATGAGATTTAGGAGAACTTTCATCTCAATTTTATATTATAAGGTTATCAAAATTATCAGATAATAATTTAAAAATTCTCTACTTATCTAGCATATGGTACATATTCCCTAAGGGAAACAAATGGAGGCATATATTTCAAATGCAAGACATTCCCTTTCATAGGAAATCTTCAGATTGTAGTAATTTCATATAATCTATCACATCTGTCACGGTTTTCTCTGGATTTCTAACCTCTCCAACTTATTCTTCTTACTACAGACTGCATGATTTATGAGTACTGATAGCTAGAGAGATAGCTGTTGAGATTAGCAACCTAACCTATCCCACATCACTTCAGAAGTGGTTTCTTCTGAAATGTACAGTTACAGTAAAATGGAATCAAAACACATTACGACATGTGTTTTTAAACTAACTTGCTTATTCACCAAGATAAATACAGAGAGACATGAAACAGCTCTAATGACCTTTTTAAAAAATTTTAAATATATGTAAAAATATAAAAATGGTTGTTTACTGTTTTAATATTGTCATTTACTCTGAATGCAATTTATGGTATGTGTTCCTAAATATTCTCACATAATATTTTCTATTAGAAACAAGTATATTTTTAACAGTGAATTACATGAAATACATCCTCATATTTAAAACAAACACTATGTAGACAAAACAGATTTAATGCCTAACATATTTTTATACATATTCTGTCTATGATTACAATTATACCCAACTTATTTATATATATATATATATATATGTAAAATTCCAATAATTCTTTTTAATATAGGTACTCACAATTCAGCACAAAGTTTGAGTGATCTTGTCATAGTTCTTCTTTATGATAAATACTGCAATGCCTGTGCATCTGGATTGCAGTAACGTTGGATGCTTAAGGAATGGAGATCTCTCTCCTTATTCTTTTTTTTAATTATTATTATTATTTCTTTACGACTAGAATGAGTTGGAAACTTTTCCAAGCTTCTTATTTATTTATTTACACCCCCCCCCTCCCCACCCCATCATGGTTTCCAAAATCAAATCTTTCACAGGAAATAATTATTCTGAGCAACTTCCTTCAATCCTTATTAGATGTGAATGCAATCAAGGTGAAATACTTCAGGAAGGAACCAATCCAAATCAGAATGTCTGATTTGTTGAACGTTTTGAAGTCGGTCTTTATGGCCTCAGCCACTATCATGTGCTATTTGCAATTTAGATGCCATATATCCCCTGTAACTGAAATGCGTCAGACAGACTAAGTTTGCCAGAACTCGTTGGCCTGGAAAATCGAAGTCTGGACTCTGCTTGACAGGTATCTAGAAATTCAAACGTGGTATGGAGAAACTAATCTGGCAACAATTGATTGATTATCTCTTCAAATACAAAGATTAGGGGATATTAAATGAATCTGGTGGATGATAGGCTCAAAACAAAGAGGATTTATCTTCTGGTACATATATTAGTAATTAAGCTGTGAATTAATGTGACCAATTCAGGGAAGAACAGATGGCACTGGATTTGGAAGAGGATTCAGACACCTATGTGGAAGCAGACTTGGAACTATCAATATACACTTGCCCTGTTCTCAAACTATTCCCTAGGTATTCATAATTGATCAAACACAATATTGTGCAAGACAGAACTTTGATCTGATCTCAGTACTCTAAGTTTTTCATGTGTTTATGCTGTACCTCAGTTTTTCCTATAGCTAAAGTGCAAAACTATATGCAGTCCTACTGGTATCCCAACAGAATGTAAGAACATTTTTTACTGAACCACTCTGTAGCTTTATTGTAGCTGTATTTTCAGATGCAGCATTTGAATAGAGTTAAACATCAGATCTAGCCTAAACTACATACTCAGAATTCATCTTTTCAAATACCCTAAAATCAAACACAATCCAGTGCAAAATTTCCAATTAATATTTCTCATTTCTTAAGTATATAAACTTTATCTGAGAGTCGACAAAATGTTCAAATAACATTATTTTGTTTATATTGTTCTGTTTATATTCTTCATTTGCACATTATCCATGGAGAAAGGGACAAGAAAATTCTGAAATGTAATACCATTGCAATATTATTTATTTATTTTTATTACTGTACTAATAGTTCCAGGCAAGAGGACAGGGAGATGGTAAAAATTATACATTAACGTATCAAATCTCATTACATTGTCTCAGGCATTCCACTGTAAACCCAACTGCCTCAATATATACTTAACAATGTAAGACTTAAGAAAATATTATTTCTAAAAGCTATGAGAGATTAGGTTCAATTATGTTTGTCATTACTAGAAAATTTATGATTTATTCATCCTTGTTACTTCTTCCTGTACATAAGGATATGTTCTTTTTAAAAGATCACAGTTGAATTGAAACTACCAGACTAAGCTTAGTTGTAAGTTGACACGTCACCTAAGGATACATAGAATTAAAGACTAATTAAAAGCAGCAAAAACTTATCTTCCAATTCTAGAATATATTGTAGATCCACTGCATTTAATTCAGAAGATCCTGTGTCAAATAAGCACAAATAATTACATAAGCATTTGACATAAATAAAAAATAACTACGGAAATATGCAGAGTGACAATAAGCAATATGTATCTCATGTAATCGGTTTTGGTACTATCAATATACCATGTTCACATTTCAAGTGCTGTAAAACATTAAACATATTTATTGGATTTCATAAATGTTACAGTTTTCCTTAGCACTTCTGAAAATTATCACTTATACTACTTCAATTAAATTATTTTGAAGTTTCTTAAAAATACTTGTTAGTGCTGAAGATAACACAAATATCTATATATTTAATTCATGAAATTATTTATTCAGTAATCTTCAACAAATTAGAGCAAACACAGCTCCTCATTGAGAACTCGCTTTTGTTAATCTGTATTTTTTATTTGGTATTATTATTGAACTTTCTCTGTCTGAAAAATGGTACCATGGGGCACTAACTCTTCACTTAATTTTTTTTTCTTATAAGTCTTTTAAGTTTGCTTCTGATGTAAAGCTATTGAAGTCCATCATAAAATCCTGTTGATAACCTGTGTAGTGCCTCATTAGGCCTCGACTCCCTAGAAGACCAACATAAAGGGGATATACTGTTTTACAGTGCCTCTCTGAATGAGACCTTTAGTGTGAAATAAAACAAAGATATATATTTTTCAAACTCGGCAAGTATTTGAAAGCACTGCTATGAATGAAAACACAAATGTACAGCACCTTAAGGGATTGTGGATCAAAACCCTCTTGGGGTTTGCCCTGAAGTTCTATGACCAGCCATCTCTTTCAGCTGATCTTTTCAAATATTGGAAGACTTTTTTCAACCATCTAAAAAAATCCTAACTTCAAAAGATGTGTAAAGACAATGTTATGTCTTCAAGTAACGAAAGAAGTTCAAAACTATTTCATCTAACAAAATGGGTACTTTTTTTGTAATATTTTTATATATATTAAAAAATTTATAACACGTTCCTGTTGAGAACTCTTATAATCTTTGCTATGTACAAGACTCATAAATATCACTGCTTACATTTATAAGGACAATGCCACCACAATAAGTTTAGATAAAAGTGCTTTAAAGCTAAAATACGATGAAAAATAATCCACTTTACGTATAAATGTATATGTGACTCTGAGCAGCCTGAATACCAGATATCTAAATATAAAGAGTGAAAGAGAATTAAATAAAATTCAGAAGAAGTAAATTTCACAAGAAAAGAGGTGCCAGGTGCCATACAGCACTGAGAATATATACAATAAAACCTTGTTTGCAAATGTTTACTCTATCAAAAACATCATTAGGCTATACTTCCTAGGCAGCACACAGAGTATACTGATACACACTCAGTCTGCAAGTGTTGATTGGACATCTCAGTTCAAAATGAAAATAACACATACATGGCTACATCTAAATTGTCTCCTTTATACCCTAGAACTAGAGTTAATGACGTCCAGAGAGACAAAGAAATAGAGAAAATTTAAGATCTATTGAAAAACACAGGCTGAAAAGCAAAGAAATTGAGGAGAATATGCACTAGCTGGGCTTACATAGATTTTGGTTTTTGACTCAGCCTGTAATAAAAAAGTTTCTCAAGGTATTTCCCATAAATACGAACTTAAACTAGCTTCTACAGAACACTATACACAAACAAATACTCAGATTTACTGCCCCAGCTACAAGTTCAAGATTTCTTAATGTTGGACAAGTCCACCTACATGACTTGCAGAAACTTCTCATAATTTAAGTGGAGAGAAATCAAACCTATATTTTGTTTGATGAATTAAATAAGCTATTATTGATGATAAACCCCTCCTTGATCCTCACCAAAGCATAATGCTGAGAACAGATTATTTTCTCCATCTTTGACAACCTCATGTGCATAGAGGTTGGTTCCTTTCAAGTTGCTGTTACATAGCTGTCTGGAGACGATTTCATACTATTCTGGTCTGACATTTTGCTGTTGTTCAAAACAAAACACTTTGTTTTAAAACACACCTGCATGATTCCTGGGAAAATTATGTCCATTGGCATTATTCAGTGACTGCCAGTTTAGGCACGTACCTTTAAAACTTTGACCACAGTTGTATTAAATTTACAGTTCCATTTGCTAATGTTAAATAGATCGCTATGTTTTTTTAGTTTAACAACCAGTTCATTCAAAAATGTCAGAAAGTCAGGAAAAGAAAAGTCCTGTTGTAGTCTTTTTTTCTGACAGTTTTCATTCTGAATATCAGAAATGATCATACTAACATGCTTTACAGACACACATTGAGGCACACAAAAACTACAGTCACCCTTCTAAACACCTTAAAATCTCAATGATCTAAAAGAGATTCCGAGTGCTGAAAATGTATGAATGTGACTATCGCTAGCTCATGAAACTAACAGAAGAAAAAAGTGTGTGCCAGGAACTCTGTAGCTGATGTTCTCACACTTTTTTTTTTTTTTTTAGGATGTAGAAAACAGTCAAATCCTGGCTTTGTGGACAGAATAGTAATGCCTTTGCTACTACTGAATGAAGTAGATAAAAGTCAAATGTGTTTTGTATTAAGTAGTTTTTAGCCATAGTCAGGATATTCCACTTGAAAGGCAATGTGCCCAGTGAACACAAAAGGTTTTCTAAATTTTAACCTGATTCCTTCTCATCTTAGCCTTCATGCTTTAGTATCTTCATCTCTTATAACTCAAATAAATGTATCTGCTTATCTGACTGTCCCATTCCAATCCAAACAGGAGATGTATCCAGCATTCTTAGTACTGATTTATGTATCATGAAAAATTGCATGTTTTCTACTGTTCTTTAATATCTGAACAATATCCATACAACATCTGGAGCTACTGGACAGGTTTTCAACTTTCTTCATGGGATATGACAGAATCTAATTTTCAAATGCAGGCTGTGCCATGACTAAATGTATTTTAGCATTTTGCCATCATAGCATTAGAATTACTGTAATGAGGACTTGAAAAAATAACACTTTCCCTTCTTTACTATCATTTTCAGTTGTGATTGGAAGACGTGTTCATGCTGAAATAATATGAAGGGTTGGGCTATGTTTTTTTATACATTTCATCTCCACTTTTGGGTTCATGTTACTCTGTCAGCTGTCACAGTGGTATCTGAAAACTTTCCTGGTGCTGTGGAAGTCAAGTATTATTCTGTTTTTAACACATACTTCTTGCATGGACACAGAAAAGTCTGAATTGAATCTCAGTTTGTCCAGTTTTCTACCTCTCACAGTGGATATTAACTGATGCATATAGAAATATTTGTACAGTAATTCTTCCCTGGTATCCTGGTATGCCTTTCAAGATTCTGCCAATTCCTAGAACATAATTTCCTGAGCTAGAAATTGCACTAATCCCTTTTTGAGCTCATCTATAATTTTGGACTCCATAACATCATCTGGCAATGTATACTACAATTTAATTATGTCATAATATCTTAACCACAGATGCTATTCTTTTAGCTTAGAATTTCGTTGGTTCCATTAAGTGTCTGCCCCCTTCGAAAAAAATGCAAACAAAATATTTCAGAATATGTGGATTTGTTTAATAAAAAAGTTACACTCATGTTGTGCCTGATGTAATTTATGCCAACCTCATACATTACTCTGTCCTTTTCCTCTTCTAACCTTACCCTTGCATGACTATGGTCATGGATGACTTATGGTCCAGAAATTTTTTTAAAAAATACATTTCAACAGAGTTAGAAATCATTAGGACTGATCTCATAGCTGTACTAGAAATAGGAAAGAACAGAGATGAGGAAGTGACTCAGTCTTGTCTGTACTGAAGATAAAAAAACCACTGCCACTATTTGGAGGCATCACTCTGAATTGGACTGAGTGTTTTTATTCCTGAAAGGGGTATAAAAGCAGTAACACTATCCCTGATGGCCAATGCAAGCTTATTCCCACTGCTATGCTGGGTATGAAGGTGGATGTGGCTGAAGAACCAATTTCCATTTCTTCAGCATGATGTCTCTAATTTTGTTATTTAATATACACAGATACAATGACTGAATAGGTTCCCAAAAGAGTCACAGAACTAGCAACACTGTATAGTGTATGCTGTGTATGAAACTGTGTTTCCTTGTTGTTAGAAATGTTATGGAACAAAAATTGTAAATGTTAAGACTCGCAGACCACAACAAACTGATATAAAATCACTCCCTGGACTTAAAAAGAAGCCCAGAATAAACTCAGTAGTCACAGAAAAGTGAAAAGGAACTTCTCAGGAAAATAGCATTCCTGCACTTCTAGAGAAGCCTAATTAAAACGTCTTTTTACGGCTGTTTGCAGCCCTCTGTAGAATCTGTGCTTAGGAGGCAGGCTCCAACATGTCTCATGTCTCATAAAGTGATTTCTCATTCAATTGTATATCTTTTGCTTCCATTTGTGTACTTGATGCACAGAAAGCAGAGAAATTAGGAAATTCCGCATGCAATGTATACATAGGCTTGAATGACTGCTGTCCCAACAAAAAAATTGCAACCTAACATCGCAATTCACAACAGTAAAGTGAATTACAAAGAATTTCTAAATTTTTATTGAAGCGAAAATTAAACAAATATGCCAGCCACACTGCTCAGTGAAATCCAATTTCTATTCAAACAGTAACACTGAAATGTGTTCAGTCTGAATCAATATGAAAATCCAAAAGGTACTAGCACTTCCAGAATAAACTGAATATATTGACACAAGGAAACTAAGACAATTTTATCTATATTCAAGAAAGGGGGAGAAATCAGCAAGGTTCCTTCAAACCAATATGAAAATAGAGAGAAAAATGTTGAGTGCATATCCAGAGCTCTTCCTTCCACAGCAGAATTTTTTTACAAAATAAGAACCTGAATTTTTTCTTCCTCCGTACTGAAAACACACACAATTTAATTATTATTACTCAGAAATGAATTTCAATTTCTAAACATCAAACAAATATTATTTTGCATGACAGGTACTTGTGACTGAAAATTGTCAAATCATAGCAGAGCTTGACAATATTGTTTTATAATATGTAGGATTCTGCTGTGAATAGATAGAGTAGAACCTGGGGACCTTATGCCAGTTTGCTTACTTAACTGTTTTGATACCAGACTGTTGCCCCAGCACAACGCAATAAACCCACCAGCAAACAAACAAACAAAAAACCCAAACCCAAACCAAACACACAAACCAAAACCAATCCAACCAACCAAAAATAAACAAACAAAACCAATACAACAACAAAAAAGAAAACTACGCAAAAACCTCTGGAAAAAAAAAAAATCAATTGCTCTTTAAATATTCTTATAAGGATTGTTTGGGTGTGATTTGACTTGAAAATATCAAAACCATTTTTCATAAGAAACACCGCATTATGTATAACTCCTCATAATTTCAGTAGTTCTGGTTGCAAACAAGCTATGATGGAAAAAAAAAAGTCACGGCATCAGCTGTTTCTGCAGTTTTTCAAATAAAAGAATAACTTTGCTTTTAGTATCAAAATAAAAAGTCCTAAGGCACAAGCCTGAACTATAATGTGAAAATTAAGACTGGCCTCCTCAGTTTTCTAACATTAGGGTGAAACTGAGTCCCTCTATGTTGTTTCCTATAGACACAGGATTTTACCTTAATTTTCCTAACAATAAACAAATCTATTGAGTTATCCCTGTAACAAATTTCAGAATAATAGCCCAAGACTTTGATTTTTACTCATAGTTTCTATTCTTCTTCATAAAGAAATACATGTAATTTTCTCAAGGATACTGACAGGAACAGACCAAAGGCAATTCTGAGATGAAACATTTGTAAGCAAGATACTCTTATTCCACAATGAAGATGTCAGACACTATAAAAGGCTACCATGTCATTCATTAAAGATGTTATATAGGAACTGGCTAATTTTAGATGGTATAGAGTTTTGAGGCAATAATATATATGGAATTCTACTATCAATTACTAACAATTTAGCTAGGTGTTTTCAGTATCAAATGAGAAGCAAACACATTTGTTTCTGTTTACACAATATTCCATTAGTGTTTTGATATTAATATTTTTAATGTTAGTTAAATTTGATACACAAACACAAGCATGTTACATAGCTAATCATTTTGATGTCTTCTAGCATGTGAAATTGTATTTTAAAATAAATTAGCTTGAAGAATTAGTTTTTGTTTTTGTTTTTTTTTTATGTACAGACTGCTTTAGCATTCAACTTTTAAAATAATTTACCATAAACAGTCAAACATGAAGAAGTCAGCTTTAATCCCACTAACCTGAGGACCATGACACCTTTTGTAAGGATTTTAAGATTGCAGATGTAAGTTTTTGAAAATAAAACTGGGGATTCTTTTTTATTAAACTGACAGAGATAAGAACAGCTAGTCATGGAACAGCGACTTATCACATAGTAAGGCCTTGTCCTCAGTTCAGGTGAAAAATTAAATTGTGTAGCATTTGTTCTTACACAGAAACAGCAGAAAGGAAAACAAAAACTATGCACAATTTTATTACACTTCTGAAGTTTCAAACTGAGAAAATATTTACTCTTTTCTCCACTTATTTTCACCAGAAACATTGCTTTCAGGAACATTCTTTTCAACGAAGAGCGTAAGAGCAGACTGCTCAGATCCACTAACAATTTTATGTTCTATTTTGTCTTTAACAGAAAACATGTTTTCAGGGCAGATCTTACAATGACTCTGTTCGTACTTTTTCCACTCTCACAGACATCTGGCCTTTTACTGCCTCCTAGCAGGGTGATTTCAAGTCTCACCCAACAGATCTTATTTATGTTTTATATTCTATGTGTTCTTATCTGTGGTAAGGATGCTGAATTTAAGGTGGATGAGAAATGCAGATTGTACTCTTGTGCATGTTCTTTCTCATGTTTAAACATAGCCTAATTCTGAAATCCACATTATCTTCCCTCCATTTGCAGTGGTGAAACTCCTACCACGATGTCTATCAAAATGCTCAGGATACACTAGAAAATTATTACCATTTCCACTTCTCGTAGGAACTAAAAGGCTGCTGAAGACCAGCATGTCACACTGAGCATGTGCTGGGTCTTCTGTAATGGAGAGTATTAAGGTTTATAAGGCTTCCAGGTGGCATTCTGGCCAATTGTGATTTTGTGATCACATACTTGAGCTGCTGTCACACTCCAGCTCATCAGAGTCAAGCACAAATTCATCAGGATCAACTTTGTGAACTCCATCCTAAAAATAAATGTTGTCATATGGAAATAAATTCCACTATTGCAGCTATGATTATCCTCATTTGAATGAAAGACAGAAAAATTCAGCAACCTGTAAAACAGTCATTGAGAGGTGTCACAGAGGGTATGAAACTGTGAGGCTCTACAGACCACTTAAAATTCTGTGGTCCCTCAAACTATTTCACTCTCTTCCCTCCCTGATATAAAAACTCCGTATTTTATATTTTACTGACGTTTGGATTCTTGCACAATTTTGTATCGTCATAGTATCTGTAAGTCTTCCTTTCTCAGATACTAGTGTGTCCCTCCACTTTGCTTTCCATTATTTTTTTCTTCCTTTAGCCTGTATTTCTGTGTCTTTATTACTTTACCAAGTTTTAAACGTCTGTGCCCAGTGTCAACAGGCCACCTCCATCCCAGAGTGCTGAACTGCTGCTCTGGCAAACAAGGCCCATCAGTGCAGGGCTGCAGACAGTCCCTGCGAGAAAGAAAGGCTGCACAGCTTCTTTGGATGCTGATTCAGCACAGCTTGGGGAGAGACAGACAGGAAGCAGCAGGAACAAACAATGTGCATTAAACTTAGGAAATGGAAGATTGCGAACCACTATGAGGGCTCAGACCCCATGATATTATCATGTTCATGATCCTTATACAGCCTTTCCATTAACATAACACTATCGTGATAACTTTTGTCCTGTAGGCATCAGAACCATGTTTCAAGAATATTATAGAATAACCCAGGACAAAAATAAAGAGAAAATTAGCCAAAAGTAAAAATTAATGCTTCTGAACTCTACCATATTTTACAGCTACAGCATTTGAAATCTGCTTAGATATAATAACATAACACAACACAACAAAGCATACAATATAGGAAAGGAAAACCAAATTGCTTTCAAAACTTTCCAGCATAACACAGCAATTGAGTTCAGATTACTGATATATGCCTTGGGCGAACTACCTATTAGAGGACAAAGGTGACATCTCCACTCAACCACTCAAGAAGTCCACAGACTGCCTACTACTATGAGAACTGGTATATATTACTACTACTTTAGTACAAACTTATAACTTAAACATGTTCTGAAAAAAACTAAGCTATTAAAAAATAGTAGTGGAAAGACAGAAAACTATATAATCCACAAATATGTGTTTAGAAAGTAATTCTTCATTAGCTAGCAAGACAGAATACAGCCAGGACCAAACTTTATGGCTGATAAAACTCAATAAGGCTTAAGGCCCTGCAAAAGGGTGTGTAAACATGAGTAGGTGACAGTGTGAAGTACAAGGACTTCCTAATACTGTAGGCTACTTGAAATGAGGCCCATGTATTCCTTAGAAGTCTCATCCAGTGCTATTAGCAGTATTTTGATCAGGAAACTGCTTATGTATAAATAAATAAATAAGAAACCGAGCATAATACAGGGGATATAGGGGGAGAAAAGAGAACATACCATCGCTTCCTCTACTTTTCTGAGTACATATGCTTTTAATTTAATATTTGCTATTCATGGTTTTGTACTCCTTTGAGAATTAAATATTGTTAAACTTCTTTAATTTCACCCTTTTTCCTGGTAGTACATTTGCCTTCACAGAAGAGGAAAAGAAGCTTCAGCCACTGAATAGTGGGGCTTTTGTTTGTTTTGTTTTTGTTTTTTGCTATTAAAACATCCCATCTATTCAAACATTTAGAAAACTGGTTCCTGATGTGTACTGGAATTTTGGGGGTTTGATTTTCACCTTCAGAAATACACTGTTCTTAATAAAACTAGTAAAACAAATTTAAATAAAAACCAGTAATTTCTAACATGACATTAAAAAAAGAAATGTTCCCTTCTTCCATAAAAAAGAAAGATGTGTCATGCTAGAACTGTTTTTAAAGAATGCAATGACACTAGCTGTAGCAGAAATTGAAGTGGAAACAAAGACTGGTTTGGGGTTTTTTTTATGAAAGCTCTGATAATGGAAAAAACCTAAATACACAGAAATTATTATTAAACGTTTTCCTGAAGAAAAAGTACTAACATACTTTAGCAACATGATTGGCAAAAACAAAGAATTTACTACAGTTTGCTTGTTTAATGTTTTTAAAGGCAGAATTATTGTACTGTTCAAGTACATGTCTAGTTATTTGCTACGCTTTCAACATTTAAATCCTGTCAGTTTTACAAGCAAAATTTAGGAGAAACAGTAGACAGTCTTTGTTAAGCTTGTCTTTTTTCTTCTAGCAGTTCACATGCATTCACAGGTTCCAGAATTACTTCCGTGCTTGTGTTCCTCAGTAAGGCTACTTATTTTCTTTTTCTGCAAACTTCAATTGGAGCTATTACTTTAAAGGCAGATTTTCATTTTTTTAAGGAGTACATATGTTTATTTCTTTCAAGAATTTTAATAGAAAAATATTTAGGCTGTCTCCTCTAATGTAAAAAAAAAAGGCAGATTATTTGTACAGATTCAAATCAGCATTTAAAATTTATATTTAAAATATTAAAATATACAATATCTTTCTTGATTATTGTTAAATATTTTTGACTTATAATCATGGAGGCTCTGCAGAACTTGCTCACTTTTAAGAGCAACAGTTTTGCAGTTAATGAAGCACTGAGAAACATTTTGGCTCCTGCCAAAATGGAAAGATACAATCTTATCAAACATAATCAATATTAATTTTTTGAGATGAAGAACTACCTATAAAAATGCAGCAAAGCTGCCATTTTTACACTTACCTAGTATATGAAACTTTTCAAGGGCATATATCTGGGTTGCCTCTCAAAAATCACAAGTGCCTACCTGGTATCAGTCGAAATCTCTTTTCACATTGTGATTTTACACTTTCTTAAGTGCCTGGACTTGTTATATGAAGTTCATATGCATTGAGTAATATGTAACAAGAAATTCTGTTCCTCAGTGAATTTTTTTAAGAATTTACATGTTGAAACTGTTTAATTTTTTTTTTTTTATCTGCAATATCAAAGATCTTTCTGATTTTGAAAATGAAAGACTAAATTCCCCTAAACTCCCTTACTTCCAGGATCTTCAGCCTAAATCACTGTCCATCCTACCATACAAGAATATTCACCATATCATGCTATACAACAAGAAAATGATCCTAGTTTTTTTGAAATATAACTTTTCTTAAAAGTGCTTTTAAAGGCACTTAAAGGGTTGTACTAAAAAATTTTATGCTAGGACTACAGGTTTTTAAATCTCTTGAAAACGACCCTCATAACAAAGAGTAAATAGGCAATAGCTGTGCATTTTGTTTCTCTCTAAGATTTACAATCTGTTACATTCCTTAATAGAAAAAGTAGAAAAAATACAGGATCATCAAAAAGATTACTGAGGAGATAACACAATTTCTGCAGGAGAACCAACTCAATTGTTTAGGACCCTTCTGCCTAGAAGAATGGTACCTGAGACTGAGTGTAACAGATCTCTGAGAAATCAATACTGGTATTCACTGTTTTTCCAGATAAAATTACCAAATAAAAGTCCAAAAAGAAAAATAAATTAGATGTCCATGTGTAAACAGGTCACACTTAAACTGAGAAAATCACTATTGCTGTGTGTTCTGGAAGTAAAAACTTTACTGATAGTTTTGAAAACGTATCAGAAATTCATGGAATAAAGTCTTCAAAATATAACCTTCAGCTTGCGAAATCCCTGAGCTGTGGACTGCCACATGCCAGAAAGTTTCATTTTATGCTTGATCTGTTCTTATTTTTTCAAGGCATGGAAAAATGACTGGCCACCACTATTAGAGGCAGGGCATCAGAGCAGGGGCTGCTTTAATCAAACTGAATATAGCCATTCTTTTATTTTTGTATAAAAATATCAAGATTTTTAGATTTTTTTTTTTAATTTTTAAACTTCATTTTGCATATACTATACAAAACATCCATTTACATTAAAAATTACTGAGGTAAAATACATACCCACAGTTCCTACTCACTATTGCTGCAGTAAAAACCAGTATTTCATTGTGCAGCTTATTGTTGCTTTTCCTGTGATGCCAATAGAAATGTGATCTATTACTAGGGATCAATCTGTGACTGATGATAGATTGCACTTCAAAAATTCAACTAGGTAAGCAAAGCTTTTCAATACTTAATTGAAATTATTGGCATCTTAAAGACCTAGTTTTTCTTCCTGACCCCTACTTCGCTCTTTGTTTTTTAAATTATTAGATTATTTATCATGTAACATGTCGCACATCCCTAGCAGAACACCTTTGTCTTTTGGAAGACAAAAAGGGGATTTAGGGAAGATATTGTTAATAAAGAGAGGAATAAAACGATCACTTCACACCTCAACAAACTTCCTTTACATACCCCCAATACATCTAAATTGATTGATGGGAAAAAAAAAAAAGGTTATTTGAACTTAAGCAAATGCTGTGCCTAGGAGAAAACTGTTTGATCTTATGAAAGATACCATCTATACAATATGGTAACTCCAATATCAACTTTCTACTTTTAATATAATCCACACAATAGTGAAGAGTTGCAAGTGAATTTTAAGCAGGAGTGTCACTGCTAACTCTCTTAATCCCCCTTCCCCTCTCCCTAGTACTGAAGACGTATATGTTCGTAATGACAGAATTAATCCCTGACAGCTTTTCTAACATTTAGTTTGTGGTTTCAACTATGTAAAATGGCTTCATTTGAAAAAGAAACATAATATGTATAGATATTAACTTCTATACTGACAAAAATAATCAAATGCAGTTGTCTTTTCCCAACTTGAAAACAAAATGCACTGCATTCAGTTTTTTTTATTTGGTGTGTTTCAGCTACAGTTCTCAATTTCTAAAGTTCAGTCTCAAGTCTAATTAAACATTACTGTAAAACTACACCAACTATGCAGACTAACCTACCAGATCAGTTTGCTGTTTCCGAGTCTTCTACTACTGTAATGTGTTACTGGATGGGAAGAAGAAACAAAAAATACAACCATTTTTGTTCTTGCTTGTCATTTTTAAGAATCTTTAAAAAGCTGAGTCTAAGCTAGCTTAGTTATCAGGGAAAGCAGCAATTTTCTTCCCTTGAACATCTATACTGGGCAACTTTCTAGTCAGGAAAAATTTTCCAAATAAACTAGTGACTTCTTTCCAGTTTAGTTAGAAGTGTTAGCAACACCTGAGAAATAGGCTGTGTTTTATTTCATAGTTATTTAAGAAGCATACTAATACTTAATAATTTTCTTCTTGTGAACAGGGCAACAAAAAAGGCTGGAATCTCAGAGAACAGACTGAAAAACAAAGCAGTCTTTGAACTGCCAAGCTGCTCTGTTCGCTATGAACTATTTTCTCAGATAGGTTACTTTCACTTCAAGACAACTGTGCAGTTGTCCTACTTAATCCTACTGATCTAGTATTGTGAAATATGGGAAAACAATTGACCACATTCACCAATGGCACATTTCAGGGATGACCCCATCTATGGTGTTCTTCCATTCTCCCACTGACAGGAAATGGTGCAGAATAATACTCCATTCCCTCACTGTAGGAGATGAAAATTGGTATGCATCACATACGTCTCATGATCCCTAACCAAATGTAGTTACGCCAGCAGAACTTCCTGATACTGTTTCAGTTACATTGGCTATATAGCTTGCTATGAGACAAATAAGTTTATGAAACCTTTCCAAATATCTGTTTGCTGAGTTAGTGTGCTATACTACTACCACTATAGCTATGAGCAGTACAGTTGTGCTTACATAGGCATAGGACCCATAGTGAACTTGGCAACACCATAAGAAATCACACAAATGCTTCTCCAAAAATCAAAGTTTTCCTGAGCTTACCTACCAAGCATGATATTTCTTTGAATTCTGAATCTCTCTCAAAAGAAATTAAGACAAAGGAGTCTTCCAAGAGTAACAAAGAATACTTTTGCTAAGATTCAAGATGGTAGTGAATTGCAGCATCTAGTTTCTTACTAAGCTAACAAGGGTTAATGAAACCACGCTGTCAACTATTCAACACTGCAAAATAGCCTCAGCTTGATGTTACAATTTTTATATTTCTTCCCTTTCACCCTCAAACTTTTTTTTTTAATCTAAATTTTTGTGTTGGAAGCCTTGCTAACACAAACCTTCTAATGAAGTGAAATACAGCCATAAATCTGTTCACAACAAGAGGATCTTCACCTTGCTTTTTGGCAGAAAAATAGAAATAACAAAGGAAAAAGATACAGATCTTGAAGCTGATAAAAATATTTCCACTACTGGCATTGCCTTACAAAAAAAAAACTGGTCATGCTAAGTTCTGAAATCACATCTGTACAGCATTTTCTCCGTACTACTGTGCAATATTTAAGTCATTTACAATATAAAGGTTTAAAGAATTACTGATGATCATGTGACATCACCGTTACAACAAGGCCTCTAAAATATGTTACCATATCTTCGATTTTCATAAGGCCAAGGAAGAGTTCACATACAGGGAGAATAAGAGCGATACCACAGAAAGATAAGGGTAGACAGAAAAATAAATCAAGTGTTTGGGATAGTAGCAATTAAAACAGGTAAAAGAAAAAAAATAAAGGTAGGTGAGATTAGCCAAAACAGTCTTAAAATGGCAATAATGTTTAACAGTCAGGGTGCAGAGGAACCAGGTAATTTGGAAAACTCCCCAAGAACTCTATGTTCTCCCATGCGGATCTAAACAAAAATTGGTTTGTTCAATTTTGTAATGCCTAATATTACCTTACTAAAATGACAGTCATTACACTGTAACAAATACTGTATTACTATAATACAATTACATAATTATGACATTATAAGGAAAAGCATCTTGTAAAATTACAAACAGATTTTTGTTTCATTAGATATTACTAAGAGTAGACAACCCTGCAATTTTCATTTGTATCAATAGTATAATATTAGAAAAATAAAATTGGCAACATACTGGGCAGTGTTGCTATCTCAGAGCACAGCATGTGTCAGACTTGCATACATGCTGCATCAGTGGTGAATACTTACAGGCCAAGTATGATGTGCTTTGCATGTGTAAAATTCGTAGCAAACACAGAGAGGTCTGCCACGCTGAGAATCCATTAAGATCTCTGTACTACTGACCAGGGCTTGCTCATAATACATGTATGTGTGTTGTGAGCACCATGTGTAACTTGGACTTACTATTACTTCTAACCAACTGTGAATATTCAGCATGCGTAAGCATTTAATGCATTGTACTGTTAGCAATTTGTGTCTGTTATACAGCAAAACACTTTGCTATATACTTGGTTTTTTTAAATGTGAGCAGTCCTGTTAAGTTCCACTGAATTGCTATCAGCAGTTATGCTTAAAAATTTTAAAATAAAATATGTATGCAATTTGTTGAATTGGTCATGATGCTTAGAGGTAAATTTTATATTGTGGTGTTGTATTCTTGTCACTTCCACAGTCAAGCATATCTACATATTTGTTGGTAGAAACTGGTTTTCTTAAAGTTCTACACTTTTTATAGCAACTTAGGTTTACCAGTACCTAGTATCCTCCCTGAAAATTCAATCTAGAAAGCCATTAATGCTATAAAAGCCTTCTTCAGAAAAAAATATTTATTCAGATATCATTTAAGGAATTGAATGCCTCTTTTAACTTTGTAGGAGATTAAAAATTAATTTCTTAATGGGTTCTGATATGAAAAAGATTTGAATCAATTCTTGCACTCCACAGCAGGACTGGTAAAAACAGAAAAAAAAAAAAAAAAAAAGACAAAAAAAAGACAATTAAAATTAAATGGATATACCCTAGAAGGACAAAATCTGAACTCAAATATCGAAAAATATCCAAAAATATTTAAGTGATTATGAAGTTCTATGACTTTTGCTCACTTTAGTGTTTATTTTGAGATACTTTGTTTTAATAAATCAGGCTTTAAATGAGATCTGAGATAGCTGACAGTGTGACCAAACAGTTCTAATCAAAATGCATCACTTTTTCAAACTTAAAACTCAGTTTTTGGTGACTGGTGGATAACAAATATCATTGTAGTCAAAGGATAAGGTTAAATATGTCCAGAGCAATTGCACTCTTGTGGTTTAATCTACTGCTAGTTAGAGAAATTATTACATGAGGCTGAAAAATTCAAATGTCTGTTTTACAGTAGTCAGTTTTTTGCATTGGGAAGAATACTGTGAACAGATTTATCTGTATTAAAATACAAGGAATATCTTAAGGACCACATCCTGCAAAGACTTAAATAAATATAAAATATGTACACATGGCATATATTGGAATTAATGGGACTGCTCACATACTCAGATTTTACATGCATTTAAATAGTTGTTAGAAAAGTGGTT
Organism: Patagioenas fasciata; assembly: GCF_037038585.1. Classification (NCBI taxonomy): domain Eukaryota; kingdom Metazoa; phylum Chordata; class Aves; order Columbiformes; family Columbidae; genus Patagioenas; species Patagioenas fasciata. Next base: position 36,464,487 of record NC_092523.1, read on the forward strand.
TGCACTTCCAGATCAGTCATTTCTTCCACGTGAATTCCACTTCAGAGATATATGTTTGTGAACTGAATTGTTTTCACATTCTTAGGAAAAAACAAAAAAACAAAAAACAAAAAACAAAAAACAAACCAAACTTAACCATAATTGGCAAACAGGATGTCTGAGACTGGAACTTAAAAAACAAACAAACAAAGCCAAAGATCAATAATCAGGCTTGAAAAGCAAAGAAACGAAGCACTGACTTAATCAGACTGTCAGTTAACAATCTCCTCCAAAGTATTTAGCAACCAAATCCTGTATTTCTAACAATATCCCGTGGTTTGATATACTTCTTCTTTTAAAGTACTGACACTTGATAGAAGATATGTTTATGTAATTTTTGTTCTGCTAATATTTTCTTGCTTTAAACTGTATTTCTAGCAATGTGTTCGAAAGCAGCACAGTGATATGGTTGAAAGTGACCACACAGAATAGCTTCTTGATATCAAGTAAAAAATCCCCAAAGCAGCAGAGCTGGTTTTGGCAAATGAGATCTAATTAGGGGCATCGCTTCAGTGATTTTTTTTTGTTTGTCTGGTTATGTTTGTTTGTTCGTGTTTGTTTTTTTTATTAACTTTTATTTATTTCTCCCATCTCCTCCCCCCCCCCCACCCCAAATATCTGTTACAAATTTTACCAAGTAATTGCATTTTTTACTTGACACTCATTCAAACATATTGATAGGCTTGGAAGTCTTTCCCCAGGTATTCATATTATTTTGCTAATATACAATGGCTCAAAGATTTACAAGCACAATAGATATTATATATGCTGCATATCTACATATTTTATGAATTTCAATTACTGTCTTATTTTTGTAAAATTAAATATATTTTCAAACTGAATCCTATCTGAGTTTATCCAGATAATCAACACACTCTTAAGAAGACAACAAATATTCTGGTCTTTCAAGGTAAAGAAAGGGTTAGTAGATTGGTGTTACATGAAGGGAAGATCTAGGGAAGGAGAGTGCAAATTTATTACCATCAATAATAATCAATGACTCTGTTTAACAACTTTCAAGCTGCCAATTATCTGATTCTCATTGGACTAGAGGAGAATGACAGTATGCATTGTTTCTAGAAAGCTTTTTCTTGTGTGTTGTTCATGGCAACAGTTCATGAACAACGCCAGTGTGCCTTTGTAAAGCATTTGGTGGCAAACATCAAAGAAGGCAGCATGCCTCTGAGGTTATTTCAACATGATCTCTAAATAGTTCCTAGGTTTATGAAAAAAATTGCCTCAACTAATACCTTCCAAGGTCTACAGACACTCTCAGTCTTTAAACAAATCTGATCTTCCAGTTGATACAATCAAAATATCAATCACTCACACATGTTATACAGAAACATGTACCAGTTGTATAAGGTAAACCATTCTAGACTCTCCATAATCTAGCTTTGAAAGCGTGCACAAATTCTAATTGTCCCAATAAGCATGCCATACCTTGGGACAAATTTCATGTTATACCTGGGCCTTTCACTTTATTGCAGAAACTTTGAAAGCCTATTTCAAGAGACAGAGGAACCCGTGAGGCACTAGTGCAACCTTCGTAACATCGGATTTAAATACAGTTTTGGCATTATCGAAATGAGATAAAATGAATCTTTTCCTTATAGGATGTAATAAACCTGTCTCATAGCATATTTTTTTTTTAAATATGACATAATAAAAAAACCACAAGAAAACTAAAATGACAGCCTTTATCTTAAACAGGAACCATTAATATGCAAGAGAATCAAATTCACTTTTTCACATGACATTTACATTCAGTGGAATGAAAGTAACACCTCCAAACCCATTCTACCTAGAAATTAGATTACCCTACTTGAACACTTTCCTCAACTACAAACCTTTTCCTCTGGAAAAAAAAAAAAAAACAAACAACAAACCAACCAACCAACCAACCAAAAAAAACCCCAAACCACAAACAAGCCCTAGACTCTGTCAACAGTGCTTGCTTATAATGGCAAATTCAAACCACACCAATAGCTGTGACGTACTGACAATTACTTTCAGACAGTTTGTTTCCTCATCCATCCTTTACAGAACTACTTATGGAATCATTCCTGTGCAAAAGAGACATATTCTTTTTTTTTTTTTTTTTTTTTTTCCTAACAAAATGTGCTTGTTATATACCAGTAAAATATCACTGATGTAAACCTAAACTATGAAGTCTGAAAGTTTAATATTGCTAATTTTATTTGATGGTTCATCATTCCATTAACACAGTCAATCTATATTTTTGTCTATACAGGAAAAACATAACGAGCCAGATATCACTGAAAACATAACTCTTAGTAAAACAGTCCGGTTTGACAAGGCACAGACACAAATACTTATTTCTCCAAAAATGGGACTTTCTCAATTATAAAAAGCTAAAAGAAACTTAATTTGGAATATGCATGGCACATTTAATGGCAAGGAAGTCCATGATGAAAAATACTGACACAGATGAAAATAACATTGTTCTAGTTTACTACAGATAATTTGCACTGTTATAGTGATAGGACTGTTTCATGAACCAAAACCAGAACTTATATTGCACTCTACTAATTAAGGGTGAAAGTACAGACATGTTCAGTTCTTTGAAGGATTACACATGTAATCTTTCAAAGCTCTGAAAATATTAATTTATTGTGTACAGGCTAGGTATAAGAAGGTAGGCAGAAACAAACAGTGTATTTATTACCAACAGAATGCAATGGATTATACTTAACGTCTTCTCAGTTTTGACATACTTCTGTTATTAATAAACATGGCTGACAACAACAAATAATTGCCACGGTATTTCATGTGATTTGAATTTTGAGACTTTAGAGCAGGGTATTTAGCAAGGATCCACCTCACAAAAGTGAACAACAGGACTTTATTCTAGACCAACACTAAACTAATGTTAGATTAGTTCTGCTAGCTACCTCAGGGAATGTCTGAGAGATAACAGCCAAAGGCAATACAATCAAAAGAGAAAATATGCAAGAAATTTCTCCAACTATCTTGGTCTAAGATGTGGAAGATACTCTTCTCTCTTTTTTTTATCTTTTTTTTTTTTTTTTCCCCACTCTCTTTGGTGAAAGGAAAATAATAGTCCACATATTTACACCTTTATAGGAAACTGCAAAGTTAAAAATTGTTATCAAAAAGCACCACTGTATTTAAACTCTGAATACTCCTGATATACATAAGGTTAAAGTTCAAACCCCAGACCAAATTGCCCACGTTGATGTTTATAAGCACTCGGTACATGTTCCTGAAAAACAATTTGTTAACTGAATTTTTTTGGCCCTGATCAAACTCTGTAACTCCATGCATGAAGAGATACTCCTGTAGCATCAACTTTAGGTGCAGATGTCTCTGGGAGATCTATGGACAGTTTTAGAAAAGTAGTGAAAAGTGATTAAGGCAAGCAGTCAGCAGATGCACTCCCATCTAACAATATATTTTGATGTTGTTCAGCCAGCAAAACTTCCAGCTCTAGTTCTTAGGACAGGTTTAGCGTAAGGAAGTTCCTGGCTATACTGCTAGATTGGAATTGTGCTATTAAGTATCTGCCACAAGAATGCAGGATGCTGTGCGCAAGCAGACAGAAGGTTTTGGGTTGTATGAGTACCATATATATTTCAACTTTTCTATTCTCCTACTTTCTTTGAATACATTAAGCCTTAATAAAATACATAGATAGGAAAAAATATTACAAAATGAGAGAATTTTTCACTATATATCTGTCCTTCTTGGCAAATGGGTGAAACACTTTCAAGTTTATACTTCAAAGTCATTTAAAGATAGATCTAAAATAAATTTATGTTTGGCACTGATCCTGCAGACTTTTTTACCTGCCCACCTTCACTCAAGTGAGCAGTCGCTTACACTCAGTGAGACTAAGCCTACTCAAAAGTTATCTGCATATCCACCTTCGTTGTGCATTTGTACACACTGAGATAAATCAAGCTGTTCCAAATGAGCAGTAATTTGGGTTATATTTACATCCCCTCCATTCCTCATGCTGCATAGATGTGAGGACCATTTGAAGGGGCTCTTGCTACACCTGGGTTTTGTAAAAAATACCACTGTGCATCAATAAGAGAAAATTAATATAGCTAACTGGAGTTGCAGAGAAAAATCTCTAAACTTCAGCTTGCCTGGTTTTACAATCAAATTTCAGTCACTCCATTTAATGCTTCTGCCAAACACTCACATCTATGGAAACACACAGTCTCACTGTGCTCCTCAGACTAGTGTCAATACCAATTGTCAATAAAAGATAGGTTTTCCAGCTGTAAAATACAGTAAAAGGATTCCTCATCTAGTACTCTCAACAGACCAAAATCCTCTCCTGAGGAAGCCATAAAATCTTGTGGAAAGTTATAAAACTCTTAATATACCACAGGGAACAATCTTCTATAGTCAGGAGGATTGGCAAAATGACCTTATAAGTTTTTGCCATCTATAATCGCTATGATTTATTTTATTTTATTTTTTTTTAATCAATACACAACAAGCTACTTCATTTACCACTCTGTGTTTTAGAGTGAGCTTATTTGAGGCAAATAGAGAAATCATGTTGTAATAACCAAGAGCTCTTCTGCAGTTTTTCAATGAGTATATTTTTTGCAGATCATGTGAATTACAGTTTATCTGTATTCCATACTGTACCACAAACATGCACACACACACAATTTGAAATTCCTTTCATCTTTAACTTATCAAGAGGAAAGCATGAGCAGGCTATTAGGAGATGGTAATTGTGTTATTTTGCATCTTCAAGATAGTTTTCATTTTGCTGAGCCGAAACAGCTCTCAACTCTCTTTTACTCTGCTTAGCAATACGCTGTACGTATTCCATCATATAACAAGAACAAAGATTAAAACTCAGACCTATAGTTTGAAGTAAATAATGAAAGAAAGAAAGAAGAAAAAAAAACCCCAGCTTTCCAAAAATCTTGTTTTTCTGAAGGAAGAAAGAAAATTTTCAAGTAGGTTGTTATGTACACTAATAGGCAGGTTTCCTTCAGTATACACAAGAACATGATTTCTCAAATCAAACCTGAATATTAATAAGAATTAATTAATTTGTTTTTCATTAGTAAGTGTTTTGGAACCAGAGGGGTGTGTGTGTACACAAATATATGCTAAAAACATAAATAGCAAACATATATATGTATAAATATGTAACATATGTTTTCCAGAATTCAAAAAAAATGCTGTAGTGTAAAGGCTCGAAAGGTTAAATTGTCCAAAAAGCAATGAAAAAAAATTAAAGCTATCTTGTCTATTTATTACACCTATGAATACTTCAAGGAAAAAGAATAAGAAACACTGGAAACATCAACAATACTAATTATAAACAGGGCACTGATATGCTGATTCTGGGAATTAGAAAACTTCTGAACAGCTGATTAACACATTCTACAACTTTCTAGTCATAGTGCAGAGACACTCTTGATTAGTTTCAGTGTAGGCGTGTGGCCAGTTTCTGCAAGAAAATGCATGACATGGTTTGAAACTATAGATACCAGGGGTCTTACGTAACAAAATGTTCCACCAGACCTCTATGTCTCTGTACTTAAAATAATGCAATGCTTGAACTCGCTTGAGACCCAAAACTAAATGCCACCTGCCCCCAAACAGAAAGCATTGTGGGAAGAAAAATGAAGTGTTTGTTACTTGCATAGTTTTTGGCAAATAATCTACTTATTGATACTTTAATTCTCATATCACGTGCCCAGGCTCACCAACCTATATCTTCTCTTATGAAATTCTCAAAACTGGCCTTTTCTTTCTAGCTCAGGCTGAAAGAAGCACACGACTCACAAATATTATGAGTGCACAATTACAAAAATAGGCTTTGATCATCACTTCTGCTTCAGTTCATTCTGACATTTTTCAATAACTGATTCCACTTGACTGTTTAATACGTATGTTCCCACTAAAAACCAAGAAAGAGAAATAAGAAGCCATGATTTCTGATCTAGCTACAGAAAGAATACCCATCTGGGTTCTAACTGGGGCACTAACACATAGCTTTATCAGCAAATTGTGGGTCACAGAAAAGGTCCTGGACAGGATAGTTTTTGAGCAAATGAAAGATAATAAATTGAAAATTATCCAAAGTTAAGTGAGACTGGACTAATACAGAAGTATTATACTCTGTTGAAAACATATGACTATTTAGGTCATACTATACAAATTAAGACATTATTAAAAAAAACCAGCCAGTGATTCTCCATCACACCCTGAACAGTAAATAAAAAGGTGTATATTTTGTAAAGACTGAATTTTCAAAAGAGAATCATGAAGAGTTTTTGGGAAGTTTTAACTGTAAAATAATAGCATAAACAAACCTGGGATATTTCTATTATAGATAAATTATAGCTTAGATAATATAGATTTTCTAGTACTTTAGATAAAACCTGACCTACTGGGGATTAGAGAGTTCTATTTAGCTGACTGCTAAAGTGCAGTCCTGTTAAAAATCAACAGTGATGCTAACCTTAGGAAATAAATGTGTGATGAATAATGAAGAAAAAAAAAAAAAACAGATCAAAAGAAGAAAAACTCAGAAAAAGTAAAGGGAACATGAAGAGTCTTGAAATATTCACGTGGCATCAGTGTGGAGAATAAGCCTTTGAAAATTATTTGCTAAAAATTTTTTGTACTGTGTGTATTTTTCTTAATTGTTAATTATCCTTAAATGCACATACACAGCATTCAATACTGTTAATAGAAGATGCTTATCTATACAAAAATTATTAATTTCTATTACAGCGTCTGAAAAAAACACTCTACTATGATATGCTTTCTACTAAAACTTAGAAACCATATTTGAATGCTGGTTAATGCAGCATCCAGTAACTCTCACATGATATGGAGTAGTGCTAAGTAAATAAGATGTACTAAGTGCTAAGACCTAGGCCAAAATACATCCATGTGCAAAAAAGGTCTATGATGTGAGGACATACGAAAGAAAGACTGGCCGTTGAAATAAGCCTTTGACATGTGGAATCAAGAGGATCTGTAATAAATGAGGGAAAATGCTTCTGTAATTATGGATGGTAGCAAAAAATGCCACGTAATCAGCTAGGCGTTTGCCAGCTGGCAGCATTAACCCCTTGACAGTATGGTTTTTTTTGAAGAGAACATTCTAATTCAACCAAGTACTTTGGAAAGCTGAGTATTCAAACAATGAAACTGTTTTTTAGAATGGAAGAGTTCCCAACAACTTTTAAGAATGTAAAACTGAACACTGTACAGTATTCCAGGACACAGAGAAATGCAAAGGAAAAAATCTACAGCTGTGGGAGCTAACCAAATTATTTAGTTTTGAATTTTGTCAGTCAACTGAATTTAAATTTCAGAATTCTATGAAATATAAAGGTGGGTGTATCACATCAAAGGTTTCTGTAGCCAGTATCTTGCCTCCAGCAGTGGCCAGTGATGTGCCTAGAGAGTAGGATAAAATCAGGGCACACATAAAGCAAAACTTCACAGTCCTGTCCTCCATGGGAAATAGTGACCTGCCTATTAGGAATTTCCTCTAAACCAGACATATTAAATATAAAGACATTATGTACAGATATGTTCTTCCATTCTAAATTGTACTTTGCAGCACTAAAAATAATAAGATAGCATATTTTGTATTCTGCTGATGAGAAGTCTGCATTTGTTGCACAGTTAACAGTGCTCTCGGTAACTGTTTACATTGCCCTGAATGATCACTTACGAAACACCAGGCTTTTCTTTACAAAAGCTTACATATAATTCATCCCAGTCTTCCAAAGCTGGTATGAAAAATAGAAACACAAGACACTAAGAATATTCCATAAAAATTAGACATGAAAAGATACTTAATGTTATTGAAGAGCACAGAGAACTAACCAGAATGAATACTGAAAGGACCATCCTCAGCTCACTTTCTGAGCATTTTCTGTCCATTCGCACAGTGAAAAAAATAATTGAAAATGCCCAGCCATGCAGGTGAACAAAACTATCCTGCTATTCTTAATTGCTACTTCATCTCACCACTTTTCAGCAAGGTAGAAGGTATTTTTCGAGTAGCAGCATGTGGTTCCATGACAGACTCCACAGGCAGTTACGCTGTGAGTTTTGGAGATTCCTTTATATTGGGATGCTGCTGTTACTGCTGTGTTGGATTGTCATAACTGCTCAAACAGCATTTTCTTCTCTTTTCAGACAATGAATTGTGAAGATGCTCACTTGTTTATACAGGTATTCATACGTACACATAAATATATGGAAAATAAACAGAGCTGTATATTATTCTCATGCTCATGTACTATAGAAGTTTAAATTTAGTTTTGCTAAATATCACCTACTATGCCAGAATAGAAAATTAATGATATTCTTAGCTATATTTTTAATATTGTAAAATAATTAAGCTAATCTGATTCTCCTGCTGCACTTCAGATCCTATTTTTTGTTTCAATTTTTTTAGTGAAGTCATCTAAATCAGAATTTCAAAACTAAACAGTGACTCCACAAACATATATGTTTCTATCTTTTCAAGCTGAGGCACAGAAGAAATTATAAGTAGAAAAGATCAGTAGCCACTTTTGATACCTAATTTAAAATAATGTGTAATACACAGGCCATTTCACTGAATACGGCATCAGAGGGTCACCATAAATGTATGTATAGCTATGGGCAGTACAGATCTCTGTTATAGTTCTCAAATGGATGTGGTGTAAAAAAACACATTTTACAAACCACAATATTAAATTAATCCACAAAATGAAGAAATCAAACACTAATGACACTAAACCAGAATTAGTCCAATTTTCAATTAGCAATAGATATATAATCTTGTTAATTTCCACAAAAGACCAAATGTCTGCAAGACCAGTCCTTCAATTCAGTGTTGAACCAGGAAAACACTTAAAACTAAGAACTGTATACTCTGATGATTCTTTACAGCTTAAAAAACTACAGTGTTTTTCCTTGTCATGCAAATACAAAAAATACCATATCAACCAAGCAAAGCCAGAAAATAAATAAAAAAATCCCACCACTCTGGGTCAGACTGAGACCTTGGCACCTCCCTGGAGATATTGTTTTGTAATGGAAATGCCAACACCATATATAGCACTGCTAGCAGACTTTGTTTTAACAGAAGATATCTTCTCTGCTCTCCTTTTCCATTTCCAAATTGAGCCCAAGAGGCCTAAGATGAGTCTGTTGATCAGGTTTGTTGTCAACTAGCATTTTCAACTCAGTGTGTATTTTCAGACTGACAGCATCATTTTGTGGCTCCTGTGTTTCTCTACTTCTTTTTTAATTTATCACTTGCAGTAAGTGCATTGGGTGGATATTTATCAAGTCTCCGCTTCCCTGGAGGGCTACAAAATACAATTTCCATGTTCATTGTTGATGGCCTAAATACAGCACACATGAAACAACATGAACGGGCTTCTTAATGTGGTGGGCAAGATGTCCATAAAACAGTGGCTCTAGGGGCTGGATTAGAAGAATAAACAAAATACATTTTACCTCAGTGGATTTAGATAATTTCTAAAAGATTTAGTGCAAGAAGCCTGAGATGTCTACTGGTATCAGCATACAGAATTTGTAGAAATAATCTGTGCCTGAAAGTCAGTAAATACCTTGTTACATGCTAATACCTACTTTACAATATTCCATAGTTTTATCCCCTTTTAAAACATAGGATTTGGGAGAAGATACTTTGAAAATCCTTACAACTGATTAAAAAAGAAAAAAAAAAGTTAAAGCAAGCAGTAAAAGTCTTGTTCCTGTAGGGTTTTGCTGTGAAAGTCATAACTGTAAAAAATGTGAAACAGCACACTTCCACAATGTTTGCAAAAGTATTTGACAGAAGGTAGTGTTTGAGCTAAATTTAGAATAAGCTTCGGTCTTTTGCTAAAGATGTTTAGGTATTCATTTTGATGCTCCAACTGGGATTAAGTTAAAAGTATATAGAAAAAAATTAAGCTTGCATTATTGTAACATAGCTGAATTATTTTTTTGAAACTGAGATTAATGGTATGAAAATGTAACTAGTTCTCTTTCATTCTTGGAGTAACTTTCTGTTCCATCTTTAATTTTCAGTGAGTCAAAACTTCTGGTAGTTGTAGCAAGACATCAGATGACCGCACACAAAACAGGGACAGGGAAACATTCTGTAAAGATTACATTGGTTCCCTTTGTGCCTTCACCTCAAGGTTGAAAATCAAATAATCAATACAAAGTCCTCGGCTTTATATCTTATCTCAGATCCATCTTCAGCAACACTGTGACCCAAAGTCATGGGTACAGAACTAGTTCAATATTGAGCCAGATGGAAGAATGACATTTGCTGAATCATGAATATTAATTTCTGAAACCGTAAATTCTTCAGGAAACTCCCATCAATATTCCGTCATACATGAAATAATTTAGTTTATAGGATTATTCTGTCAGATATTACAGTTATGGACAACAATCGTGAGACAGATCACCAACAGTATTAGCTAATTTACAAAATACAAAAATTTTGCCCTTCAGGATCTTTTCATATTCCATTCTACACTGTCTTTGGCACTGAAGGACCAGTGAGTATACAGCAACATCTTTGTCTGCATACAGATGAAGAAACCATAACTTCAAAAGGGCTGAGACCAAAATATCTTCCAAAGGGCAGAAAAATAACCTGGATCTTCCCCACTGACAGCAGCTATGCTATGTACAAGAAACTACTGTTTCCAACAGTTAGTTGCAATCTAGATTTTCCTAAATATAATTTTGAAAGCTATTAGGGGTGTTGTCAGTAGGCATTCTGTAATAATTTTTCTTAGTTCCCCTAAGAATTGTTTCACATTTGCTGTTTTTCAATACATTTGAGTAAATTAATTTTCCTATTGCTATATTCACTGAATATAAATTTTAACCATACTAACAATAAAACTATCACAGAAGTGGTTGCGTACTTTCCAATGCAAACAATTCAGTGGCTGTGTCAGGGCCATTCTGAGTTACATCTTTCGACTCAAGAATTACACACCTGTTTTGGAGATGGAAAGATTTAATCATCCTGCTCAAACCCTGTTATTGCTGGGAATTTTAAGTCTTTCATTATCTTGTTAGACTTTAAAATAGCAATGTCCCTCTTATTTCACAAACTCGATTTGCTTAAACTGTGAGGTAACAGACTTGCAGGCTTTCTTATGACACAATCATTAATCCGTCATTGAGTTTTCATCACCATTTTTCACTTCCTTTCTCTCTTATTTACTTTGGGTCACTAACATAAGTATTATCTCAGTTTGTCATAACTTCTAATTTTTCTTCCTTGAATATCGATTCTACATTAGTAAAAAGAACTCAATTACCTATATTCTCTAAGTGAGCAACAGCAGTGCTTGGAGATGAAATCTGTTTATAATTGCAGTACAGAGAATCAAGACTAGTACAATCACGCAAAACGTCAACTATCAAAACAAAAACACCTATCTTCTTCAAGTTTTTTTTTTTTTTTTTTAAAGAAATGCGCGATCTAGTTTCCATGACTTCGACAATTTGGAGATTTTTATTACACTTTCCAATTTTTGTTAAAACTGTTTAGAAAAATCTTGTTACAACAAACACTGAACTAAAACTGGGCATACTTGGAGACACATCGTGCTCTACCTATTTCTATATCTGATTCTACTTCTTAAGCTGCTTGAGATTTAAACCATTCCTAATACATTTTCTTTTACTTGTCATGATGGCAATTTAGTATGTGTCCTTAAAAGCTCTTGTAAAATTTGTCATCTTAAATATAACGAATTATAAATAACTACTTAGTCATGCTATGCCATTAAAACTGTAGTTTTAGAGAAAAGATAAAATACAGTAGTCTTCTCATCAGCTTGTTCTTTGGGATTTTTTTACGTGCCATATTTATATTCACAGTTGTCTTTTGGGGATTCTAGTTCTTTTGTATCAGGAATTGATAAATGGAAGAGAAATAATATTTAAAAAATAGTAGTTTGGAGGTAGTTATCAGTTATCAGCATTTAGAAGGTAAATTAACTGTTATTCCTTTACTATATTAAAGAAACATATTTTACAAAATTCCAGCCTGTATTTTCCTATGTTATTCTTCATAAAAAATAAGGTGTGGTGGCTTTTTTTTTTCCATATATTCAGAAAATAATACTTTCCAAAATTAGCATTATACCTTTGCAGTAGCAGCAAGAGATTGCAAAAATAATCAATGAAACTGATTTAACCCCCCCCCCCAGATGTACAAAAAATGGGGAAGTTGCATTGTGTATTTCAAATCTAACATAATTTACAATGAAAAAAAATGCCTTCCAAAGGCTTTGAGGTTCATATAATTTTGTTGGTGTTTTTTTTTTTTTTTTAATAAGCAGATACTGTGCAGGAATTAAAACATGTCATTTTTTCCTCTGTTCTTCCTTCTTTCACTCAGTGACACAATGTTCTCAGCATAAGATCTATCCTCTGAATAAAAAAAGACTGTGGTACCTCGGCAGGTTCCCTACAGCACAGCCTCAGCAAAGCCCATAACTGAGACAGCCCATAACATGACAGCATTTGTCATCTCTGCAGTATATTTGCTGTAATTCCTTTCCTCTGGCTTTTCTTTCAAACTAGATCACAAACAACCTTTGGACAAAATAAGAAAACCAAACTATTCTGATGGAGGAAAAATGGCACGGGTATTAAGTGCTAAATATTTAATTTAATTGCCTTCCTCAAGTCATTTAAAGCATTATTTATTCTGCATAAATGGCCTTTACGTTTTTGTTACTAATTTTTGTTTAACATAATTCTTCAACAATCAGATTTTACCTCTTAAAAACACATACAGAAAAGTATTTTCAAGAAGGTTTTGTTAGATTTCTAGATTATTTTTTTCTTTTGAATATTTATTGATTCTAATCCAATTAAAACAGCAAAAAATGCTCTGACCTGAATGGTTTGTTCACAGACCTATCTTTTATTATAAAAGTCAACAACAATTTTACCGCTAGCACAGAACCTAGCCCACACTTAGCATAGAATTTACTCTTGATTTGGGAAAGTAATTGAAATGTAAAAAGCAGATTTAAATCTGGCCCAAACAAACCATCAGAAGTCCCAAATTCTGAGATTTTAAACAGACTGAATTTGCATCATGAGTTCTCTCAAACCAATCTCCAAGTCAAACACTGTTTTGTGCTTGTTTGTTCATTTTAAAACTTAAAATACTTGATATAGCTTTTTTTTTTTTTTTTTCCCCAAATATAATACCAAAAACTATTGGGAGGACCAGCAGAATGTATTTCACTAGCCATCTTCCATGAGAAGAGAATCACTAAATGAAAGAAGATATTGAGGGCATAATTATTATGTTTTATCTAGTAATAAATTCCAGTTCTGACATAAATAGTGGAGAAAAACTGAAAATAACAGTGCCAAAAAGAAACTGATAAAATTATCTGACTTACTTTATATAGTTCCTGGAGTTTACAATATTTTATTGCTTTTTACCAGCCTTTTCACATTGGATCATAACCTCTGCATGTATGTATGCATGAGTTCATATATGAATGATGTAAAACCAGTGCATAAACAAGCATGTTATAACCATCTCCTTCTCAATAAAAGTCAAAACTCTGAAATCATGGGAAAAAAATTCTATCATAAGTGGAAAGATGAATTTTTTGTCATTACCAATACTGTTGTTAAAAGATGAAGTGAAAGAAAACTGACAAAATATAGCTAACCCACAGATCTGCTTCTAATAATACCCATACAAGAGAGAAAAATCTTAGTTGATTTGGCTTATTTGTCTCCATTATTGTCATTCTGTCATTATTCTACTCACTTTCCGTCTCTCTAAGTTAAGGTCTTATTAGATATTCTTACTGTTTCAGAGAAGAAACTACACCCCAGGTGAACACTGTTTTATGTTGTGTTTTCTTGTTGGTGGTCTGTGATTGTTTGAGAAAGACAGCTATTTGTGTTCCATAGCAATGAGGATTACACCAGAGGGTAGGACGCATGTAACATGATACCAGCAGTACTTATGAAATATCTAAGGTGACATAATAATTCTGAATAAAATTCAGGTTCAAAACTTTCAAAAATACAGAGTTTATGATATTTATGATATCAGTTATATATATATTAAATTTTATATATATAAACTAATAAGTTATTACATCAAGCCCACCTTAACGTGTAAGTAAAGAATTCTTTCAATTAGTTACTGCTAAAATAGAAATCTCTCCTTAAGAATTGTAATAAGTATGTTTTTGCATCACATGTTTCAACATTGTTTCTACCTATATGGAAAACCTCTCCCATAAATTGCCTCTTAAGAAAATTCTTCAATGCATACCTGAAACAGTCCATACAATTAACAGAGGACCTGGAAATAGCAAGTCTAGTGTAGATCAATTGTGACAAACGCAACCAAGTGTGTGCAAGAAACTGAAAAGAAACACTGCATTATTGCTGACCCTCCTTCCAAATAGCAACTCAGCTTTATAATATTATTTAACTTCAATTAAGTTATTTCACTTCAATTTCAATGTTACTTCACTTCAGCTGAAAAAATTGAAAGGAAAACAAACCCAGAAATATGGCTAATTATAGTAATTACTAAAATTTTTCCACTGTGTTAAATTTGTATCTTCATTTCACTTCACAAAATATATGCTTAGGTGACTACTCACTATTTATAACTTATAAACTGAATAATAATGGAGGCTGAAATTATTTGTGCATGTCATTCTGCTGTAGAATTATACGTTCTATTTTAGAACCTCTTGTGAAACCTAGATGGTCAGACACACCTAGATGGTCAGACACAATTACCTCTACATACTGTAGAGGGGTTTATAATTTAGTCTAGAAAGAAGGAAAGTAAAATCACTATTTACTGAGGTACTCTATATAGCTACATCAACTGTTTCACCTAATGTTCCCACAGTACGAGTGTAAATGATCCCCAGTGCAATTAGAGAATTTTAGGGTTACCTCCCAGTCAAGTAACTGTAGCTAAACTAACCAGAGAAAGCAGTAACTTTTTTCAAAGTCTTAAAATATGTTTCAGCTTTAAAAGAGCCCCCAAATGTTTAAAAGCAAAGAAACTTAAAACACTGAATTAGAATTTATGAAGGAGAAATAGGAACAGGAAAGATACTGCTTCGTGCCTGAGGTGCAAAGACCACATCAGATGCAAAGGACTCAGAAAGAAAACTGCTGGGTTTTGGATACCTCTGAAGAGAGAATTTTAACACAGCAGAGCCTTTGCTCTGTTTCCCATAGGTCGTAGTTTTAAAAATGTAGTGGTAAAAGGGGGAAGAATCATTGTTCTTTATGACAGATAACAAGGACTTAATATGGCTTCTCATTATTCCATATCCCACTACGATATCCAAATTTTTTCACTTCAACTAAAATAGCGAATCAAATTCAAGAGTTTCTGGCAATTCAAATCCTATTCACCCAAAATGTCTCTTTTAATCTGAGTTTTGACCTCTGTAAAGATTTTAAGAGACATCATTCTGTCCCATCCTGAAATAGTCTGCAGGCTGAAGCTAATACTTTAGAACTGAGAGTTTAACTTCAGTTTACAGCTCCTTCCTTTATAATAATACTACATGGTAAAGAGTGTGTGGATGTATATATTAAACTATAAGCTATATATAACCTATATATAAAGAGAGAGAAAGCATGCATGCCTGTGTCTCTGTTTGTACAGGATTTAAAATTGCTTAACTAGTTTAGGAAACAGCCTATACTATATTGCATCAATAGCACATATTTCACTGATGGATTTAAAGTACAATGTTTTTAGAAGACAAAAAACTTTGTATAGGTCATTCATTTTGCAATGAGAATTTCAACTGCCACTCCTTACACTCAGACTTCTGCCTTGTTATGTAAGCAGTGCAGTAACATGGTTTGCTTGTATCTTGCATTATTACAGTGTATGTAGATTACTTATCTTCAAGTTATAAAACCAGCTGGGTAGGAACAAGAAGATACGAGAGAGGTGACAACTGACAGGAGGTAAAATGTAAAATTCCAGTTAGAAAAAAGAAAACAAAAAACAACAAAACCACAACAAAGCAATGCACTAACAATGAAAGACCTGAAAACCCAAATTCTTTTCATTCTTTTACTGAGGGAAAGCAGTATATTTCTGGCTCTTTGCTACTACGAAAAAGGATATTAGGTACACGTACAAAAAATACAATGGCATTTCATGTGTATTGTCTTCCTATGGTCCACTATCTTTGCTGCTCGACAAGGTCATGACTGCAACTGCCACACTAGATACACTCACTCCAAAGAGACTATCCCGAAGGGAGAGAAATGGGAAATAAATCAGTGGAGGATATCCATACATCTCTGATAAACTTCAGGCATTTCTCTGAAGGGGATGCACTCAAATGTCCTGACAGGCACTTCTGGTAGGGTCTTAAAAGCTTTTCTGGTCATCTGTGCAGCTCAGCCCACATTCCTTCCTGGTCCTAGAAGAAGACAGCTCAAACAGAGATTACCTTTCTGTTTTGTCTGAGCCAAGACTCAAATGCATTGATGATCAATATCTGTATATCAGGCCTATTTCAGAAGCCAGTATAACCATTTATAAGACAGAGGAAAAGGCATTTAGTTTGACATTGAAATCCTCTCATTCCGAGTACAAAGCATGAATGATTAAATTGATGTAACAATATAATTGCGTATTGGCCCAGATAATAAATGCTCTTGTATTATGAAGAACAGAAGAAAAGTCACAACTACTGCTATATAAGACAGTGTTGAAGCAATCTTTACGTAATAATACAGTGTTGGTGGAGAGTAAGATGGTGCAATTTTGTACCTCTTTAGTTTCAGCTTAGTCAGACAAAATGGTGTCAAGAGGATTGCCTCATTTACCACAGTGACTGCATGGCCCTGGAAAGCTTGTGTCTTACAGCATGATGTAGAGAAGGGGAGAAAGAACACTGGCATATAATCAGAACTGATCCTTTTCCTACAGTTCTGGCAGCCTTTTGAGTCATCAAGGCCTGAAAGATCAATGCAGTTTGGCTGAACTAGGGCAGCTGCCTGGTTCTGACATCAAAAGAGGCCTCTGCGGCTGCCAGAGCAAAAAGCTCCAGAGCTCGACTCCCTGCTCGTCTTGCCTGAGGCTTGAACCACAGGCAGGATTTTGGCCATGGGGATCTGAGGCAGCACAAACACCCACAATATACATTGAAATGGGATGTGATTGTCCCAGATAGCACAAGGCCAAAAAGCCTTTTAGTGAAGTCACCAAATGCCAAGGAAGAAGGAAGAGTAGCTGAACAGGAAGATACAAAAGTAGTATTGTGCCTCAATAATGTAGACAAACAGACAGGAGCTGAGGAGGTGGTGACGTTCCATTTTGTACCCCAAACTGAACAAACAGCAGGAGCACGTTAGAAAAGTCTTCTGTGGATGCTGAAAAGGAAAACTTTGTTTCAAGCTGCGAGGTAGGAACATACACCTCCCTGTAAGAACGTGTATGTGACTTACTCAAAGAACAAGCACTATGTGTCTGTACATGTATTCACAGAAACATACACCCACATCAGATACAAAATACAACCTAATCTGTTAGTTCCTATAAATATTTAGATATAAGGCCTAAGTAAATCAATAAACTACCCTAGGCTTCAAAACAGGTTTCAAGATAATTTTACAATCTCTAAAGAGAAAAAAGCTAAGATGATTGATGTAAATTGACTTTATTAAGAGAATGGTAGCTTATCAACACATAATTATCGTGGAAAAACATTCATTTTTTTGTGTCTCGAAAATGTCTATAAACATTGACAGAATATTTGGCTATTAAATTGTAGGTAATATAAGATACACCTTATACGCACAATAAGAGGTCAAAATCATTGTGTTATTGATTTACTGATTTATACACTTAAATACCTATTTATTCATAATTCAGATGCTATCAACTGTTTTAACATATATAGTACCACACGTGATTTCTTGTCAAATTCTAAGCAATCCTTCCTTTTTCAGTTTTTAAAGAATGCACATCTGTGTCGGCTCAAATGAAAAGCTGACTGGGCAGGACATGAGAAGAATTGCCACACAAAAGATGGCATAAAAATACTTCTGCTTTGTCTTTAATTCGCAGAAACAAATCAAGTCAATTTCAGACTAAGCCCTAGAAAAGTTTGCAACGATCTTCTCCTTTTAGTAATTTGATCAAATAGACTTTAAAAACCACTCAAAAATCTGTTTATTTGCCACTATAAACTTCATCAAGACTGACAAGCTGTCAATGTCACTGATGAAATGCAATATGCAGAAAGAACTGTGGGTACCTGAATCACCGTGCCATAACACAGAAGTTGTTGAAAGTAATAATTTTGTTTTAATTATATCTCTTTCAAAATATGTATCCTGTTAACCCCAAACATTTAGTTTGAAGGAGAAAAGGGTCAAGCTTGTGAGACATAATAGGGATATTAATTGCTCTTGTCTTGTCCACGGGGATAAAGAGTAATGTTTGTAACAAAATACACTACGTTTTGGCACATAATAGATAAACCAGCCTATGTGAACAATTACAGGGCTGTGGTACAAGATACAGGGTGGATGAGGTGGTAGTTTGGCATACAGTTGAGACTAGTTAAACTTTTTTTACCACACATGACCCCACATCATGCACCAGCAAATGGCTGTGCCGTGGCCAGCGCGTGCAGAAGCTTCCAGAAGGGCAGAAAGTGGGTGCTGGCCCAGCAACCACCAGGTGTCAGGGTCATCTCAGTCAATCAGTACTGGGTGTGCCCTACCCAATCCTGTAGCTGCAGGGAGCCGGTGAGAGGGCAGGCGAGGCCATTCAAGTGCTGAGGGTAAAACCTGGGGGACGCTGCCAAGAATCAAGTTCTTAAACCTTCACAGTTGCTAACAGCCTTTTACAAGCTCCAGGCTTGAAGAGATTTAGCAGGAGGCTTAGTAGACCACAAACAAATTTTTTCACTTAAAAAATAGGAGAAAGCTCTAGGTCTTCAACTTCAGGGTGATCCCTGCCATGACGTTGTGAGCAGCCAGGTACCCCAGGCGCTCTGGCTGCTGGGGGCCAGTGCTGCCGTGTAAGCTGACAGGAGAGCAGACAGGTTGCCACTTGAAAGTTGCTACCTTTCGGCACAAACATATAGGAACTGACATGCCTCCTTGAAGTGTTTCATTTCTGATGAATGAGCACGTGGATCCCAAAGAATGGCACTTCACTGGAAGTTGACTTCCTTGAAATTGAAAATGTCATTTGGAAACAGAAAGAGAAAAGCAGCTGCTGGGCAACAACATGTATATGAAGCACATCAAAAAGTTAGAGGTAATAGTGGACAAAATAAAGATAAAAACTGAGCTCAGAAAGTCAAGAGAGAGTCTACTCTCCGACTATTATTCTTAGAAAATCTTATTCTGTGGTTTCCCCCTCTAACTCTTGTTTTGTTTCACAGAAACACCACAGAGCTATTCCCAGCAAGTCTAAAATCAGTGTCAGGTTTTGTTCTTGAAAGACAAGAAGTGAAAGAATGCAAGGATAAAAGCTGATTGATATTTAAATGGTATCCGCGATACTGCATCACAATAAATGGAGAAGAAAAAGGTGAATGAAAGCCAGAAAGAAGTTCAGAAAATATTGCAGCATAGTCACCTTAATTGCTATTACATAGTACTCTTTAAAATGAAGATTAAATGACATAAATAGGACAAGTCAAGACAAAAGTGATAGTGGATAAAAAAATGATCATTCAGTCAAGGACAATAGATCGCCCCTCTGAAAATCTGGTTTTCTGTGTTGTTCCAAATACATGGTGAAGGCAGATGTAAATAAGAGCACGATCATAAGATGAAATCTTATACCACAGATTTATCTCCTATAATCCTTTGTTGTTCTTAATCTCAGAATGCCATATTTTTTGAAGATGTGCACTTTGGCATAAGCTGGTTGTGTTAGACTTATGTATGGCCATTACAAATAGAAGCAAATAGTTACTCAGTTACAGCAATTTAATTCTCATGCATAGAATTCTAAATATAAACATTCCTTAAAACAATTAAATTTGGAATACCCAAGCTGAACCAAATCTTCTAAACTAGGGAAAATAGAGAGAATAGGCATAATAAAGCTAAAATTGTACCAATGAGAGATATTTTTGGAAAATATCTGTGTTACCTTCATAGTGTTATGACTGTATTTCTTCCAAAAATTTTATATAAATAGATGAATTAAAAAACCTGATTATTTAAACAAGTCATTCAACTTTGATGGTCACTGTACTGAAAATTAAGCAAATTTTAAGACAGAATGGGTAACCAAATCAGTTCCTCTTTTAGCTTTAGTTCTAATATTACAGAATTACAAAAGCAGGATCCTAATTCACACATTATTTTTAGTAATCAAAGCCTGTTTTATGTTTTCTGCGCAGATTTACTTATTGTGAAACAAATTCTGTTACATATTAATGAATACATAATACTGATTGCAGAGCTATTATGACTATGCATGCTGTGTACTACACTGACATACTCATCAGGCAGCTGATTAAAAACATAGTAGTCTCAAAAATTGCCTCAGTTCAATATTCCATAAGATGTTATTACTCATTATATTTCTTTTGACATATATGGCTCTTTATCTTTGACATTATGCATTTTTAGAAAATCTTTCTGGTTTAGAATTTACTAAATCTTTGTATTTAAAATGACAGACAAATTTTAAAGTTTAGCAATTTTAAATAAAATCTTGTTCTGATATTATCTGCCAAAGAGCTCTGAAAATGAAAAACAATCATACAATACATTACATAAGAGATATCTCTTCCTTTGTATTTTTTAAAAATTTCATTTTATTTTACTTTTAAAATTTCTAAATCATAATGGTTGCACGGCTATATAGATACTGTTGCTATCTTTTATTTCTTTTCTTACAAAGGTTGAGTTGACGTCCAAATTTACCCAATGTTGCATAAAAGCCTGCAAATTCTTTAAGATCAAAGAGAATATTATATATATATATATATATATATATATTTTTTTTTTTTTTTTTTTTCCAAGTCCCAAGGCGGGAAACCTCATCCATAATTTATTCTTGAGACAGGACAAGAAAGAGCTTGTAAGTTGTAACTAAAACTGAAAACAAATTCTATAATCTTTATTTCCCCGTGTTTTGGAAAAGGACATTATAGCATTCCTCTGCCCAATAATATATTCTTACTAACAAGGACAGTACAACCTTAATGATCTGAAACTCGTTTGTCTGGGAGACATAAGATTCAGTCACATAAATGAATTGTGGATAAACTAGGGTCACTGAGCAAAAGACCCTGCAGACTCTGCAAGCTCCACAGGACAGAAACTCTTTCCTGCAGAGCCTTTCTTCTGAGAAACAAGTAAACTCTGCAGGCTCAAACATTTCTGTACACAATATTTTAAACACAAAAAAACAGATGTATTGAAGCAGCCCCAGCAGACACACCAAACTTTGAGATAACTGGATGTTTTGTTTATCACAATTGTGCAGTTGTATGTGTATGGTGTTCGGATTGCTTGATCTTTTTCTTTATTTGTTTTTATTTTTAAATTACAGTGCTGCTTGTTCATTTCTAGATTTCCTTTTATGTTACTTTCAGGATTCGTCTTTGTTTTTTCCCATTTAGAAAATTCTTGGTTACGTTAGACTGAAGGGCAAAGGTCTAGGGTAAAGTTTATTATGCAATGCTTTACTCCAAGAGGTAAAAAGAAGCACGGATCAGTTACAGGTTCAGACTTTTTCCTGTACTCCCTGTTGACTCCTCTGTATGTACACTGTGTTGTTTTTTTTTTTTTTTTTTTTTTACGAGGGTAGTAAAAAATAAATAAATCACCTATGACAACAAGCACAAAATAGTGGTAAGCATCTGTAAATGAATGAAAATGCTCTAGCAAAATAAGCACTGTATTACATTAGGATATAATAAAAAATTGTTCTGTCTTGATAAGAAATATTGTCCTATAATTTCAAAGTATTTCATTTTTAGTGGAAATAAGAGAATTTTCCGGCAGGGGATATCTGAAGGTAGAACCATCTACTATTATAATACCCTATAATAACCGAGATAAGTGAGATTTAACAACTCGGCAGGACTGGAGTTTATATCCTGCTTGGAAATTATAAAGTACAGTAGCAGTCGGTCCTCTTCTTTTCCTGTGGCTCCTGTGAAAGAGTTGTGATGTTTATTACACATACTGAGCCTTTTTACCCCAACACAATACATTTCTGATATTGCTGATGATACATTTTAAGAATATATGTGCACTGAAAAATAAAGGACACATTTGGATAGATATCAATCAGAAACTACACAATGGGAAGTAAGAAGAAATAATTAAGGGTGTTTTGTACCTGTAGGTTAATTCAAACTGGCTTTAGGTAGCAAATATTTCAATTAAAATGGAAACTGACTGGAAATGTTTGAGTGTTTCTTGGCAAAATCTCCTGTCCTCGCAGCTGACCTATTAATTCATATCAGTAAAAAAATAATCTCACATAAAGCCACCTTTTTTTTTTTTTTTTTTTTAATAAGTTACAGGATTTTAGTGTGCCACAAAAGGAAGCTATGGTAATTTACTGAATTTTCACCCTGAGCACTTTGCACAGGAGCGGACAAGAAATGGAGAAATAAGAGGGACAATTCAGCAGGCAAGCTGATTGTGGCACTGTGCCCAGGAAGGAAGCTGGTAGTGACAGAAAGGAAGAGCGGCAGGACAGAATGAAAGGTTAGATGGGACATCCAGACATAGGTGAGGCAGACATGAAGATTGTTGGTGGGCCTAGAGTTGAGCTGGGTTTTGACTGAACTCATGCAGATGTAGAGTGGACTAGACTGATACAGAATTTGGGGATGGGAATAAATAATTGCTGGGAAAAGCATAGGAGAATGAAAAGGATGAGAGCTTTTGTAACAAAGCAAAACAAACAGTTCTAAATGCATTTAGATCAACCAGCAGCAGCACTCATTGTCACACATGCTTACATATGTCCATGCACATGCAGAGAGCTACATCTATATTGCAATACTATTTTTCAATGCCCTAATTTTTTGGTCAATTTCCCATTGGATTTTGAAACACTGCAGCTGAGAAGACGATAACTGTTCCTATATCAAGGAAGAGCTCAATCTGGTGCATTTTATCTGAAAATCCATAACTGTGAATAGGAAGCACTAGTATAAAAGTGGCCTTAGTTTTACCACAATTCTTAATAATAACAAAGCAAAATGTTTGGAGAAAATGTTGTTTTCATCATTCTGTAGTGTTGCATATAATTTTTTTAGTAAGGGGAAAACTGAAAAAAATCCCTTCATACAGAATTCTTTAATTCAGATTGAATTGTTAAAGAATATATGAACTGAGTGTAACGGTTTTGTTAATTCTTTTCCTGTTGTTTATTTGCAAATATCTACAAATTGAGAAGATATACTACCTATTTTTTCAGGATATTTAAGTGAAAACACATTAAGATGTATGAAAAAATAGCATGATAGTAAAGCTTCATCTGTTCTAAAAATGTCAGCAACAACAAGCTACAACAAAATGTATCCTGAGACAGTATAAACCAATGCTGTTCAACATAGAATCATCTAGGTTGGAAAATACCTTTAAGACCATCAAGTCCAAATGTTAACCACTAAACCATGTCCATAAGCTCCACATGTACAAGGCTTTCAAATACCTCCAGGGATGTGACTTCCCTGGGTATCCTGTTCCAATGCTTAACAACCCTTTTGGTGAAGAAGTTTTTCCTAACATCCAATCTAAACCTCCACTGGTGCAACTTGAGGCTGTTTCCTCCTGTCCTATCACTTATTACCTTGGAAAAGAAATCAACAGCTATCTCACTGCAGCCTCCTTTCAGATAGTCGTAGAGTGTGATAAGGTTTCCCCTCAGCCTCCTTTTCTCCAGGCTAAACAGCCCCAGTTCCTTCAGCTGCTCCTCATCAGACTTGTGCTCCATGCCCCTCACCAGCTTTGTCACCTCCTCTGCACTCTCTCCAGTACCTCATTGTCTTTCCTGTAGTAAGGGGCCCAAAACTGAACAAAGTATTTGAGGTGATGCCTCACCAGTACTGAGTAAAGTGGCACAGTCACTTCCCCAATCCTGCTGGCCACACTATTCCTGACACAAGCCAGGATGCTGTTGGCCTTTTTGGCCACCTGGGCACACTGCTGGCTCATGTTCAGCTGGCTGTCAGCCAAATTCCCTGGATCCTTTTCCACCAGGCAGCTTTCCAGCCACTCTTCCCAGACTCTGTAGCACTACCTGAGGTTGATGTGACCCAAGTGCAGGACCCAGGACTTGGCCTTGTTGAGCCTCATATAATTGGTCGTGGCCCATAGATCCAGCTGGTCCAGATCCCTCTGTAGACCCTTCTTACCCTCAAGCAGATCAATCCTCCATCCAAGTTGGTGTCATCTGCAAACTTACTGAAGGTGCACTCAATCCCCTCTTGCAGATAATTGATAAAGAAATTAAGCAGAACTGGCCTCATTAGTGAGCCCTGAGGAACACCACTCATGACCAGCAAACCAACTGGATTTGATTCCATTCTACACAACTCTTTGGGCCTGGCCATCCAGCCAGTTCTTCTCCCAATGAAAAGTACTCCCATCCAAACAGCCAGTTTCTCCAGGAAAATGCTGTGGGAAATAGTGTCAAAGCTTTACTGAAGTCTAGGTAGGTAATATCCACAGCCTTTCCCTCATCCACTAAGTGGGTCACCTTGTCAGAGAAAGAGATCAGGTTGGTCAAGCAGGACCTGCCTTTCATAAACCCATCCTGACTGGGCCTGATCAACTGGTTGTCCTGTACCCATCACATGATGCCACTCAAGATGATCTACTCCATAATCTTCCCCAGCACCAAGGTCAGAATGACAGGCCTATAGTGCCCTGGATTCCCCCTCCAGCCCTTCTTGTAGATGGGTGTCACATTTACTAACCTCCAGTCAACTAAGACCTCCCTGGTCAGCCAAGACTGCTGATAACTAATTGAGAGTGGCTTGGTGAGCACCTCTGTCAACTGTTGTTTAAGGCACTCTCTACAGAGAATGCATGAAAGAATGATGTACGTCAGAAATTAGGTTCCCATAAGGTTCACAAACCTGGCTGCAAGAAGACTTTCCCATGTTATTATCTTTCTTCTGCAGAGTAACATCTAACATGTTGAAAGACGTGAAATATCTGTTTCAAATGAATTCTAGTGAGAAATAGTTTCAAACACAAAACACAAAATACTAATCAAGTATGAATACTGCTAACCTGAGAAATCTGGTGGTATTTTCTAGTACATATATATAATGGCCATGCTTCTTTCATATGTTAAAAACTTTGATAGACTTTTAATTTCCAGAACAGATACTAGTTTAGCTCAACATAAGTATAAGAAAATGCCTTTCAGGTAATGGAAGCAAGCCTTAATACGAATTCTACTGTCCATACTTTAGGATACCTTATCTCATCAGGGTAATAGTACCTGCTTGATGATGATCTGGAAATTGAATTAGTAATGTTGTAATAGTTTAGTAATCTGAATCAGAGAATTTGATACCAAGTGAAATATTTGCTGTCACAGTGTCTCCTGGTGAGAAATACAATTGAAAAACCAAGAAAGACAATAGCCATTTCCAGGTCAATATATCACTTCCATCATTACCTCTAAGTGAATCATGTATTTCTACAAGAATTCTTAAAATTTCAACATAAGAAAACTGGCACAGTGGTTAAACACACAGAAAACATGTTTGTTTCATTTCAAAATTATCACAGATAAGAGTGCATTATCACACTTGCCAGAAGAACTGTCTTTAGACACCACAGTGAGGAATTAAAATGTCATATAGGATATTCGTGACAATAGTAGGAATAATCTGTCTACCCTGAACAAAACAATGAATGAATAAATGACTTACTGTTTCTGAAAAACATAAAACTGCATTGTGAAGTCATGCTAAAGAACCTCATGCTCAAATCACTGCCTAAACAAACAGTTTATTTTAGCTTCAAAAAGGGAAATTTAATCTCTAGCTCCTATAGTTGTAAGAATTTTGAAAATATTAATAGATCATAATTCATAATAATCAATTGCTCCATCTGTAAATATTTAGGGATATTTAACTATAATGCTCCATATATTTCTGTGGGACTGTAACTGAATTCTGTTTGACATCTAAATATTAGAATAAACTGATCACTTTTAGTAGAAACACATTGATATGATTGGTGTATGTGTCAGCGTATAATAAAATAAGATCAGAACTTCATTTTACTCAATGGAGGTTTTAAAGGTTAGTGTGAACCATACAAAATTGAAAGTTTTGCCTTCAAACCCAGAAATCACTGCTGGTACCTGCTGCTCTGGTCCGAAAACATCACCTCTGAGACATGAACCAAGATGCAAACCCACACTTCTTGTTCAAAAAAAGGCAGAAAAGCAGTGGTACTATCTTTCCTCCACTCAGCTTATACATGAGATTTCCTCTGAAATGCAATTATCATTACATGAAACTCTTCCAACAAAGGTTAAAAAATTGGCAGAAGCAGAAAATAAGTTCATGTATGTATTTCAAAAATACAGAAGTACATACAAAGATTAAGGTGTCATAGATTTGAAATTATGCATTATGATACACTATATACATATTACAGATCTGGTGTGATACATAACAATTTCTGAGTGACCACAGGAAAGATAAAATAATAAATAGTTTGTAGGGATTTATAGTAATGGTTTGTAGTTTGTAGAAATGTATAAATTGGCCTTGGTAGAAAAAATAAAAAATAGAGCACTCTTCATCCAGAATCACAGTTGAAATACAACAGAGCTAAATTTAATGTAACAGCATCTTCTTCTAACATCATATATATATTATTGAGATTATAATTTGTCTTTTCACTTTGTTTGCTTTGTGAGTTTGTTGTTGCTGTTTTTTTTTTTTTTTTTTTCAGAGAAGAGTCTGCAAATTGTGAATATATTTTGTAAGAAATATAATTTTATTTGCTAGAATGCAAGCTCATCCCAAACCAATGTCTTGCATTATAAAAGTCTGGCAGTTTTTCTGGGGGGTGAACATTATGGAGCCACGTATTATCAATAACACAGTCTGTTTTCATTTTTTCAAAAATACAACCATTTAGAGAAATGTCAGAAAGAAAGATAAACATTTCTATATAAGATAGACATGTGCTAACCTGTGAAAGATAATTTGAGTAGTCAGCAAATCCCTACTGGCACAAACATGAGGACACACTGGCCAGAAAAATCTGTCTGTTTTTCAGAATGTGTAACACTTCTCTTATCAGGGAAGTAAAAGCGTCTCTCACCAAAATGCTAGCTGTCATATTAGCATTAAATCAGTTCCTGCTAGCAAGCATGGTAAAAGACTGTTAGAGGTTTTCATTGTAAATACTATTTTCCTGAGAGTTTAAACAACAATATAGAAAGGGGCTCTGGGCTAAAACATGGTGTATTACGTATCTGTTAGACAGCATGTCTTTAGGCACTTATTTTTTAATTCCTCTACTGAGATAGGTCCAAATCGTAATCTTTAAAAGCAAAGCTTAAGTGAAAGCAATGGGACAGAATCCCTAAGAATGCTCAAGCAACTTGCAATCTGATCCTCCTTGCTGGGATCCCAGTCAGAAAGAAAAATATCTCCTGGTTCCCTGAAACTCCTTTTAATTAAATAGATTCAAGACAACCACAGTTTAAAGAAAATTTGTATTTGGACTAATAGCAGATTTCATATGTTGCAGCAAGAAAACTCTTCATGAGCATTCCTGCATTGTAATTTCTCCATCTTTCCTTCATGTTATTGTAAAAGGAAAACTAGATGTACCACTGAGAAACTGATGTAATGAAAATATTCCCATTTCTAAATAATAGCTTCAGAACAGTCATCATGCAAGCACTTAAAAAAGTAAACATCAGTATCATTCGGGAAAGGAAAAGAAAACCTGGGAATAAGAACAAAAGCGTTAAAAAGCCACAAAGAATTCAAGAAAAAAAGAAGCAATAGAACAACGGCTAACAGAGTGAGATCTAAACCAAAGATGTTTGGAAACAAGGCAAGAGAGAATATGGAGTACCTTTTAAAAAGAAAAGAGAGAGTACAGTTGCCTGGAAAATATGGATAAATGTACCAGCTTAAAAAGAATAACCTACTATCTATCCAAACTGGCCCAAACCAGAAAGGTAGGAGGCAGCCTAAGATGCACTTCTGTTTGTGCCACCAAATCAGCATAAGTAAAAAATCACATTTATTATGGTCCCAAAATACACCTGAAATACAATAAATTACATTGTACCTGAAGATTGGTGGTTTTTTTCAACAGGAAATTCAAATGCCATTAATTTTTTCATTGAACTTTTAAACATTTTTGCCACCTCTGAAAACATTCAGAAACAAATACTCTATCTTTCACAAGAAAGGACAAAACAGTATTTCACCTAAATAGTATCTCATATGTTTACTGAAATTTAAAACCAGAATGAAAGATAACCAGCTCTGCTTGTTAGCAACCTTATTTCTACAAGGATTTTGAGTCAACATCTGCCTTTCCTGTCAAGCATCCGTGCTGGAGTTCAGTATCTCTGCAAACAAGATCATAAGCCACTAGTACTAATTGGAGCTAAATACTTTGTATCATAATTTATAAACCAAACATTTCTAAAGCATGCTATAGAACAACATTAAGGTAGGCAGGACTGTAACTAATCATAACTAACCTATGATAAAGAATTAGAAGAAGACTTCCATGAAGCCTAAGAACAGATCTAAACAGAAAATGCTTGGCGAGACAAAGCCAGAGGCATAAAACAATAGGAAAAGCAGTACCGAGAACACGCTTCTCTGGTTGACTTTAGTAAACTAAGCCTTCAACAGGTAAACCTAAACATTATCTGAGCATAACTAGATTTGATTTTCATATTTTTAAAGTTTAATGCCACTACCTCCTCTATAGGGAAGCAGGAAGCTAGCTACTGGATGAATGAATTTTTGCCTGAGAAAGGGAGAAAGATAAATCAACACTGGAAAGATAGAAAAGATTCTAATTAAAGGACAAAAATTTCATTAACACTGCACAACTGCTGAGTTCAATAAGAAGCCATACTTTCAATGAGTGTGCTGATCTACTTTAATCCACTGTATCAACAACTATTTTCAGTATTTCTGAGTAATTAATACAAAATGAACCTTGAATTTCTATGTATATTATTATATGATACAAAACCACGATAAAGACTAAAGAGGAGAATGAATTCCTTATCAATGCATCAATTGAAAAAAAGGACATTTTCAAAGTAGAAAGTAGGGAAATTTAGCAGTGTACAAAAAATTTTGTTTTCAGCCTCTTTTTTTTTCTGAAGTAAACAAAGAACTTTCAGAAATTTGTGGTGGTTCAAATTAATTTCTGATTCTCTCTCTCATAGGGATAACTATTTAATGACTGTTAAAATTTCTTCTATTTTATCCACTATTCTACTCCAAAATTTAATTAATTTTAGTGTGAAAAAATAAATAAGAATACCTAGCGTATATGTAGTCTGTAAAGCTCAACAGTTTTAAAGGGAACACTAATTCCATTATTTCCATTTTAGGAAGGGAAACAATATAGAAATGTAAAGGTTAAGTGATTTGCCCAAGGTTAAATATATCAGCAGAAGAGAAGTTAGAAGTTCATAGATTAGCTGACTTTTTATTAATTAGCATTACATTGATGTATTTTGTAAAACTACAAGTAAAGATTGCTTGCTGTGTAATAACGTATCCTAATAACTCTCATTGGGAATATCCACTTGAAGGAGAAAGGAAGTCATGAGAAAATGAATAGTAACAAATCATTAAATAACACAGTATTCACTCAAGAGTTACAATACAATTCACAGATGAAACAGCTTATTGACTAGGGATGTTGCATTATCACCTAAAATTGCAAAGGTACCAAGAACCAGAACATATAAAAAGTAGTGAAAATAAAATTGAATAAAAAGTTAAATAGCAGATGTAAAAAAAACACAGATTAGATTTCCAATTCCTCCTATCAAAAGACATTGCTGCTGGACTTCTGCGAAGACCTTTTCTGGGGTCTGTTCTATTCCAGATTCATAAATGAGATGGGATGAGGGGATGAGGATTGGTGAGAAATATTCCTGATCAGAGTTATTTGGGATAGTCAAACAAGTACAGACAGTGTGGAATTCCAGAAAAAAAACTTTAAAGACTGAGTGACTAGGAAATACACATTAAATGTCCTGTAAATAAATGTAAAGTCATGCACAAGCGAAGGAGAGTGGGAATTCAACATGTGGTAGGCTTGGAGCTGACATTTACCATGGAGAAATGAGCAAATAATTCCATAAGTGTTCAGTGTCAGTACTCAGTAAGAAATTGTATAAACCTAAGAACCTCTCAGACTTTGAAAACCACATGGAACACACAAACCCCAAAATGGGGTACAAGGATGATCAACAGCTTCCATGCAGGTAGCAGGGTAGGATGCTTCTCTTGAAAAATGATCTCCAAAGAAGACTATAGATGAGGCTCACAAATCATTGGTGCCAAAGAGGGAATGGACAGGCATTCACTGTTTACTGGTGTTCCAGCTCAATCAAATCTAATACAACGTAGATTCAAATTAAGCCGGAACAAACCACATTTAAAATAAAAGAATAGTTCTTTATGCACAAAATGAACAAGGTAGTAGACCCATATAACTCATTGTCAAAGGACACTATTTTAAAGTTTAAACTTGTTTATGAGAATAGATTCATGGAGCCATTCATGGAGATCATACAAATCCAATAAAATTTCTTCAGCTAAACCTGTTGGAGGCTGAGGAATGCCTGGAACAGTATCACATAATACGTATTTGTACATTTCTCTAGGCGTACATTTATAATCACTGCCCAGAGACAGGACACTGGCCAGACAATTCTTGCCCGAATCCAATACAGCCATTCTTCTTTTGCTACATTTCCCCTACGCATTATTCTCATGTATTCCCTGAAGTGGGCACGGATGCCTTTGAGAAACCTAATGTTGTTGACATGTGATATATGGAAAATACTTGGTTCTCAATTTTGGATTACGCTTGGAGGGTGGAAGGGAAGAACAATCATAAAATGTAGGTGTTGCAGTACTTCACTTGTAAACACATGCCTCCTTCATTGGATAAGGTCCGAAACAGAGATTTTTCATGTTTTTCAGATAGTTAGACATTTTTTGCATTATCATGGTCATGAAGTATCTTGCCTTAAATGCTAAGTTATAAGTAGATCAGTAGACAAGTGCAAACATGGAATCTCTCTGAAAAGTTAACACGTCTCCCAATGTGAATTGCCCTTTGCCACTACAGAATACCTCTTGGTAACAATCAGAATACCAATCAGATTCAACTCAACTTGCTCTAAAGCTTTTCAACTGAAACAACATGGCTTTATAACAGCATTGAGTAGTAACACTTCATTTAATATGTACATTAATTATTGCTGAATTATAATGGAGTTCCTAAAGAGATGTGTAATGTTCACATTTATACTAAACGAATTCATTATGATCAGTGTAATTACAATGAATACTAACTAAATTAATGGCAGTTAGACATGTTAGAAAAAGTGTCACCCATTTACTTGACATTTTCCAAACGGAATATATTTGGTACTGCATTTGTAAGAGTAGTGTGAATAGTTTGAATAACAGTGTGAAGCAGTGTGTTTAGCAGAGGTTTTTTTAGTATCACAGACCAACTAGTAATTTTATTGTATGTTGGGTTTTTTTATGTATATACACAAAACACATGTATTATCTGAATTACACAAAAATAACAAAGCTTCAAAACAGCCTGATGCTTCTGTTTGTATTTAATTCTACGGTATATACATATAAGTATAAAGTCCTAGATGCATAGTCAGAAAATAAGTTAATATATGTTGCTGTACCCCAGTTCTGCTCTCCAGTATTCATTCCGGTGTGCACTTTACATATCAGACATGTCAGAGACTTGGGATACAGCATTTCCAGGCAGAGTCTGATGCCAGGTGGTATGTTTAGCATGCTTCTGCATTTATATTTCTTGACCTGTTGGCCTAAGCCTTACATAAACTATTCTTGCCTATGGCAAAAGAAATCTGTCCTGGGGATTGTATCTGTAGCCACAAGCCAGATGCCTCATGGGCTCTTACTGAGTATTAATTGTGCACCTGTTTTCAAGAAAGAACCCAGTTTTATCCATAAAATTTTAGCAGATTCAGAAAAATAAAATATGAAGCCTAATTTAACAGAAGAAACAAAGAGTTACTTACAATGCACTTTTCAACCAATGCAATGCAATTTTGTTGCCACCTCTGAGAGCAAACAAAGCAAAAGAAATATAATTTCACATAACTCACAGAATTATGGAAATTTTACGTAATTTAAGAGAGTCTAATTAGATTTTCTGTTACTAATGCGCAACAAAAGTATCATCCTGCTTTCTCTCCCACTGTTTTGATACAGAGGTAACATCATCAACTGGATACCTTATTTTGGATTCACATATCTAAAGCAGTATAAATTGCAAAAATCATTCATAGCTTTGGCCAAAAAAGAGGAAAAGTCGATGAACTGGTAGGGCAAACAAGGATTCAAAATGCTGCCAAACACTTAACAAACCATCAAAACACAGCCTGATTCTTTGTTCACACAGCAGAAGATATGAAGCAAAAAAACTATCATCCTTTAACTTTTCTTGTGCTTTCTTGTATTGTATTTCAGAGGAAGATGAACTGTAGCCTTCCGGCAATCACTAATGCAGTGTTTGTATTCTGTGTTGAGATTATCCACTTGGGTGCTGCACTGAAGCTGCCTGGGCTATTTTCACACTGCATCCAGATGCTCCAGTTTTGCTTCAGTGACTCAGAGCAGAGCCAAAATGCCTTATAGCAATGTTCAAAGGGTTAGGACTTGAAGAACAATTAAAGTACTCAGAAGAAGTGTTTCTAAACATCTCTGACTGGTGCTGAAGCGACTCAAGTGGCCTTGCTGTGCCACACAGGCAGGGAATACGTAATAGAAAGATGCAGTTCTACTACACATAGCTAAGCTTCAGGTGGATGTGGGTTTGCCCCATTTTTATAGGAAAAATTATGAAATGTAAGTACAAAAGTAAAAACAAAAAAATCTCCATGATTTTAAGTGCAAAGAGTGAATATTTGACTGCATTATACAAACCAAAAGAAAAAGCTGGTTAGAAATATTTCGTTAAAAGTTACATTTGTTATATATTCCTGCTTCCTCACTTTAAACCTAAGTAATTTACTATTTAAGAAAGAACATAGAGCCAGACTTTCTAATTATTTTTATTTGTGAATGAAGGGACATCTTGTAGAATCTAAGTATAATTTCACATAAGTTTTCAGATATGAACTACTGAAGTGCGTAGGTATTTAACTCAAGCACTGAGCATTATCATTCCAATTGGTAAATATTTATGGGACTGGAAAATAATTTTGCAAACCACCATTCATTTAATTGGAGTTTAACTACCTGCTAGATAATATAAAGAAAGTCAGGGAAATACATAATGCTCCAGCACAGGCTTGACTCAAGCCAGAAGCCCCGAAGCAGAAAGCTGTAGGTACCTTATCATCTAGTGCCAACTAAGGCAAACAATACAGTTTTTAGTGATTTTCTTACGAATACTAACATAGAGAACTGCCATTTCATATGTGCTTTACATAAATTAATTGGGAAAAAACAGGCTTTACATTATTTTAAAAAAAAATATTTCATAGCTTTTAATCTTAAATTTTGCTTCTTTTTGAGAAAAATAATCCAGGAAAGGTTCCTGTGTTTGCAAGAGTTTCAGTTTCAGGTTTGTTTCAGGCTCTTTTTTTTGGAAGTTCCGGAACACCGATTTTAGTCTTCTGATACCAGATGAAGTAAGAAAACAATTTCAGGTGGCAAGCATAGTAGAAGAAGATTTTACCTGAATAACGATAGCACAAGCTTGAAGTTGGAAGAGACAGATTTGATACTGCATACATCCTGTATACTAGGAGGGAGTTAACCCTGGGAAATCTTGAGGGAGACATGTTAAGATATCTGAAGGATGTCCTGAAAGAAAGTTTTTACAAAAAAAACCAAACACAAAAACCAAAAACAAATGGCAAACAAAAAACAATGCAAAAATGCACTTCATGATCCCTCCAGTACCTTCTCCTGCTTTGTTTCTGTTAACTTTGCACCTGGTTGCTGCTGCCCATCAGCTTCTCTACTGTGCTGAATGTCCACTACAAAAGAAACACCCCCTAGTCTGTGTGCCCTGCTGACTTCACAGGCAGGCTACAGGTTATGTCACACCTCACACTCAGTGCAGTTGTTGTCCATGCACTAATGCTCCATATTTGTGCTGACTTTGTAAGAATGGATAATCACTTTAAGGATTTATATCTTGGAAACTTATGTTGTACATTGCTAAATTAGCTTTTGACTTATTTGTGGAATTCACAAAGATTTTTACATAAGAAACAACATAATGTGTATAAGAATGACTACTAAAAGTTTTATTACCATTTTTCTAAACGGTTGTTTAAATCTAAGGGACCGGGAAGAAAGAAGGAAAGACTGATTATTTTTTTTTATAATTGTTTTCACCCCTGTAGTTCTGAAGACATTTTTCATTTAAAATTGAAACAGTGGCTGAAATAGCCTCATCTCTCCAGAATGGAAACTGGTTTTAGGTTTGTGGACTAAAAAGGTCCAGCCTTAACAAGAATGAAAGACGCTTAATTAAAAATAGAATTCAGAATGTTTTACTAGCAATGTTATTTGCTTAAACAAGGAACTATAAGAATCCAACTTGCTGTATCCTATGGCAAAAAAAGTCAGCAAACAACAAATTAACAATTAGCAAATGCATCTGACTCTTCTAAGAAGAAATCCAATGCCACTGAAGATTTTGATTAGAAAGTATTTCAGAAAAATGCATTATTTTGGGAGAACTGAGACACAAGAACAACTCAGAGCCGAAATATTTTTCCTATTAGCATTTAATAAAAAATCACACGCGACACAACAGATCTGTTAGCTTTTTCATCAAAATCTGATTTAAAGTGAGAGCGTAAGAGCTGCCTAAATACCTACTGTGATATAACTGCCTTCCACAGCAGATCTGGATTTCTAGGATGCTAAATGTGTGAAGACTATTCCCTTCCCCCATGAAATGCACCGACGATCTCTATGAGTATGTGAAACCAGAAAAGGAAATGATTTCTTAATTTTCCCAGGTAAACTTCTGAAAGGGAGACCTGAAGAAACAGAGTCATGAAGGTTTAGCAAGCTTGACTTCATTCTGTGGATTATATCTTGATCTTGTTTATATCTTGGAGAAGGAAGTGCATTTTGTTCTTGATCGTTCATTCAGTGATAATAAAGCAAAAGAAACCAAGATGAAAAACAAGCTCACTCTAGTCAGGGGATGACCAGTCTTATTCATTTAGTACACCCCTAAATTTAACTGCAATTTTGCATTTACTGCCATACTTGAATTTTATTTTGGACTGACAGAAATATTCAGGAAATATTTAGAAAAAAAAGGTGTGGAGAAGAATTATCCTTCATCATTCCTAAAATTGGGAATTTTGTCCAATCAGTGATCTGTAAACATCTGAAACACAGGCAATGCTGCAGAAGCTATATAAACACAAAACCAAAGAACTGGAAATGAAAGATTAGGTTTACACACTCTTTGTAAGTCATTCATGGAAGTAAAGAGAATCCCCCCTCTCTTCATTTATTCAATAGCTCTGTGTTTAGGGTCTCATCTGATACACAATGTGGGACAATCAGGTTCAAGACCCTTTGTCTGCAACGTTCTTGAACCCACATTTTCACTTTCCCAGAAGAGTTTTTAAACCAGTGAGAAATCCTTAATTGGCTTCTCCCGATCCCTATGGAAAAAGCTGTTCTGCATGGATTATTTAAATACTGAGTCAAAGAGAGAGAATGACTCTTTGGTCTGCTGGTTAAAGCATTCACTTGGGAGCACATAGTGAGGTTAAAGTAGCAGTTTGAATAGCTCAGGTGAGAAGACACCACTGCAGAATATCCAGTGGCTAGGTGACTCCCCTGTGAGGCAGATAATAAGGGTTTAAATCTCAGTCAGGGGGAAGATGTTGGAACCTAGTCTTCTATATACAGGAGTTACTGCATTAAAAATCATATGGTGAGTTCTGTAACTTTGTGGGTGTAGAGGTGAGTGGGTGAAGAGGGGAAGATGAACAAGAGAAACAGTTGTCTCCTAGCTGCTAGTTTTGTGAATCTATTCCCTCTTCCAAAAGGAAGAAAGTCAGTGCAAATTCAGTCTCAATTTTGAAAAAAAAATAGTGACAGTGGTTTTTTTTTTAAGTTCAATTTATTCACCAAAAATATATGTCAAAACACATTTTTGCATGTATAAAGCAGGGGACACTACTGCCCCCTTTTTTTTTTGGCTCTTGGGTTTGAACTTTCTTTTAATATATGTATGTAATATGCACTAAAATAGACACTAATATCCCCTGTGGAGCTAGGATTGACTGCCATTTAAGAACTATTTTACAAATTACATTCTCGGAACTTGTGGGGTGAGAGGGAGATATTACAGTAGAAGCTCTGTTAACACTTCAAATTGTGCAGGGTATATACATCATACTTTCAACACATAAGAAAGGTATAGTCATGCTCTTTTTTTATAGTTCATCTGGCAATATTAGCTTTGAATTTCTATGTTATCATGGTTGCAAAGCCTCCTGTTTTAATGCAGTATTTTATATTTCATTTATTACATACTGTCTCCAAACACATGAGAGTCTGTTTTATGAGAAAATAAACCATTATATTGAATAATAGAAAAGTATACCTGAATTCCTGACTACTTGCCATCAGCACTGACCTAAGAATTCATTTGCTTTCCTGAAGATTAGATACAGATTTTTGTTGTTTAAATTTGAACAGAGCAAAATTCACTTATGGTATTTAAATATTATTTTTTCTTTCATTGTCACTATTTCACTCCTAAAACCTTCATGTTTTCCGGGCAGCATTCAGAAGCTCCAGGGATATCAATGACAAGTTAACCGGACGTAAATGTTTCAAACAGAAAGTGGATTTCAACAGCAAAAGTCTGGTAAAACTGAAATGTTAAGCTAGAAATTCAGCATAACTTTGGGTAAAGGAACATTTCCAGCTTAACACAATTACTTCAGGAATTGGAATTGCTGATTAGATAGATAATAAGTAGCTATTCTTAGGCCACTGCTATACCATTTATTGCCTGCTGGTCTGCATCTCTACATAGCCCACACAGGCACTATTTCACTCTTAACAAGAAAGTGAGGACTTGCTGCTGCTTTCACATAGCATTTATTTTTCCTAAATATGAGTCCATGCAAAAATAACACAATCCTTTTCATTTTGCCTGCTAATAACAGGGTGAAACACTTTTTTTTTTCATTCTAGTTTTTTTACCAATGTGCTTACCTGCATAAATTGTGCTTCTTATAGAAAGTGTAGCTTTTTAAAATTTCCCATGTCCTATTCTTCCCTAACATTCTCAAAAAAAGTAAAATATTCAGTTAAGGAAACAAATGCATTTTTCAATTAGAATTTAAGAGGCGTAATGGAAAATGAACAATTATTGATCAATGGCGCATACCAATAACATTTATGCTGTTTCTATCTTATGTATATTTATGGGATAACTATTCAATGCAAACAGTAACGGGGAAGTTCATCCTCATATGACTAATGAAGCAGGTGTCAGTTTTGACAACAGTGGAATTTGTTATTAAGGTTTTATTGGTTATTGTAACAGGTCACTGACTATGATAAACACACAGTGGTCTAGAGGAGGTTTCACATAAAGAAATTTGTAGAATTTTGCCTTTCAACTATGTAATAAACATTTCACAAAACAAAAATATGGCCAAATGGGCTTCAACTATTTTTTTTAACTTGTTATGGAGTCAGGTGTAGGAAAAAAACACACCCCCCCCCCCCCCCCCACTTCTTACGATGTTATTTAGAAATACCCAAAAATGACGATATGTTAATGCATTCACAGAATCAAAGAATCACAGAATGTTAGGGATTGGAAGGGACCTCAAAAGATCATCTAGTCCAATCTCCCTGCCGGAGAAGGAATACTTAGATGAGGCTACACAGGAATGTGTCCAGACAGGTTTTGAATGTCTCCAGAGTAGGAGACTCCACAACCCCCCTGGGCAGCCTGTTCCAGTGCTCTGTCACCCTCACTGAGAAGAAGTTCCTTCTGAAATTTAAGTGGAACCTCTTGTGTTCCAGTTTGAACCCATTACCCCTTGTCCTACCATTGGTTCTCACCGAGAATAGCCTGTCCCCATGACACTCACCCTTCATATATGTGTAAACATTAATGAGGTCACCCCTCAGTCTCCTCCAGGCTAAAGAGACCCAGCTCCCTCAGCCTTTCCTCACAAGGGAGATGCTCCACTCCCTTAATCACCTCTGTTGCCCTGCGCTGGACTCTCTCCAGCAGTTCCCTGTCCTTCTTGAACTGAGGGGCCCAGAACTGGACACAACATTCCACATGTGGTCTCACCAGGGCAGAGTAGGGGGGAAGGAGAACCTCTCCAGATAAGCAAACTGGAAAATTATTCAGGTTTCA
Source organism: Patagioenas fasciata (assembly GCF_037038585.1). NCBI lineage: Eukaryota > Metazoa > Chordata > Aves > Columbiformes > Columbidae > Patagioenas > Patagioenas fasciata. The sequence goes on from NC_092523.1 coordinate 36,503,238, forward strand.
CTAATTGCTTTCGTAAAAAAAAAAAAAAAAAAAAAAATCAGTTCAGAATTGTATTAGTTAAATTTAGAGATATAATTTTCCAAAAGCACTGTATGATTTTGCTACCTGCACACTACTGAATGATAATTCACCTTAACTTGTTTTAGTTTCAGCATCACTGAGAAGAAAGCATTACTGGACAACTCAATGCAGGTCAATGCAGTTTCCATCATAGAAGAAAAAGTTTATCACTGAATCCTCTCTGATCTGGACTGTGGACATGTTTTTGTCAGAGAAACAAAACAAAAAAAAGCCAGCAATCACATTGATAATACTGATGCAGACTGTTTTCCTCACATAACACAATACTGTATTGCCTTTTTTTGAAACTTTGAAAAAGAAAAGGAGAAAGTAAAAATTCGTGGCTCAGTATGACAATACATTGCCTTTTTTCTTTTGTATAAATTAGTTCAGAAACAATACAATGATCCTTAGTGACTGAAAAATAGAGAAAAAATAATTAAGAAATCAAAGCTAATATAATAAGAAGCTTGGTGCTACACTGCACGACATTCTTGTCTGAAGTGTTCACTAATTTATATAAAACCAGAAAAGTAAGTAAATTGTTTCTGGGTTATTGGTCTCTTAATCTTGTATATTAATTCAGGTAATGTACCACTACAACTAGCTGCCATTTAATTATTTTCATTTATGTACCATTACGCTCCATTTTGATTACTTCTGTTCCTGAGAAAAAAAGAGGAGGAATCCACTGTATTTGTGTTGTCATCTTGTTTCCAGCCCTCATAAAAAGCCCTTTTTTCTTACTGAAGAGAGAATCTTTCACAATCTTGAACGTCAGTTTTTATTTCTTTAATTAGGAGTTTCTATCAGGACCTTTTCAGTGAACTCTTCACTTTTTAATATACTTCTGCTTCACTACTCGAGCTGATTGTTTCAGAGTTTGTGCAGAACACATTCCTGATCTGCAAGAAAGCTACTTTCAAGGTCTTTCGTATTCTGCCATAATCCCCTGGTAATTACTAAGGCTCTTTGCAACAATAAGCAAGTCTGAGCGTTTTTCCATGGTTCTGCATCACACACTAAATTGTACTTGGACTTTTCAGCTAGATTTTCTTCCCTTGAGCCTCAAACTTGCATACAAAATCTGCGAGATGCCAAAACACAAGAACTGAAAGGTTATGATGATGGTAACTCTGTCTATACAAAGCATTGATTAAATGAAATACAAAACACAGCTTGGACAAAGGCTTTACTTTAGGAGCAGTTAAGTCCTCATTAGAAAAGCGAAGTTGACAGAGCTTAAAAACACTTATTTTATGGTTGATAACCATTAATCATCTTTACTGATTTTCTTTCTCCCCTAGGATTTTAACAGTACTTTTGAATGTTCCTCTGTAATTACTTGTACTTTTTTTTGTTTTTCTTCTTTAGGGCAGATAGTGCCTTCCTGACAAAGAGAAAGATTTTGCTAGATTTGTGGCTTAGCTGCAGCTGTTGCTTCAGGTACATGACCCATGAGCTATCAGAAGTCACCTTTCCAATTATTGTCCACATATAAAGGAAAAAGCTACAATACATATCTTCACAAATAAAAAAATCCTCTTTATTCTATTGTCATTTTCCTTCATTGAGTTTCCTCTATCTATTGCTTGTAGATGAAGAACATACTAGTGTGGTTTCTTAAAATCTTCCAAGGGCTACACCACGTTCGATCTATAGCTCAAAACTAAAATTATAAGTGTTCAGAATTCAGTAAACCACTCCCATATCTCTGATCTTGCCTTAGTGTAAAAAGCTTAAAAAAAAAGAAACAGCTGTAAGCAGTTTGCTGCCAATATAACTGGTCTAAACTACATTAAATAATGTTTTGGGATGAGAATACTCTAGAGTAAAAATGGTCTGATAAGCATCCCTACTTTTGAGAGGACATCCATAATGTTACGATCAATTTTGTTTAAAGGGTTCTGATGCTAATTTCTGATGCTGTGGCAGTATGTAACATGTCTTCTGTTACCTGTCACCTTAAGTTTTCCAGCTTAATATATTCTGCTTTTAACCATTTTTTAATAATTCTGTTTTAACCAACAACAGGGGAAGCTAATATCTATTGGCAAAAAGTGAAATGAGACTAGACAATTGTGCAAATGATTTTCCCATATTTCATCCCCAAGCTACAGCTGAAAGAAAATCAAATGAATGTGGTTTTTTTATTCCTCATTTATTTCATTGGCATAGTAAACTTGCACACAGATACCATTCACGGAAACAAGGAGAAAAAGATACAACTAATGCGTTCCACACTTTCTGCTTAACAATGCAGTTCTTCAAACAATCATCAGTAATATGCATATACATTTCAGCTCTACCTGAAAGTTATTGAACCCCTATTTCCCCAAAACTACTATAGCGTTTTTTTTTTTTATAAGTATGTTTCTGTCTCTCCTGGATGATACCTTTTATTAATTTTAATAAATATTCATATACTCAATGAGCCAGAGACGGTAAAAATTATTCTATTGCTTGTTGTTGAAGCAGTTTACATGGGAAACCCAAGTTCTAATTACTGTACTAATGGATATTTATATATTGCATACAAAGTGAAAATATGTCAACAAAAAAAACTGTCTGAAGGTGTTATGATTAAGGTACTTGCAGGAATGGAGAGGGGTTGCAGGTTCAAGGGAGATTTGCTGTCCCCTTCGACATGTCAGCTGATTATTTTATTAACTTTTTCACTGAATGAAGTGTCCTGATTCACTGCTGTGAGTTCAGTTCATAGAATCATTTTGATTTTGACTATTTTGTTATTTTCATCTAAATTTACTGGTTTTAAATAAGCTGAAATCACATATCTACGGCCACTACATTCAACTAGGCACACCTTTCAAATTACTGGGAAGTGTACAAAAAACAGTTTGAAAGATTTTTACTGTGTACCTGGAAATTAATATAAGTAAAAGCTATTCAAAGATGTGCACACTTTAATTTGATAACATTATATTAGCAAGTGCCACCTTCAGGTTCTGTCTTCATTCATAGTCACTATAAATTTATTTTAAACAAAATGGGTCTCAACAGACAATTCATACATTACTCAATGTTTTGTTGATCATGAGCCACCTCAGTGATACAAGGTGCTACTTATAAATAAAACATATGTATGGCTGGTTCAGTATAGCCTCTGCAGAATGCATTGTTATACTTTAGTAAGAATATAATATGATCAATCAGGGATGATAATAATCAGGCCAATATCAGAAAAAGGTAACTTCCCCTTCCTCATAAAGCATGAACGGAAAACAGTAAGAGTTCAGGAGTACTCCAAATATATAGAAATGAATGAATATAACTCCTATATTAATAATGAAATTAGTGCCTGCAGGCTGTATACATCTAATAGTGAAGATGCACTCATTTGCTTCCTTTAATAAATCACCTATTAAGACCTTTTTTTTAAGTCATCTTCTAATTTGTCTGTTAATAAAATACCATTTAAAGCCTTGATCAAATTCCTAGCGATGACTGCATCTTACATTTTATGCATGTGCATTTTATGTCTAAATATTTTTATAGTATTTTCCTCTGGGTTCTCCTTATTTACCCTTACTCAAAATTTGAAGATACTCGCCGGAAGAATTAAAATAAAAAAACAACCCACCAAGACCTGATTTGGATCAAAACCCAGAAACTCAGCATTCAGAGAAGCCTTTACCAGTACCAAAGTACTTTTTCCTTAATTTGGTATAGTGTGAAACAGCCTCACAAAGTACGATAGAAATGGTAAAACTAAGATAGCACAGAAATAAACCACAGAATGAACTCCTGTAACTGATGAAAAGTGACACTTAAATGAGAGGAGAAAAAGAAGAAAAAAAAAAAAAAAGCACCCCAAAGGAACTTGCACACTTTGTAAAGATTTCTAGTAAAATATTCCACTTTATTACAGTGTTGCCCTGTGTTGTGTCTCTTGCATAAAGGTAAGAGATTAACAAAACCTACAAGTCGCTCACTGAGAAAAGAAATGTGAGCATTTTGGAACTAAAAGACAAGGATTTGTGTACTAGATTACAGAAATACACAAAATTGTGCCTGTTTGCTACACATACACCATTTAACTGACAAAAGTTGGTACCACATCCAGTGTTGAAACTACTACAGCAAAGATTACCTTATTAAATCCATGAGGTTTTTTAAAATCAAATTTCTGTGGCAGGCTAAATGTAACAGCTTCACATTAGTTTAACTGTGTGCCAGGCAGCTGCATCTTCAGCAGGAGCAATAACCTGTAGCAACAGCAATAGCCTGCAGTAGAAACACAGCTTTTCCCACTGCAAGCCAGAATTCTACAAAGCTGATCCTATTTGTGAAGAATTAATCAAATGTTTTGTTTTGTTTAAAAACCCGCCAAATTACATTATGTCATGGTAGGGGTTTATTTATTTATTTATTTTTATTATTTGTAAATGAGCCATAGTGTACTACAGAGAAGTACAGAAAGATTATTGTACAGTTTAGGAAACCCTTGTCTTCATGTGGATTGGATTAGTGTAATTAAATGGTTTATTAGTAGACGTCAGGTAATACTTCATATTATGAAAATTTTAATTTTTAGATTAGAGATCACGATTATTAGGCAGGTTTTTGAAACATGGCATTCTAAAGGAGACTGAAAAAAATGAAGAAACCCACAAAGAGACTCCCTGTACCAACTTCCCTTTTTAGCAATGGAAATAAGCACTTTTTTAAACTCCAGTTGCATGGAAACCACACTACTAGGATAGCGAAAATATAAAATATTTCCATAAAAGGTTCTTTTTGTACCTCGCTGGAGCCCAACATATTTTGACTAAAATAAACTGCATGAGTGAATTAGTAAGAGGACATTGTATATACTTAAAAAACTTGTTCAGTTTCAGATTGTATGTATCTTTATCATAATTAATTAGACCAGCTTACTTTTCAGCTTAACATCTATTTAAGATTAAAAAAAACCTGGTATAATTCCTTGGAATAGTATTTTGTGCACAGGCTTCAAATTTTCTCTAGTTTTAAACAGATTTAATTTTCAAAGAACGTGCTTACTAAAGGGAAAAAAAAAAAAGGAAATTATGGGACAAAAATGCACAAAAAATACTGTGTATAGCATTGTAGCAACTCTTCATCTGCAACATGAAGATAAAATTCTCTTCCACAGTCATCCACAGATTTTAGACTGGATATGAAGCTAGACAGAATCATTAGATATTCCTTGGATACCCACTTTATATTTCACAGAAATAAATCCTCTGCTCATTAAAAAATATAATGAAGGTTTCAGTAACTCCAATTTTAACAGAATTCCAGAAATAGCTTATTGGTAAGAACAGAAAATAATAATGTTATTTAAAAGAATTGATTAATGAATTATATATTTTTCTATGGTGCATATAATCAAATTTGTATCTGAGTGAAAAGTCAATAAAAGTAACTGATGCTACATGGGAGGGAGGAACCTTATGCATGGTTCCTGTAGTTTAATTTGCAGTGGTACTAGTGTTGTGGGGTTTTTGTTTGTTTGTTTTTCCCCAGGTAACCTTCCCTATCCCTTCCCATCTTTTATCTCCCATCCACTCCTACACCCTCACCCCCCCCATTAATGTCTATTATTCTAAACTGGTTAAATTGTTGTATGCTCTCTATATTTATTTCTCTATGTTCAAATATCTCAGAAAACTATATTATTTGTCTGCCACACTAAGCATGTAAAATCAATGATAATTGGGTAATTTTTGCCCATTATTGTCCTATTAAAATTCAGCAGATTATCTTTCACAAAATGATTAATGAACTTTAGTCTTTTAACTCAAATGATTAAAAAATGAAAAAAAAAAAGTCCTTATAAAATTCAAATATATTTATTTCATCTTCAAGTACTGTACTAAGTGGTGTCTCTTGTGGTCTAGTTATTGGTAAGAGAGAAACAGGTCAGGTTCGTACAATTTAAACAGTTGGGTGTAAAATGAAATAACTATGTTTGTACAGAAAGCATATAAATATAATCCGTACTTAAGTTATATACACATTATACCTATACATAGAGACTCCTGCATTCAAATGTAAAGATCTGTCTGAAAGAGTTTACAAATTACTACTTTATTTCTATCACAGTGTCTGTTATGTTATTTCTAATTTTCTTTGCTCCTCTGAAGCAGCACACTGAACTCTTAAGGGAAAAGAAAACATACAAATGCTATTACAGTACACATTTCTAAGCAGCAGGAAGTCTACAGTAAGTGTCAGAGATTGATCAGGATTTTATTGCACATACAAACAGCCACTATCAGATGTACTGTGCCAGTGTCATGTATGCATCATCCTTGCAGTATGTTTAACCACCTCATTCTTCAGAAAGGTAACAGCAAGCTTAAATTACTGAAAACAAAATGAAATTATTTAAATATCTTCAATACAAATTAATCTCTAAAATCAGAATAAAACCAGAAACCGTGCTTCTTTCCAAACGGAATGGAACAGCAAGTTAAATATATGAAAATATATGCAAACTGCTAAAACTTAGTCCATTTATACAAACATTAAAAACACACACGTGCATCCCTACCTAAATGCATAAAAGAAATTCACGTATGCTGTGGATTTCAGACATGGACCATAGAGTTTGAGGGCATGCTTTTAATCATTAATATGCATGAGAAGGTTGCTAGCAAGAGTTCCGTAAAAGTGGTTCACTTACAGACTGACAAATTTGCATGAAAACTCCTGGAAACTTTCAGAATTTACACTGCAATTATTGTATATGTCTTGATTATTTTGTATTCAGTACAGAAATCCATTGATTTATGACCATTTTAAGTAAGTATGAAAGCACTGAATTCATAGGAAGGAGGTACACTTCTACACTATAACAGTAAATTCCTTAGTCTAGAGTATCACCATTTCTGAGAGCAGCTAGGGATCTTGACCTAAAAAACCAAAACCAAAACCAAACCAAACCAAAATCCCAACAGTGCATGGTGCTAGGCTTGCATGAAGTCACATCTCTGTACAGAAGACCTTCACTGCAGAAATTACAAATTTAGAATAATTATAGAATCCTATTAAGACACTATGAATCAAAAGGATACAGATATAGCAATTCCGCTACATATTCAACAAAGTCCTTTGAGCCATAGCTTTCTTTTTCACTTGTTTATACATGTAACTGCATTTGAAAGCAGTGTCACACATGCACTGGCCATTACAAAGACATGGTTTTGAGACTGTCTCACAAATCATGTGAGAATTTGTTGCCAACAATTACCTTGATGCCTACGCAGTATTCAGAATAAAACATACCCCACACTGTACAGCTTAAGAAACAATCATAAGATGTGAATCATATGATTACAGATATCTTTCAACCACACAAAAAACCCTAAGGATTTAGTGATTTTTTTCTCAATTAAACAGGAAAACAAAAATAAACAAACATGCACAGTTCAGCAATGGAAAATGATAGAGTGCTTAATAAAATTGTAACAAGCTGGTTTTCAAATAAATTATGGACTCCAGTCACAATGATGTTTTGGCTAAACAGCTTTTTTAAACATAATAGCTATTTTGAAAATAGTGTCTTTAAATATTAGATTTGTCATTATGAATATGATTAAGCAATGTAGAGAAGATGTATATTTTTGCCAACCTCTGTGCTTGCTTTTTACTACATATAGGCAATCTCAACTTATGACTTAAGTCTCAAATTACATCAGCCTTTTCTCAATACCTGTTTTAGATTTGCATGACCTTCGCTGGTTCTTTTTGGAGAAAAGAACCTGCCTGACAAGAAGGAAAAAGAAATGCCACCACCACCACCAAAAAAACCCACAAACCAACAACCAAGCACCACCACAACAAAACAAACAGAAACCACACCAAGCAAAAAAAAGTCAGATAGTTGAGTTCTGCTGTATAAAAAGATTTTAATTATGAAAATGCCATATAGTTATCTTTTCTCAAATATTCTCAAAGCTCTAAAATATTTCTTAAAATTCTCAGTAGTGAATTCAGAGATAAGGATATTCATAAAAGAGCTAAACTCAAAAGAAGCATTACCTTCCAGCAACTATTCTCTCTACTGTAGTAAAAAGACAACACAAATTTAACGAAACCAAATATTCAACATACAGGTTTTAAAAATGATAGCCTTCGCTGCTTGAAGGATGTTCGTAACCCCATTAATATGAATGAAAGTTAACCATGCACAGGAGGAAAAGAATACATTTGCTGTATGTATACTTGCTCTGTGGAATCTTTGAATATCTCATTTTAATAAATATATTTTAGGAGGATGTCTCTTTATCAGAACAAAGGCTTTGGTTTCTGTTTTAAAATTACTGAGGCGCAAGATAAGACCAGGAAAGTTCACCCGGCCATGTATATTTTACTGCAAACATGTCATTTTAGACATCTTTCAAAGATGTATCTGGATCTGAAAAGCAATCCTACTGAGGTATTCTTTTCCACTGCTCATTGACATATTCATGCAATGTAAAATCAATCAAAACCAAAAAGCACTTAAATGTAAAAACAAAACTGAAATAAAAAGCTGTCTACTTGATATGAAAAATGCAGTTGCATCCTTTTATTTTTCTATAACTTTTTTTCTTTTAGAAGTTTGAGTAAGCAAATGTATAATATAATTATGTAAAGAATTAAACTACTACAGTAGTATCAGTTTATAGATATAATGCATTCATTTGGGTATTCTTCTATTTGGATAGAGAAGAAAGTGAAGTTATGAATAAGAGCAGATGTAGGTAACAGCAAGGATGCAGCGTGAACTCAAGAAATAGAGCTGAACTTCCTGAAGGGTGACGTGGAAGAAATTTTCTCTTTCACAAAAGGGATGACTTTCATGTTCCTAAATATCATTCATAACCAAAGGATTACAAAAGCCTCTAAGTATTTTCAAAATTACACTCTTACTTGATACCTTTTAAAATGCCATATCAGTTACAAACAACTATTTTATCAAAATGGAAATGACAGAATCAGTGAATATTGGAGACGAGAGTGGAAATCTGGAAGTCATCTGGTCGAGGCTACCTACACAAAGCAGAGCAACATATTTCAGGTTGCTCAGGACACCTTGTGAGCTCAACCAGGTTCTGAGTACCTTCAAGGATAAAAATTTAACAGCCTGCTAAAGTACTTGACCATCCTCACTGTGAAACTGTTTTTCCTTATATTTAGTAGGAATTTGGCTTGTTGAAAGCTGTGGTCACTGCCTGTCCTATCCTTTTATGATTCAGAAGATGCTTTGAGAACAGCCTGGGTCCACCTTGTCTATATGTGCTTAGTAGGCAGATGGAGACAGCAGTAAGAATCACTGCTTAGCACAATCATGTCATGTAAATGAAAAGTGTGAGTAAAGACAAATTTATCATTTTGTTATACATGCCAATTCAGTATGTCTAAATTAAGCATTCAGATATTTTTGAATCTGAAATTTTGCTATAATTGCGATTAATATTTTGAACACAAAGTCACCCACATCACCATTTAAATTAATCTGTAGAATTTGTAAAATACGTATCCAGTTATAATTCTGATGTTACATGAGGAGGATGATATTTAAAGCAAATATCAGAATTAAAAAAAAATATGTACAAGACTGCTGATCAAAGCAGTAAATAATTCATAACATTTGCAGTGGGGGAGCACCTGAAACTTTGTTCTTATCATATCAAACTTGTATATACATTTTTATTTTCTTTCCTTCTTTTTAAACATTGCTAGCAGATCAAATCCAACAATATTTTGGCAGCCTAAAATTACACTCTTCTGACCTTGAAATTAGTATTCAACAGCACTGATGAAAGAATGACAGCTTCTCCATCCTACTGGGTGATCTTGCAAGCTTTTACCTTCATGACTATGGAGTTTCTGTCAAATATGCTTTCAGCTGAATGATCACATTCTTTTGAATTATGAAGTGGCTGAAAACTGTGCTAATTGGGTCCATATTGATGTCACTCCTAAAGATTAAGTAGCCTTAAAACTCTTCAAAGTTATATAAATACTTGTAAATTTACTGTATGTTAGCTGTAGCATTTATTTGGCTTGAATGAATAGTTTCCAATAACCAGAGAACACATGTAAGCCATTACTTGATAATTTTTAGTACTTGCAATGCATTAAAATTTATAGACTAAAATTCCTATAAGTAAGGAAAAAAACAATTAAACACGAATTTTAAAAATGCAGTGATTAGAAAAAAAACATCCATAACCCCTCATATGCAGTGTTATTTAACTTAGTAGAAGTAGAAATCAGAAAAACAGACAGAAATAATGAACTGCAAAGCAGTATTCACTTATAGGGAATCTGGGTTGTGGACAATAATTACACGTTCTGGAGTAGACTGAAGGATTACCCTATGATAGTCTCATTTAGGCCATTATTCCTAACTCCAGTGAGTTGCATTACCAGCTCTTAGAATTAAAACCAACAAAGTTTAATAGAAGAGTATCTGGTTTTATCGTGGACACCCTTTATTCTTTCAAATCTCAGAAATCTGCTTGAACTATTCAGAACCTAAATTGTAAGTATTACCCAATCCACTGGAACAGTTACGTAATGAATTATTCTCACATATCCATTAATAAAATAACCTCTGATATAATAAAACAAAGTTTCAAAAGCATAAAATGACCAAATGTATAATTTTTTTTGAATTATACTTAGCTGTAAGAATTAACAGCTCGGGCATTCTCCAGATTTCCCCTATACTTTACCCAATTTTGACATAAACTGTAAAAAACTTAAAGATACAACCTTCCTTCTTCAGTTGCTTAGGTGATATTTATCCATTTAGATCAGGCGTTTTCAAGATCTAGTTTCTTTTATACCTTAAATGGAACTCCTTACATCTCCTTCCTCTGTTTTCTGTACAGTCCTGGGCTAGGAACTCGAATGTCCCACGGTATAGGTGATGTCTGTGTCATTTCCTTTTCTCTTTAAACCTAAAGGTATATATGCATTCTATTACATAGCTTAACATGGTTACATGGTTCTGATTTGGAATATTTGTATTTTTTTTTTTTTTTTTTTTAAATGACATGACATACATATCTTGAGATATAACATAAAGTATGACACATACATGATTTATTTTTCCATACTGTATCTGAAAACAGTTTAATCTCTACGGCTGATAGGGACTGAAGATCCTACAGTGCTCATTGAAGTGTATGAATTTGTAGACCAAATACACACAAGCAGTTTTAGTCAACTCTGCTCAAGTGGCTTAGTCATATCAAATATCTTACTCCTAAACAGTCAAGTTTACATTTTTCCCACTTTTTTTTCAAAATTTTTTACATAAAATTTTTGATAGCTGTGTAGTCTATACCGTGGAAGGTGAAGAAAATGTACATTTTCTTATATTAAAAATGTGCTATAGATATTACAAATACTATAAAAATAGTATTGTTTTGTCTGTTAATTCATTAGCAGCAAAAACAACCTGCTGGCCAAAAAGTCAGGGCAGAAAACTTTTCATATTTCCGAAAGAGATGAAAGCAAACTACTTACAAAGATCAAATATTAAATATCCCTGTATCACACAGGGAGATTCTCCTGCATCTAAATAGTTATGAGCACCCCAATAGCATCTCAAAGGCTATCAGCATCTAAAGGAGAGAATAAGATTGGAAGTTTTGTGGATTTTAGACAGCAAAAAAAATGTGGGAGAAGGCAGAAATTAAAGAGCTGAAAAGTCTGCTTGTCTCTTTTAGCTCATTTCTAGGACAATAAACACAACAATGATTCCATTTGTTCACACTATTAAAAAAAAAAAATAATTCACCATTTAATAATTACCTTGAGAAACACATGTAACAGTACAAATTGGGGTGCATTAACTCCTACATCCCATGTCTTATAGACACCTGACCACAGATGCAATCCAAAATCTTAGCAAGATACTTCTTCACTTGCAAGTGGGAAAGGTAACCACTTGTGGACAGAATACAAGAGAACAGCAAGCAGAGTCAAGAGGGGAAGAATCACTTGAAGGAGAGTCACCAAGAACTAGCACAGAGAGTGGTTCTGGGGACAGAGGCCATCTGCAACTCCTGCTTCTTAGCAGTGGTATTTGGGATTTTAGGGAGACACACTCAATCACTTGGGATCTAATCTCTCAAATGTTTGCATACCTCCACTCTCATATTTTAAGGAAGTGCATAGGGTTTATTTTCTTCATTTACAACGTGGATACTTTTAGTTGAGGCGCTGAACTTTAAAATAGCAGCTGGAGCATTACTCAAAGTGGAAGAGACATTTCAAATCCTTGTTGCAACTGAAAGGCTTAAATCCACAGGTTCTATCTCCTGAGAGGGCATCATATCCAGGATTTCAAATGGTGGAATGGACAGATTTATCATTAATTGAGAAACAGGAGAGGTAAAAAATTCACTAAGCTCCCAGTTGAAACGTGGCATTGGGTGACCCTCTTCCCCAAGACTATTCACCTCTTCAAGTACTTCGAGTCACTGGAAAACACTAAGACATCTCAAGCTCTATCAGACGTGCAGAGTCAGAGCACAGAGTCTGTCTGAGCACTGTTTAATGTAACACAGATAAGTAGCCCACAGCTCACAATCTGCAACTGTCCACAAAAGGTATGTCATTCTTTGGCACAGAAGCTTTTAAATAATAAGTGTCAGGCAGTAGCAATCAAGGGTTTTTCAACACATAAAGGCTAAATTTGGTTCCCTGTAGTTCACCTAAACTCTTGTTTGGGTAACAAAAATAGGATCTCTATGTCTTGCTCTTAAAATCCATTATTAGATATGGCACCTGACTCCCAGCATCACTAAAGCTCTAAAGGTTAAGTCTGTATAGTTCACTTCAATTAATAACATGTTCTTCCTATCACAGACACATTTCTCTTTCTGTACAATCAGCGGCATTCAGCTTTTTGTATATTATCTCTATGAGACAGCTTGATAACTTGATAATTTGCTAATGACATAATTGCTTCTTATAAAATCTATCAAGTCTACTAACCTCTAATTGTTACTCTCTGCGGCTGATTTTGAAACTGAACTCAAGAGATTATATTGATTATGGGAAAAGAGCCAGATGTTGTTCCCATTGAAACTGTGGGTGGAAAAAGACACTGATGAAAACCTAACTTGACTAAAAAAATATGCCAAGAGCTTGTTTTATAGAGTCTTTTCTAACAATAAATCAAAAAGCAAATTTTAATTTAAATGTAAACAATTAAACTTTCTTAAATATTTGCAGATGTGTCATAAGCCTAAGTTTAATCAGTTCTGTGGCTTTCTTTTGATTTTTTTTTTAAGCTAAACATATAATCAAGAATAAAACAGCAACCTATTCACTAAAATTGTACAAATCACTTGAAACGGGTTTTGCATGTCAAAATAAATTTCAGAGTTAACTTGTCTATGCTTTTATAAAGGAAATTGTTTAGTTATTCTAGTAGTGGTTAGTTTATATTTCTCATTTTGCTGATAGGATACGGCATTTAAGTGCCTCACTCCAGTTAATGCATCATATACTACTGTGATATATTCAGCTAACGTCCAGCCACAGTAGGACTTGACATTATGAACTACATTTTTCATCTCTACAGCTAATGATGAGCTCCCTTACAATCCTTTCTCCTTTAAAGTAGTATAAATTATTAGATTATTAGTTCAAAATCTTATTATTGGCAGCCTTTAGAATAAAATCACATAGTAATTACTGCTGCATTCAAAGGCTTGCTCTTTTTTAATCCTTCTTTTATCAAAAAAAAATAAAAAAAGAGAGAGAAACAAAACCTGGCAGGCTTTTATGAGTAGCAGTAATTACACTTTGAAGTAAAATAACACATGCTGCCAAAGTTTCATAGTACAAAGTTGAATTATGATATACCTTCAATAATTTTGTAGCAGGACTTTGCTACAGTGGATACAGACAGAATTTGTCTAACCAGAAGCAAATGCTATAGAATGTTTCCTTGTTTCCTTTTGAAGCATTTGAACTCAAAAGACTGTAGTTCAAAATCAGCTGTATTCCTAAAATAAATGGAAGCCATAAATCATCTTCACAATCTAAGGTTAACTCAATACAATGTATTTATAAACTATTCACAAATATATAAAGGAATCTCATTCTGAACACCCTTTTAGCAGGTAAAATACTGAGGTTTCAAGTGCCCACAGGTACATTGACCTAGGGTTTTTTTTAGGCAAATCTTACTTTGAAATTCACACTCAGTTAACTTAAATGCACCACTGTTGAACAAAACCTAATATGATCCAGGAAGAACTTAATACATCCTGATATTCATTAATATCTTGTTAGTTTTCCAAAGAAGAAAATTTTATTTTTAAATACATTTATCAGTTTTTTGGAATGAAGAGTTGCAAGGCTGTGTTAAGTGTTGACTATGAACAATGGACAACAAAAAAGTGGCAAAATAAAGGACAGGAATATGGACAGTGGATCCATTAATGGTCAAAGGTAATTTTGAACCTCTGGTACAGTCTCCAACCTCTTTACTCAGCCTGGAAATTTTTCATCCTCATAACTTCTAACTATCTGTTATAGAACAAATCTGGATTCTTTCATAGTTGGGACCAGATGCATAACATCAGCTATTGCAGTACCTACTTAAACATTTATTGGCTGTGTCCTGAAGTGCTTTAGAAAACCTACATTGCTTATGCCTACATATTGCAAAGCTCCTTTAAAAGTTTGAACTATGAATACATCTAGAACTTGAAAGTGATCACATTTATGGAACACTGAAAAAAATCCTAGCTTATAAAGCCAAAAACATTTTTATAAGTGACTCATCTGACTTCAAGCACAATCTAATGGAATTTATGCTTCCTGCACTAGTACCATGCCTTCTAGGAAAATATTTCAAAATGACAACTAGTATTGGTTACAGGCCTCAGTGTTGGTTTTACCACATTCCTTGACAAACTGATAGAGTGGTTCCACCCTTAAAACAATGTTGCATTTCTCAACATGACTGGTAAAAGCAATTTATTTTGTTAACCCAGCCAAATATTATGTTGCCCTCTGAACCAAAAGCATTACACTGGAAACTGGTCTTCAGACTGTTAGTTCTCACTGACACTTAGGGTTTTCCTGTGCAGCCATTTGACCATATTGTCCTTCCACCCTGTGTATATCTTTTTTTTTTTTTTTTTTTTTTGCCTGATTCTTAATAACAATGAGAATTTTCTCAAATTTCAGAAAAAATAAAGACAATGATACACCAAATTTTTGCTGGTCTGATGAGCTCTGAACTGTGACTTATGCTTGTCAAGCTGCAGCTGCTGCTGTCCTTAATATCTGAGCTTTTTGACACCTCCTAGTAAATTCTTTATGGTTACAGAGTATGAATCAAATTCTCCTAGCACGCAGTTATAGCTCTCATAGCTCAATGTAGTTTGGAGCTGGTTCTACTGGGTTTTATCAATGTACAACAAACAAAACACAGTTATACTCAAAGATTTACAGAAGAAAAAAGTTTTATTTTATGTCTATACAAAAGACAGAATGGTATCTCTGGATGATTTCTGGATTATGCAGGAGGCATTACTCTTTTCAAGATGCATTGAAAAAAAAAAAGAAGATAAACACTAATCTTCATTCCAATCAAGTAAATAAATATGTAACCCACAAATCTTGTGCTGTCTTAGACTCTATGCTATGAGTCCTGGGCATTTATTTGTGCTCTCATGACAATATATCTTGAGCATTACTGTGATAGACGACTTTGTCTCTTCGCAGATTGTAAAACTACCAGGGGAAAAAAAAGACAGCATTTTCTATTGTTGTTCATAAAATCAGAAAGAAGTTAATTTAACTTGTGCTACAGAAAACCTTTTGAATGAAACTTAAGACTTAATGAGAACCAGCACAGTGTCTTAGTCACCGAATAGCAATAAAACTGAATGTTGAAGCAGAAGAAGAATTTCTCCTATAAGCAAACAATCTTTCATCTGTGCATCCAGACCTGGAAATTCCATAATTCCATCCTATAACTTTTCTTTTTTTCTTCTTTTTTTTTTTTTTTTTTTTTTAAGACAGGACAAAAGGACCACACTGAATTAGAAAATATTCGGATAACAGAAAAAATAGGGTGTAGCGATGTAAGGAAACAAGGCTCATATTTCTTATGCTACGTCAGCTGCTCTTCATTTCAGTCATTTCTTCCTGACTTACTGCTACCTCCAGAGTCTACAAGATTCTTCTTAGGTTAATGAGCATTATAAGCCCAGGTCTTCTTGGCAAAGCATCTCCCTTTTCACTCCATCTCAGCAAAAGGATTATCAACCCCCACCCCCCAAAAAAACCCAACAACAACAAAATAAACCAAACCAAACCAAAAAACACCATGTTTTTTGTTTTTCCAAACAAAATACTTGCAATCTCTTGTTTCCACTATTATTAGTGGTATAAGGTCTTCATAAGCAAAAGCTAGCATTCATATAAAATAAAGTGAGTAATGGTTAAGGCGACGTGGATCTGTTAATTCAGGATTACTGAACATGAATTAAATGGTAAGTTTCAATTACATTCTTAGGAAAGTACATATGAAATCCATATTAATACCACATTAGTTCATCAACGACTAATATTATCATAGCTAATACTAAATGATAAAATAATGACTACCTACTTATAGAATTACCATTTCTAATCTTCCTCCTCAAAGGAATACAATTATGCTTCTCTAGAAAAATGCAAAGATTTTCAATTTTAAGTGATTATTTAGGCACAAAATATCATTTTCAGCTGACTCAACATCCATAGTTCCGTATGATTTTCTGAAGTAAACAGCACCATTAGATAAGCATAAGACTTACTTATTGAAATTTCGAGGAAATAGTTGTGGTTTACTTTTAATTTAGAAAAAGGTATTTATGTTCCATTCTAACATTTAGGAACTAAAAATGAAAATGAACAAAAATAACTTCATAGATATATCTTTTAAGTAGACTAGATTTAGCATTTTTCATGCTATTCCTTTCTTGCAGGTACAATACAGTGCAGAGCAGTAACATTTGTACTATTTCAGTGCCTAAACACTCTAAAAAACCCCAAACAAGCAAAAACAAACAAACTGATGAAGAGTTCAGACAGCAATTAAGCACATGAACAATCAAAGATAACAGACTGCATCTGGGCAGTGTCTTAATAATTGAATTGGCTTTTTATAATGTTTATGTGTTTAACATCACAGATTTGAGAGTCTCATGTGAGTGACGGCTTTAATAAAGAGATTTTTGTAGTAATAACCCATTACCAAAATTAAACTATGTGTGAAAAAGAAGGGGAAACCTAGAAAAGCTGCATGACTTTCCACCAAGTGGGACGCTATGGTAAAGCTTTGAGAACTTTTGAAAGTCCTGACTCAAAGGTGGTCTTCATAGAAGCACTTGGGAGACTATAATTTTGTGTAATTTCTGAGGGAGTTAGAAGAGTGATTAAGAATAATGGAGACAACATAAAAGCGAAAGGTAAATTTAAAACAAGGTACAACTTTTGTCTAAGAAAATTGTTAATCTACAAATTAAAAATAACAACAACGTAACAATCAGTCTGTCAATGTGACAACCAGCAGTTTCAGCTAGTTTATTTTTCACACTAGAGATGTCTTTAAATTGTTAAATGGAAAAAATATTTGAGCCTCATACAACAGTTAATGATTGTGATTTGCTATGTCTTTATATGATATATTCATTTTCATGACGTATTTGGGTCAGGAATATTGAGGAACACAGGTTGCTGTTTGGTAAACAATTTAAACTAATCCCATCTTTAAAGTTCCACAGGGTTCACAATGTTTGTGAGAGGAATTAACAGTATGTTTGACCCATTCTTGAAACTGCATGCCCTTTCAGGAGTACAGAACAACAAGCGTCAATGTACCAATAAGTTAGTTGTGGAGCTCCTGTTACCAGCCTGTATGACTTTTCTTTTTTTTTTTTTTTTTTTCTCTTTCTGTGCCATGTCAGAAAAGAAGCTGGAGTCAGCATGTGAATTGTTCAGTCTCCACCTGAAGCCAAGGAAGCTTCACACTCATAGACAAGAGACTTGTTACTTATGAGGGCCTCACATTTGAACTGCAAAACATTTTAAAATTTGTTTTGAACAGTGTAAAAGAGTGTTAAAAGCTTCCTACTAAGCCTGATGGGAAGAGGCCTAATGTACAAGGCAAAAATGCAATTAGTTACATTCAAATTAGCGTAGGTTGTAGACACATATATGTCTACACAAGCTTTTTAAAATAAGATATGATCATTAGTCAAAGATGGCTCCTGTTAAACAGTAGAGGGAATCAAATGACCACTGAAATACAGAAACAAGTATTTTAATAAATAATTTTTAATTCATCTTAGAAAAAAATTAAAACAGTGGAAAAAATGACTAACAGTGAGAGTACCTTTATATTTGCACAAAGGGATGCTCTTAATGCAATGTGTCATTTAAAACTCTTGATGTGTTTTCACTCTTGTGAATAGTGAAAAACTTCCAAGTGGAGAAAACATGGGAAATATCTCCTCAGGTTGTCTTGACTCTGCTAGTCTTCCTGAATCACCATCTAGATGAAAAGCTTCAGCAATGGCTTTTGCAGGAAGTAAACAATACCATCTGCTGTCAAGAATTTCAGGAGATATACTGGAAACTGAAATGACCTTTCCCTTCCATATACCTATAATGAAATCACATCCACTTGCTAATCAGAAGGTACAAACAGAAAGGTGTTGCTCTGCTTCCCCCAGAAGAATCAATGTTAGCTCACTAGGAGGTGAATACCCTGAAAGGTAAATGCACCTCTCTGCCACATTGCCAGGCTTCTGCTGGGGACTCAAAACACTACATGGACCTCACTGGCCTTCTTAGTCAGTCTTGAGTGCATTCTGGCTTTCATGAGCACCAGCATTCATACTACTCGTTTTATCCAGGCTTCTTTAAGAAGCCCAAATGGCCTTGAAAACTCTTGCACTCTCAAATCAGTGAAAATACTCACAGCATGTCCTTTATAGATGTATCCTCTGATGAATCTCCACTAAATGAACTGTTTTTTCAGTAATTCCACTTTATTTTGATAAGTAAAAAAAGGACCTAAATAATATAATGAAAATGAGTATAACGTTTCATTAATCAAAATACAGGTACTAATCTGATTTTAGAAAACAAAAGCACGGACTCCAATGTCCATACTGAGAACTGTGTTTTCTATTCCATCTGCTTTAACAATTCATTGCTTGTGAATCAAAATAATTACAAACCACAGTATAAAATATACAAAGTTTCTGCACCTATTTTTTGGGGGGCTATTTTCTCCTGTCTTAAGAACGAATCAGTGATTCTTTAACCTCCTGTAACTTTTTCTCACCTGCAATTATGCAACATGCTTTACTGATTACAAGTAGGCTATTTGCTTACTCAATATAATAGTTAAACGCTCAGTCAGAGCTACTGGCTTTGTATCACAGTTATCTGAGATTGTAGAAAGAGGGTCTCAGGTTCTTGCTAGGGTGTGCTCAAAGCCTATATACACATACAGCCTTTGTAGCCCCAGGAGACAGTTGCCAAATAAACTTTGTGTACACTTCAACTAGGCATTCTAATTAGTTTTCAACTGGCATGATAGTGAAGGCACATGCCCACAAGAACTGAAGAAGGATGAAAGAAGATACAAATACACAAAGTTAAAATGGTGAAGAGCAAATGTGAAGGCAGTTTATGCAAGGCACAGGATGATAAATGAAAGAAACCATTTTTTGAGCTGTTAAAACATTGAAAGATGCAAAGGAGCCTGTAATGAAGCAATTTAACAGTACCACTGGGAAAACTGTAATTCTACCTTTTTACAGTACAGTGGAATTAGAAGACAGAATGAGCCAGTACTAAAAAGATGAGTTCTGATGAAATTAATTTACCCACAAACAGTCCATATTGCTCTCTCATCCATAAGACGGGACACATACAGCCTTGTCAAAAATTTTAAAAAGAACTAAATAGAATAGGCTCTCAAACTTATATTAATTATAATCAAAGTGCATTTATAAAATCTTTTCTTCTCACTACCACGTCTCAAACACAAAAGAAATCACAGAGCTTCAGAATTGCGAACATGAACCAGACTCTCTAATGGGACTCTTAACAGGAAAGAATAAGTGCTAGGTATTCTCAAATGTTACGGATAAGGCATATACCATTACACATGTAACGGATGTCTATAGCTTATTCACAATGGATTACAAAGATATTACAGTATAATTTTTGCTCTGTTCTTTCTTGCATGTATTGATCAGTAGCTAAACAGTGAATGAATTTTGTTTGTCAGTAGTTACTCACTGTAAATACAAGCTAGAAAACAATGAAATGAAAGCAAAAGATAAGAGTTTTTCAGATAAGTCACTAGTAGATGTATTTTTTCCCACCTAAACAAAAAGCCTTATTAAATGTACCTGTACAAAGATCCAGTGAACAAACAAACATAATTCGGTAATAAAGGTAAAACCTACATAGGGGATGCAAATTGTTTCCAAGAGTGAAAGTGTCCAACATCTGAATGTAGATAGAAACCTTGTAAATTACTGTATTATTACTAATTGGCTGAACCAAGTATCTATAAAATGGACCATCAATGAACTTGGATTTGGATTCTCAAACATATGTAGGTAGGAATGTGGTGACTAAATACCTTGCAGGAGCAGGCGGCCTCCATGTACAATATCTAAATAAAAGTAGAAGGGAAGGTTGATTTGTTTTTCACAGATCTGTCATCACTTTACTCCCAGCCGGCTGCATAACGAAGAATATGAGACTTCCTTATTCACAGGCCCTTCAAGTTTATTCAAATAGGATGATTACTGCCTCTATCAGCTGTCAGAGAGTAAAATAACTGAGAGAGAGACCTGTTTGCTCTTTATAAATAGTTTTCCTTCCAGAGGAGTGTAAAAATTGTATTTAGATCCCTGAGATTAGAAGCAATGAAGAAAAAAGAAAGCATACTGTATTTTAAAGGTGTTACTATTGTTACAGGGAAAAAAAGTCTACTAGAATGGTGGCTGTTATATTAAGTTGAGCACACTAGCTGACCAAGAGCAATGCTTGCAGTAGAGGTAAGACCATTTGTCCTTTTGGGAGAATTTGTGTTGACCAGTTAAGTTGGGGGGGGGAAAAAAAAAAAAAGGCCACAAGTTAAAAAGAAATTAAGAACAATAATATAAAAAACCAGCAGCGATCCAGCCAAAAGTGGGGGAGAGAAAAGAACAAGCTTTCTTTGCAGATTTTCTTGCCATTTTGATGGTTAAGAATGAAGCAACAACAGCAAAGCTTGCAAAGTTAATTATTGACTCTTCTTCAAAGGTAGTCACAGTGAACTTTAAATTATAAATGGTCTGTATAATTTGAAGGAGGAGAAGAATAAGGGGGTTGCAGAGGATGATGAAAAAAACCTAGATGCAGCACTTTAGCAAGCAAAACAGCTAAGGATGGTCTATTTGATCAAAGTGGGAAAAAAGTCATGCCAAACTGTTTGCTTTGTTTATAGTCATTGCCATTCTTTCACATCATCTGCCTCTTTGCATTATCATACTGTCTACATTTTTTATTCCCTGTTCAATGATCAATGAACCAGTGTCCAGCATACGTTTCTGTGAAAGATTCATGTAAATCTATTGAACTCGCTAACATTTGGTTAAAGCAACTACTATACTATCTTGATGAATGCTAGTTCCTTTGCTCATAACCAGAAGTGGACAAGATATAAAGAATAACCAAACTATGAGCTATGAAAAGGATTATGAGAATTCTATGTCAAAAAGGGACACCAACACCTGGTATTATACTGGAGGAAAAAAAAAAAAAGTATTTCTGTCTTTTGGGCATGGAGAAATAATTTTTCCACCACATAATAAATTCATTAGCCTTCCTGACCTCACCATTCCCACCTTAAGTTAGATATAGCATCAAAGAGAGGAACATCTGTTTGACATCCATGTTTTCAAATTCAGCTTGTTAACAGTCTTAGCTATTACATTATCAGCTTGAAATTTATTACTTGAGCACCACCTCGTGGAAATTGCTAGAATTGCGAAATCTTCTCGAAATTTACCCATACGCATTTAAGTACTTCAAACAGGTAACAATAATATGTAAGCAAATAGCAATTTGTTATATTAATTTTGTATAACATTGAAACAGTCAATAATAATATAAATATTTAGTTACCAAGAGCACTGTTCCTCTGAATATATCTATTCTTTAAATACACAAGTATAGATTTTTTTGTCATTCTTTCATGAGTAGTTTTAAGCTCTAAATGGCCAGGGCATACATAACTTACTAATTCTTGCCGGTAATCCTAATTACTATAACAAAATAAGTTTTACAGGGTTATTTAATGTTGACAAGTTGATTGTGCGCATTAATACGACTGGTATTTTTATTACAGATAACTAGTCATCCAGTTTGACGATAGTCTCTATACATCTAAAATAAGGACAATTGACAAGTTATAATGTATTCCATAATTTTTGAAGCTTTTATTTATTTCTTTTACTAATTGTTTAAAATATTTGGACTCAATAAGTACAGAACTTGCTATTGAAATAACTATGTCACTCATTCATGATGTAATAGAACAATCACACTTCTGCGATAAAACAGTTTTTAAAGCTCAATATAAAACAAATTGGAGACAAAAATAAAACACTTCAAACAAGAGTGCTATACTGGTACAGAGGTGTTAGCTCTTTCAGGATATATTTTTAAAAATAGAAGAAAAAATCCTATTTGAACTAATGAAAAATAACCATTTTAGATTCAAAGGAAGCCAATTTCAGTGAAAGAATTAAGAGAAAGAGACCTGTGCCTTATTTTACTGACTTTGCAATGCAGAGATATATTTTTTTCTTAGAAGTTACTAGATTCATGGGTTATGCGTTTTCTAAGAAACCCCTAAAACAATTCGGCTTTGAAAGAATAAAGGCAGCTAATAGATTTAAGTCTAAGCTTTTCCAATTTAACTTTCAACCAGCTTATATCTCACTTAAATGCAGAATCTGATTAACTGAGATTGAGCCTTAGGAGCACTGCACTCAGTCCTTCCAAACAGAGTGATCATAAGTAGCATAAGCTGACTTCTGGCTTTTGTACTGGCTTGGTCTGGGATGGAGTTAAATTTCTTCGTAGTAGCTTGTGTGGTGCTGTGTTTTTGATTTGCAACCCAAATAGTGCTGATAACACAGGGATGTTTCAGCTGTTGCTTCTCATGCTGCCCCACCAACGAGTGGGCTGGGGGTGCACAAGAAGCTGTGAGGGGACACAGCCAGGAGAGCTGACCCCAGCTGACCAAAGGGACATCCCACATAATACGATGTGAAGGTTGGTGGGTGGGCCACTGCTCAGAAACTGGCTGGGCATCAGTTGGTTGGAGGTGAACAGTTGTTTTCATTTGCATCACTTGTCTTCCCTTGGTGGTTGTTCTTGTTGTGTGCTTTTTGGTTTCTCATTTGCTCTTTCTCTCCCCCCACCCCCCCCCTCCTTTTTTCCTTACAGTTTATTATTTCTTAGAGTATTTTCCCTACAGTATTATTTCTTTTAAATTATTAAATTCTTTTTATCTCAACCCACCATTTTTCTCACTTTTACCCTTCTGATTCTCTCCCCCATCCCACCAGGGGTAACTGAGCCAGCAGCCGTGTGGGACTTAGCTGCTGTCTGGGATGAAACTACAACAATACCTCCAAGATGCTCCCTGTATCTGTAATAAAGTAACCACTAAAATAAGTGTTTTATGCACACTGAATACGAATAATCAACCTACCCCCATTTGAAATCAACTAAGTGCCAAATTTAGAAAAACATCTAGCAGACTATTTAAAAAAATTTGGTATCACGGGACATGTCAACATAGATGCAAACAACTGTTTAATGCTGCTTGCAAATAAGTCATCACTTCTCCATGCTTACTATTTCTCCCAAGATCATTCTAACACCAAGTGTATCAATACATAAAAAGTGGTGGTGGAAAAAAAAAAAAAAAAGATGTAAATCTATAACTCAAAGAACTCAATTTGTAAATATGCTTTATTGATTTAAAAGCGACACTGCCCTTGTTCAGATTTAGGAGCTGTAAGTCCACAAAAAGCTGTATTGCTAACTGCATTATTACTGGCTTCCTATTTAAAAACATACACAAAACTGTTTGTGAAAAGCAAAAGGTTACAAAGCACTCCAAAATATCCTCCCTTGGCTAGGTGCATATAGGTTTCTGTGTCTGAGGGCGAAAGGCAAAGGCATTAGCAAAGTAATTTGGAATCAATTTGGAAAGGGAGGAATCAACAGGGCAGATAAATATAATTTTACAGCACTGCTGACGAAGTCATTACATTGGAATGACAGGAGTAATGTTACTGGGTCTGCAGCTATTCTGTGTGCTGAGCAAAATCGTACGTCAGACATTCTAGCAAACAGATGAAAGACATTATTAATAACAGAATAAAGTACTTTTAAAATATCTTCCAACTTCCAGAAAGTGTAGTTATAGGTAATAAACAATGCATAGCCACTGCTAAATTAGTTCGGTAAGCAACAGCTTAAGTGCAAAGTCATGAGAATGTATTTTGTGTTTTAGGTTTATGCCACCTAATTTTCCAGGCTTTATTCCATGTGGATGGATTATGTCTTCTCCAAAACCTTTCCCTAAGCCATTTAGGCTTTAAAACAAATCAAGTCATAAAACTGCTGGTCAGCAACTTCCTTTAAATTTAGTTTCAAATACTTTTAAAGCCTAAACTGTGTTTGGGGAAAAGAGGAAAAACTATTAGAAAGTGGTTTGTCTGTGTCCACAACCACACAGTGTTGTCATATATTAAAAACAAATTGGAATCCTCTTCCAATTTTGCTTCTTTCTTAACAATAGGCAAAAATTGCGACTCTCCTTAAAGGCTGGACAGTGACCATTACAGGTTACTGGATGAAGTGCAAAGTGACCTAGAAACACTGGTATCAGTAACCTTCCTTGAACACATGTCAAATGTTTGGGGGGTGGTTTGTTGTGTGGTTTTTGTTCGTTTGTTTGGTTTGGTTGCTTTTTCCCCCCTGTGTTCTGACAGGACAAACACACTTCCAGGCACTTTCTGCAGACTTTCAGTTCTGAGTGAGTGGTCACACCTTTTTATTCCACATCCCACCACCTGTGAGCAGATTACCCCCACATGATAACAGGTATGCTCAGAGTCATGTTACAGATTTCGATATTCGATTTCATAGCTTTTTCCTGTATTTGCACAGATCGTGACTGCCTTTTCATTTGCCCGTAAATGGACATTTGAGTTGAATATTCAAAGTTGGCTTCATGCAACACTTGTTGCAGCACTCCATTTGGTAACAATGGCTAGAGAAACAGTTTGTATCAACCTAACTGTTTTATAACTTTGCAGGTCATATACATTCAGGACAAGGCTACACTACCTGAATTTTGTGAACTTTTAAAGAACAGATGGCACTTCATAATCTTTCAGCCCAATGACAAGCTTTACTTGTTTAGATTTTTAGGCTGGGAGAAAATGATACATTTTCAGTCTTGTCACTTTCAACAAGAAATGGATTCTAGCGTGTGGGAATACACTGTGCACCTGCTACATTATTTGCTACAAACTCCACAGGCATCATACAATTTTATGTAAAAGTTTATTTTGACCATCACCATCTAATCAGCATCCACCAGTGTTGCAATTAACTTGCTATGCACTGTGTGTTTATCAGAACACACACACACTATTGTAACTGCCAAAGACAGATAACTGATTTATTTACTATCATTTCTAAACATATCTGTCATAATTTTTTTTCATTTTATTGCCCTTTCATCATCTATGGGTTTGCAGACTTACCCCTAAGCAAGTGCCTGCTCTCGGTGTCTACCTACCTGCATGAACTCTCATTCTGCTGTTGCAGCAAATACTTGAAATTATCAGATGCCTATTACTAGTAAAGTCTTTATACACGAAATAATGGTTGCTTTTGGCAGATATAGCACTGGCTCCTGCAGGATTGAACCACCATGAAACACTATATCATGCACATTGTTTTGAATTCTTTGAGATTAAAGTATGAGGATCCAAATCAGTGCTACAAAGATCACTAGGAAAGCTATAATTAAGTGCAACTTCTGTTGGTAAAAGACATGAGGAGCTAAATAGGCGTGTAAATTTTATTATTTCCAGTTAGACAGTGTTTGGATTGCACAAGAAAGTTATGAAGTCCTAATATTATGCCATCTACCTGACCTTTAAAGGTTCTGTTTTCCAGTTTTACAAGCAATGAATTCACTCTAATGGCTGTGTAGAATAAGACCTTCATATTTTTGTTTTAACCCTCAGCTGTGAAAAATATTTGATACTAGTACAAAAATATTGTTTTATAAAATCCAAGCAGTTCAAATTGAAGAGAAGGCAGCTAATTCTTT
Organism: Patagioenas fasciata; assembly: GCF_037038585.1. Classification (NCBI taxonomy): domain Eukaryota; kingdom Metazoa; phylum Chordata; class Aves; order Columbiformes; family Columbidae; genus Patagioenas; species Patagioenas fasciata. The sequence continues at coordinate 36,529,744 of NC_092523.1, forward strand.
TCTCAATGCCTGATGAACTTAAAAAAAACGAAGCAAACCAACAAAAAACAAAAGAACAAAACAACCCAGTTGGATTAGAGTTTCAACATGTTATTCTCTTCAAGATTTCAATTTCAAATCAAATAGTTATGTTACACGCCTTTACATGCTTATTGTTGCAGATATTTTAATAGGCTTCCTCACTTCCTTTTTTCTTGGTCCAATAGAGATTTTCCCACAGTAACAATTAGATGTGTATTTCCCATCATGCTAAAAAAATCATTTAGCTCACAGTGTTAGACATTAAGGAAGTTTTATTGCTGTAATGTCTTCATGCAGCTCATATCTTCCTGCTCACATTTGAATGAGCTTGCAACTTTAACCATCTGGGAATGCCACTCCAAATAAACTATACACTACTTAGGCCTTTTTTCAGTCTTTGATTATCCCTGTGTATTTGAGAAAGAGCCCAGGATTCCCATGTCCCATAAAAAGAAGGTGAAAGCCTGTCTAAACGCAATCGTGTTCACTACCCTGTTGTTTTTTTTTTTTTTTCCCCGCACTTTGTTCAGGATTTCCAACTAGACTTTGCTGGTAAATAGGTTCCTCATGTCGATGCATGTAAATCACTAAATGGCAGCATTTTGAATCCAATCTCTGTGTCACATATAACAGGAATTCTTTGCTAGAAGTAATAGAGAAACTACAGTATTTATACTAGTTTTATGATCAGAAAACATTCATTTAAAATAGTGATCACAGTATCACAGTATGTTTGGGATTGGAAGGGACCTCAAAAGATCATCTAGTCCAATCCCCCTGCTGGAGCAGGAACGCCTAGGTGAGGTCGCACAGGAATGTGTCCAGGCAGGCTTTGAATGTCTCCAGGGAAGGAGACTCCACAACCTCCCTGGGTAGCCTGTTCCAGTGCTCTGTTCTTTCTCAAATTTAAGTGGAACCTCTTGTGTTCCAGCTTGATCCCATTGCCCCTTGTCCTATCATTGTTTGCCACTGAGAAGAGCCTGACTCCATCCTCGTGGCACTCACCCTTTATATATTTATAAACATTAATAAGGTCACCCCTCAGTCTCCTCTTCTCCAAACTAAAGAGCCCCAGCTCCCTCAGCCTTTCTTCATAAGGGAGATGTAAAGGTAGATCATAACCTATTTTGATAGGGCTGATAAATGGCAAGAGGACACAGCTAAAGAGAATTAGTCACTTGCACAGTAACATTGTTTTGTACTTTTTTCCTTGGTGTCACAACATGAACTACTTGATACCTTAGAAAAGGAATAATACATCTTAAAGACTCTCCGACACATTTCACTTTCTTTAGTGAGATTAAGCCTTTTTATGCACAAGTACTAATTGAGCAAGCTGAAACGTAAGATGATCCTTTTTGAGTATGTTTGGCCTCCACTCTAAATTCTGTATAATCTTAAGCACATTCTAGCTGCAAATTCATTAAGTTTTATCCAAAATTGTATTGAACTGATGCAACCTGACATCTTCACCATCTATCAACGATGAAGTGCCCTATTGTCAGGACTCAGATGAGCAACAAAAAAGATCAGTAGTGACCTTATTAACAGGTGCTAAGGTGAAAATAGCTCTATGTTTCACTGCATAGGACTTACAAATATTTGCAACCTTATGATGCTAATAAGGAACAAAAGCACTGGGAGAATACTAAGATGAGTGCAAATTGCTTTTCGTCTCAGCTGAAAATAAAGAAGCTAGGTTACAAGGTTAGCCACCAGAACAAAACTACTACAGGTTTAAAGAGGAGATACTTTTCCCAGTCAGTTATTTACTAGAATTAAATTAGTATAAACCACACCAATGTGAGCATCAGAATGAAGTCTGTGTGCCTTCACAACACAGGCTGGAAGTAAACTGAGCAGAATCATGTATTTTATAAAATCATGTCCCTAAGTAGTGTTTCTAAATACATATTTACATCACCAAGCAGTAACTTTACAATTAAAATTCAGTCCTTCCTATTTAAGAAAAAAGCATTGCCTTTTTAATATAATCTCTCTTACTATGAATAATAATTGGATTTCCTTGTTCTTGGCCACAAGCTACTTGCATTTTTAGTTCGCAGCTGCCTGACACTTGTGCTAGAAGAATGCATACTCCATATAACGATGAAATTTGCAAAATACTTAGACACACAACAAGATAACAAAAGTCACAAAATACAATTCCTAGAGCATGTTTCAAGAGTGCTCACTTATGCATAAGAAATTAATTAGCAGCGTACCAGCAAATAGTGCTTATGAGAATGTATATATTCTGTATTTATTGCAGTAATATTACGTAGCACCAAGGGAAATTACACAGTGATGAACACCTGTTTTACACAGGGAGCCACTAAGATCTGCATTTATCTCTCCCAAGCTTCTCCTCAGAAAAAAACCTGTTTGAAAAGAAAATACCTTAAGCATTTTCAGTAAGCTCCATGCAAAAGAGCTTCTTTAAATATTTTTGGAAGATATTCAGAAGTTCCCTGGAATGAAGCCAAAGAACCAAACCAGAAAAACTTACTGATACTCAGTTTTATTCACCAGCAGTAAGTAAAGTGTAGAAGTGAATAAACTTGAATGCAAGGGTGTGGGGGTTTTTTCTTAACATCACCTTTTCCCTTTGTGGAAAAGCCTTCTGAAATTAAGCTCTAGCACAGTCTTAATGCTAGACAAAATTATTTTGTCTTTATTAGGAAAAATTAGTGAGAAGTGAGTATATTTTCTACATAAAAAAGGTAATTTTTTTATTTTCTCCCCTTCTGTTTTTCAAGAAATGTTGGCAGAGAAGATAATTTTATATAGGGTAGTTTTAAAACTGGTCCACAACATTGCCACCTCTAGGATAACAATGTACTATGTAAATGTAATATCTAAAAACTACAGTAAAAGCAGAACAGAAACAGATAATAACCAATGATCTTTTACTACAGCAGCCTTATTTTTAATAACTTTTCATACAAAAAGATGCATTTTTGAGATTCTACACATTTTTAATATAGCTACAAATGGACTCTAGCTTTGAGAAAAATTCAGTTTCGAAACAGAAAAATAGCAAATGCTTTTTACACAAGGAATTTGAATACAAGTCATAATAAGCTATGGCACATCTGGACACTTTATTGGCTACAATGCATATTTACTCATGAAGCATCCAAAAGTACACATTTCACTCTACTCTAAGCTAGCCAGCAGGTTTTATTAGAAATCACCCCATCAAACAACTGAAAAGCACATGCTGAATGTATGCTCTATGAACTAATAATTAATAAAATCTACTTCTTTGTCCAGCCTTTCTGGCAAACTATATTAATTTGCCAAGTATTAAAGTTAGTAGTATAAGAAAAAATACCTCAGCTGTTTAAATTATTAGTGGTGTTGTGTGTGTGGGCGGGGGGGGGGGGGGGGGGGGTTAGGTTGTTTTTGGTTTTAAGTCTCTCTTCCTGATCACTGGTTTAAAAAATTTCAATAAAAGGTCTATACAGTGTTCTCTCCAGATGCCAAAGTGCGAAAATTGCACTATATCTTGCACTACTACTTTTCTTCTTAAATAAATACTTAGAAATTGCCTAGGTTTTACATCTTAGATTCAGAAGCTGCAGGGCTGCCGGAAATTTATCAGCTGATAAATCATGTATGTGTATACTGTCAGTAGATTCCTTTGATTTGTTAGTTCTTTCATTTAGTACATGACAAAAAGAGAAAGAAACCACTTGCTAAGTGTGAACATTTACCAGAAGCATGAGCTTAAAAAAAAAATCTCCTGTAAGGTCAAGGAGCCTGGTCATTTCAACTAAGCTGAAATCAGCATCCATCACCTGCCCCATAGCCCTCACAGGGTATGATCAGGGAGATGGACACTGCAAATATAGGTTTGCCTTCAGCTCCTGTAATCACTAAAAATACTACTGTTAGTTTTGATTTATTAAAACCATGATGCATTTGATGTGGTTTCTTCACATTGTGACTCCCCCAGTCACCATAGTCTTTATATACAAAACCCCTTAAAACGAGAAGCATACTTCTAGACTGACAAAGGGAATACCCATGTCAGAAGTACCAGGAAATATTTATACATTAGAATAATTCTGTCTCTGATAACCAACCAAAACTAGAATGGAGATTCATGGGGAAAAGAAAATCAGCCTGCCACATTTCAAAGCTGGTGCATGATGGCCTTTTAAAATGAAGCAATAATATTTAAAAACTGTCTAGCTGATTAACCTGGATGTAGGGTTTTTTATAACAAGAAATGTAAGACTCAGACTACCATTTTAAATGGGTAGGTATTCAATTTAATAATTACTTTTTTTTTTGTACTTACAGAATTTTCAAGATAATAATAAGACTATATTACTAATTAGTATGTAACCAAAATATGAAGTCAATAAGGACTTAAAGGAAGGTGATATAGACTGCCTAGCGCTACAGAAATTAAAGACAGAAAGAAGAGAAAAAACAAACAAGAAAGTGAATGAATATTGCATTCTGCTATATATTTTAAGCAATCATATATGCACAAAAAAAATGTAGTTGCATATATTTACGACAAAAGTTTGAAAAAGAATCAGAAACAGCAATTAAAATGTAAGTTTTCATTAATGTTTTATTTTCCTTCAAACTAAAGCCCTCCTATGGCATCTATGTCAAATGGATGAAATAATTTTGAAGCTGGATTAAATCATAATTCTATCTTTTTGTAGATATAAGTATAGTTACAATTCAAGTTTTAATAATATTTTCAGGTGCAGATATTAAAATCCCAGTAGAAGGGCTCACAGTATTATTTTAAATGTTAAAGAAGAAGTGAAGCTTTGATATATTTTCATGGCTTCTGTGTGGTACATATAGCTTAGAAACTTCAGTCAAGCTAATTGTCCCTAGTAACTGGGTGGTTCAGTGGAACTATGCAACCAATTTATAAAGCAATGATCAAGCCTGTCCAGACACAGGATGCATTTGCATAAAACATAATAGTTAAGGAAACAGTAATGCTGTCTTTGAATAAAGGAAAATGGCTAGTTACGATAAAAATAGAGAACATGACTGTGTTCTCATGATCTTAGTGTGTTTATCTTCCTGAAACTAGATGATGTGATGATATGTGTTCTGGTGTTTTGTGTTTGTTTTTGTTTTTTTTTTTTTTTTTTTTTTTTTTGTGTGTCTTTTGTTTTGTTTGGTTGTGGGGTTTTTTTGGTGTGTGCTTGGGGTTTTTTTTTTTGTTTGTGGGTTGGTTTTTTTGTGTGTGTGTGTTTTGTTGTTGTTTTGTTGGTTTTGTTTGTTTGGGTTTTTTTTGGTTTTTTTTAAGTATATTAACTATGTCTCTGTTTCCTAAGCCCTGAAAGATGCTTCCGATTCCTTTCTTGGTAGAAGCACTGCATAACGGTAACTTCTAAATGAGAGTGATCTCTGTAGGAGAAGCAGCTGGAGTTAAGGCAGCATTTCAACAGCAGTAATGCCTCCTACATATTGAAAGAGTAATACCAAATATTAATCACTGTTAACATATAAGCTAGCAGCCTCATAATTTTCCCAGCAATGCCCCATGCTGTTAGCAGGTGCTTCTCCTGCTGAGAAGAGGTTAAGTGGCTACTGCTGATTCACAGATGCAGGTGGATTGTTCCCTCCCTTGCATGAAAGGGCATAGGAGTGGCTCCCTAGCGAACGACAGGATTTTAAGATTAGAACAACCATTCCTACCAGAGAAATGTAGGTACAGTCTGGCCCAAGTCTTCAGATGCATTTTGCTGATAATCTTTTAATAGTGACTAATCTCCAGGAAGAGACTTTGCACTACAATCTTTGCTGGTTTTGCTTTTAAGTCTCCTTACACAGACTATTAGGTAATAGTCTATTATAGACTATTAGGTAATAGTCATTGGACAAATAAGTACACTTCACTTAAAAACAAACAAACAAACAAAAAACAAACAAACAAAAACAAAAAAACAAACAAACAAACAAAACAGAAAATGCAAAAATACCTTTACAAGGAGGAAAACTTGACATCTAGACCTTCAGGCTTCACAGTTTAATATATACATATTTTTAGCTGTTCTGTATTTGAAAAATAACTAGACCCAAGACTGCTATAATTATAGTCCCTGACTAAGTATTACAAAGTATTATGGCAGCATGGAAAACAAAACATGGACAAGTGTGAACAAAAATAGGAAGAAGGGTCTCCAGCCGTGTCTCTGTTAGATTTAGCAGGTATGACTCCACATGGGCAGGCAGAAAATCTGGCCTTTTTCTAAGTAGTTTGGTAGCAAAGACTGAGAAAAAGCAGCAGCACAGGACATGCCATAGCATCCTGGCAAGGACCTCAGCCCTGAGAGTAGAATCCCTGTGCTGTAGCTGACATGGCATGAATTAACTAGCACAAGGTTAGCTTGATTATGACTACTCATGGTACAACAGCATACTAAACATATGTAGATGTATCTCTAGTTGCAAACCTACCAGAAAACATGGGAGAGAACAAAAAACTGTCAAGTCTCATGACATCCTCTAAAAACCCCGAAGAGACAAATATAATATATGCATCATACTTTATCAACTATTGCAAATATATCTCTGGCACAATTAAATAATAAATAGCAAATAAGGATGAAAAATGAAGATAGCCTTCTTAAAATGATGCATAGCTACAGATAGCAGTGCTCCCAATAAAGGTATTGTAACTACTACATTTATATATTTTTGTCAATTCAGAAAGGCCAGTGTCCATGTTTAGGAAATGACAGCCGTATTCTGAATGGGCTCACTCAGAAGGCAAATCAATGATATGCTTTTTAAAACATGCAGACTGTTTTAAAAACTTTGTTTTTTCCTTATAATTCAAGCCCTCATCTCTGCTTACTTTCTTTTAAACTCTGCATAGTGTTACTTTTTGCCATTCACCTGTTTTGCATAAACAGTATACAAAAAAGCAATGCACAATAAATGCTCAATAGCTCCTGGCCTTGAACAGTTTATTTGTCTAATTGTGCATCCCTTGTGGATTTTCCATAATACTTTACCGATCTAATTTAAATACTGTTACAGATTCATCAAATACATTCTCTGAGGTGCATTTATTCCGCTTACTTTAAAAACTTCTAATGAATTCTCTCAATATGTAATTCTATATTCAGCATCATGATTTGAATTAAATATTATTGAACAAGGTGTTCATTATTGGCTATGAATTATAATTAGAGCAATAGTAACCTTTAGTTTAATAATGTTTTTATTCCCTTTTCTTGGAAGCTTTGTTTTCTACCTGTAAAGACCTTCATCTGAAAATGTGAATGTGAAATAGAAATAAAGCTTTATCAGTCCCAACTGTACAGAGGCTGGAACTAAAGTATTAGATCTTTCCTTGAAAAGCTAAACATATCCTCTTGTTACTATATCACCAATCAGCAGCACAAAGGTAGCTAATTTACTACAGGCAATATAATATATACTTATACTATGATGCATCCTAGATTTTCAAGGTACCACAGATTAATTTTGAGAATGAATGCTCTACTGATGTATTTATCATCAGCTTTGAACAGATAAATCATTCCCTGGAGGGATTATGAAGCACATCCTCTTGGAATGCATTTCTAAATGCATGGAAGACAAGAAGACAATTGGGAAGAGTCAGCATGTATTTAACCTCAGGCAACTAACACATCACCAACTTGACCACCTTCCATGGTGAAATCATTGGCTATATGGATAGTAGGAGTGCCACATAAGTAATATGCCTCAACTCCAGTAAAACTTTTGATGCTGTGGCAACATGTTTCATTTGATAGTTGAGCAAATATGAACTGGAGGAAGAGACAGATGCTTTGAAAAACAGCTGGACTAGCAGGATTCACGTTGGGTTGGCAGCCAGCAGAAAGCAGGACATCCCAGCCAGTATTATCAACCAGGATCTTTATATAAGTGACCTGGATGATGAAACAAAATGCACCTTGAGCAAATGTCCGGCTGGTACCAAATTAAGCAAAGTGGTTGATATCTAGCAGAAGAACCTAAATCCACAGAGCTTCATAGGAACTGAACAAACAGAAACCTCATTAAATTCTGCAAGATGTGAAAATTTCTGCACCTGTGCTGAAATAGCCTCATGCATCAGCACAGGCTGTGAAGCTATAGACCCAGGAGCAGTCCTGAAAAATGAAGCAAAACAAAAAACAAAACAACACACCACAAAAACTCCAACCACCCAAAAACCACAGAACAGAACACCAAAAGACCCAACCAAAACCAAAACATCCACAAAACCAACCAAACAAAAAACACATTAAAAAAAAAAACCCAAACCAACCAACCAGCCTCACAAAACAACCATCAAAAACCTCAAACACCATAACCTAACTGAAAAAAACACAGCAGGTGCTAGCAGATTGAGTAAAGTTATTAACCTCCTCTACTCCATGCTGGTGAGGTTGCCCCCCAAATTATCACAACATAATTATTTATGCTACGTGGTAGAATCAAAGAAAAACATAATAAACTATGGCCTAATTTGAGCTTTATAATAAGTCTAACACCACTGCCTCAACTCCTCACCAAACACCCAGAACAAACAACCCCATTCTGCCCTCTGAGTGAAACATCACTCATATTGGTAATATCAAGAAAGTAAAAAAAGTAACTCATCACTTTTTGGTTCCAAGAGCAATCAAGTTACATATCAAAACATAATTTTTTTAAAAAAACAGTTTATTATTAGAGAAGCACTTCATCTTTTTAAATTGACCTAGAGCTCAAAAAGCAACAGATTGGGATCTATGGATAATATTCTGTTTATCCTCCAAACAGGATCAGCACAGATATCACCAACATTCAGTTACTGTGCTGACGTGAGGCACAACAGTTTCTTGCAAAAAGAGACCCCATTGCAGTGTCCTGTACTGGTTTACCTTCGCCATATTTGAAGGCTGAACTTTTAGAAGCAATATGACTAGCTTGTGCCACTTCCATTTAGATCATTTGGTCTAAGAACTTATAGCAACATGCTAGATTTGAAAATGACTCATTTTTAATTACTTTTAAATTTAAATTATTTTAAATCCTCAATCTAACTGAAGACACTACATGCAACTTCCCAGAAAAAAATAATTTTCTTTCTTTAAAGCAAAGAATAATGACTTTGGGAAGATGCATAAGGTTTGTCTTGGAAAATAAAGACTGAAAACACACAAGCAGAAAGGCTTTGAAATCCAGGTTCTGAGGCAAAAGGTCCTTGCATTTCCCACACGTGTGCATAACCCACATTACTTGCAAATTATTTTTTAAGACTTATTTTACACACAAGACAGGTTTGTTTTCAAACACCTGATTCCAGAACTTGATTCTCAGTTCATTCATTGAAACTGTTGGCCTCACAACTTGAGAAACAGCCACATGGGCATCTATTTCAAATTCTTCAAAACTTCATTTTAATTTGACATATATGAAGATGAACGATATTTTTGTTCCAATTTTGAGTTATGTATGATCTTGCACAATAAATCAATTTGAAAAGCTTGTTGCCTTAATTGCAAACAATTAGTCCTTTTCTAAGACATATTTTGCTATATGTCCAAAAACTATATTTTATACTTTTAGGATGCAAAAAATTCATGGGTGAAAACAGTCACCAAAACTCAGTAATTTTTCATAGTCCATACACTGCAAATCTAAAGAGTCATAGCTAGCAAGCTTGTGAAGCTAAAACCACTGGTCTTGTGTGCCACACTGCCAAAAAAGCTCATCTCATCTAAAAACTGAGATATTGCATTGAATCTCAAGTAAACTTGATGGAAATGTTTCAACAAAATGGAGAATGGAAATGTGGAATCTACTATATAGATAAGAATAATCTAATTCCAGTAAAGAGGTTTTTTGTTGGTTTTCTTTTTTTTTTTTTTCCACAAAGATTAAAAAGAAAAATAAAGACTATGCTCACCTCAGTACCACTCCAGATTACATCCCAAGTGACTATCCTGCCATCAGATTACTTAGAAGTGGTTGAGATTGCATGCTTAGCACACTCTTTGTCTTTCATGCATCTGGAACGATTTAGCTTGTCCCAAAGCACAAAATTTCTTTTCCTTCCTTCATTTTTCAGTGGGAATGGAAGGAGAGAAATGGCTTTTAAATCACAGATAACATTTCTGTTCAAGTCCGTCTCAGGAACAGCACAAAACCTTACATTCTTTGTACAAAAATCTGAAAGCTTAGCTGAAAGTGCACAGTGATGTTCTGAACAATCATGTCAGGAAAGCATAAAACAAAAGGATATTTATAAATTATTGCTATCCCAACTTCTGTATAAAACATAATTTAGTAAATCCTCTTAGTTTTTGGTCTGGAACAAAGTTCTGTCTATAACTTTCTCACGACAAATCAGTAGCATTAGGAAGAATTATCATATGAATAAGAAGTTCCTAATTAAATTTTATTTCTATACCTACAAAATCAAATTCACAGGCAGAATTACGATAGCTCTACATTAACCTTTTTTCATATTAGCAGAACTGTTATACTGTGTTAATACCATAATGTTCTGCATTCACAGAATTTTCCCTACCTATGTACAACCATGAAAGCTTAACCTTTGCAGAAACCTAGCTTCTGCAAAGTAAATGAATAAACAACTTTTAATCTGTTAAAGAAATGAGAAATTATCCTATCGGTAGTCTGTGTAATTATGGCCTTCAGGTGAAAATTATTAATGAAAAATAATTGTTTTATAAACATCCTGATTCCTGCTCTGTATTTGACAGCTAACCATTCTTCATTTACTCTCTTCTGCACCATAAGCCCTGTATATTTCAAACACTATAACAGAAATATGCTATGCAAAAGATGAGCCAGCATTACTCACGCATCAGAGCAACGTGAGCTACAAGATGATGTTTTAAATTAATACACTTTGCTCTTAAAGTCAAAAGAATTATAAACTTCACTTTAAACTGTGATTATGCAACATTACACAGTAAAATTCTTTGTAAAACAGAGCTCCACAGAGGACTCTACTTCAATAGAAACTAAAATGCTCTGGTTTTAAACATCTACTAACCTTCTAACAAGCCCAAGCAAAAGCTTAGAATCAGGCACTAGAGTTCACAAACATTCATTTACTTCAGCTATTTCCCCACTAATAGCTAAGTTTGAAAATGAGTCAAACAGAAGTGGAAAGCTGAACAATTAAGATTCTCCCCATAAGCCCATCTCTATCATTTTATTAAAGGCAACTGGGAAAACTCACACTGAATAACTAATTCAAAATTATATTTGTAGAAAACAAATTAATGTAATAATTTTCTTTCTGAAATTAATTTAAATCTCTGTGGATGCTCCAGCAAATTTACTCTCTACTATGCATACAAAAAGTTATGAAAAGCCTTACTACACTGCTTTAGGCACAGATTCATTGCCTCATTGTTGACTGTAATGGCGATTCCCATCCAGTAGACTTGCATTAATACAAATACATTTTTGCTCCTACATTTATATCAGAAATTCTGAATATTGCTCAGCTGTCTCGCTAGACTATAAAATGAGATAATTTCTAAGCCTAATTAACCAAGATGGGTAAATCATATATGACATTCTGGTTTTGTGTCTTTTACAATCATTTTTCAGTTTCCTCCAATGAAATGACTGTCTCATTACATTTTCTACTATATCTTATATTTTCCATGATCAAATTTTTCCAACAATTTCTAAGTAGTAAAAGAAGATATATCAATTTTAGCAATAAAAAAACAAACTGTGAAAAATATTATGCGATATAAATAAAGAATATATTCTATACAATAAATATTGTGTTTTCTTCTGCCTTACTTGAAGGCACCAGTCAAATGCTGTTTTCTGCTTATGCATATTCCCTAGCTACCAATAGGTTGTTATTTTTAGTTGTTTTTGTTTGCTTGGGTTTTTTAAAAATTTTAAATTTTATCTTTGTTGGCATAAGAAATAATGTTCTACATACTAGCAGGCATGATTTCCCATTCATGTTTTTCCTTTTTTTATTTTTTTTTTTTTTTTTTATGAAAAGGTCTCTGTATTGTTATAAAAATTGCATTGAAATAACATAAATCTTTTTCTATTAGCAAAACTATATTAACTAAGATGTTTGTAGATAATGGAATTCACTTGTTTTATGTAATTCTATCTCCAAAGCAAAATATAGAAATTAAGAAGTATTTTCTCACCATTCTTAAGCAAGGAGAGGAAATACATATTTTTCTCTAGTTATTCTTCCAAGTTCTGAATGGCTGATTATAATGGAATCTAAAAGTACTTAGCGCTTTACAAGAAGCAGCATTATTCTATGGACATTATCTTATGTACAGCCGTATGTCACTAATACATATTCAAGTTATTTAATCAAGGCAACAATGACACCAGTTTACTGTTTACTTATAACACTTGTAAGCTAGTGTGTCTCAAACCTTTATCTCTCAAACTTTCCAAAAAAACCTTCTAAGCAAAAGGTTACAAACCTCACTCTTCTACATAACCTACTCTGTCTTGTGCTACATCTTTTAAAGTTGATTATCTACCTGTCGAAGGGAATGAGCTATTAAAAGCAACTCTTCTATGGATGGAAAAAGACACAGATAATGCAAAAAAGAAGAATCATCCAGTGTTATGTGTGAAGCAAAAGTATATAATTCAAGATATACAAGTTATAAAAAAAAAATACAAATTCTTTATGTGCCAGCATTCAGATTTCATCAGTAAATACTATTTCTTAGTGTAAACACAAGTATTAATTCCTCTTGAATTATGAGGTAATGTACTATAACCAGCTGAAGAGAAATAGGCATATTTCTTCAGTAGACTGGGGACTGATCTTGAGCATTGAAAAAGAACTTTCCAAGTCATTAATATTTTAAAATTACCACAACATAATTATGTATTAATCTGATATAAAAAAGCTAGTGTGGATGACAGGTGCTGATTATCTATCATTAAACTGAATCTTCTAAACCTATCAGACTTTAAAAATGGGTCTGAATCTAAACTACTGTCTCAAATTATAGGCTCAATTTGAACAGTCAAATGCAGCATGGAAAGAAATCAGGGGCTAAATGATTAATCTGAACACTTACAATTCTGCTAGTATTTCAGTTTATATATAAAGTTTATTTCAAGTTAGCTTCAAGGTGGTAAAGTCAGATTCTTTTGTTAATATTAACAGTAGCTGATTTTTAATTTATTCAAACCAAGCCTACATGCTGATAATTCAAATGGAAAGATTGATAATACAAAAATAAGAACTAATCACCCTTTGCAGGTGGAGAGCTGTCTCTTTGAGGTGCACGAGGCTTACTTCAGCTTCTAAGCATTAGAATGTTGATAAAGGTGAAAAACAATAATGGGACCCAAACTGTCTCCTCCGAGATACCCACAGGAGTCTAATGAGTAGAGGTATCTAAGAAGAAATAATATTTCTGATAGTAATCACTTTTTGAGTTACTGCTATAAAAGAAATACATCAGTTTGCAATGCTGTTTTTAGCTGTTAGGTATTTATTCACACCAGATAAAAAAATGCAGGAATAAAAAGGTAGAATATAGTTAAACTTCACAATTTGCAGCTGAAACCTAACCGAAACCTATTTTTATTCAGGTCAATATCAATTTGTCTACAAGCTTGCTTGTTTGTGGGGTTTTGTTCCTTTCCCAGTGGAAAATACTAAGCTTACCTCATGAATCAGAATTAACCATATTAAATGTCTACGGCCATTAAACTGATTACCTTGTGCCGCTTTATTAGGCAATAATTCAGAAAACTATTCCATCTCCTCTTTACCCCCAATCTTAGGATTCTATAAATGGAATACGTTTGACTAAAATATCCAGTGTTTTTGGATAGGCACCCATTAGTACAACTGTGTGGATGAATCTATGCAGAGAATGAAAAAAGGGGGAAAATTACAAGATAAGAACAATGAAAGTATCAAAGAATTGAAAAAAAAAAAAAAAACAACAAAAAAACCACCACGAACATGTACTAGCACTGTTTTTCACACTGGATTGATTTAGACATAAGAAGAATCAAGAGTGTAGATACAGACTCCAATGTGTTCTCGCTGCCTCATGACTTATAGAAGCGCTGCATTCGATAAATATTGTGGATTATTTAGGTTCAAAAGCGTTGAGTAACAACATCATGAATAACCACAAATTTTCCTCATTACATCTCCTTTAAGTGAAGCTAGTACTGGATGTACTCTGCTTGCTGTACTGCACTGTATATTCCTCTCCTTGTGACACATCTCTGAGATATGCAAATTATGTAGCAAACAATGAGAATGTCCTTTTAACTCTGAGTAAGACAAACTGGTTTGCATAACTTCAGAACAAATTTTACTGGAACAGTCCATTACAACCTGAAGTTTGAAACATTAATTCTGTACATAAATATGGCTTAATTATTGAGATCTAGCCTATTTGTATTATATTTTCCTGAGATGATAATTCACATTCAAACTTCTGATATTTTACTGAAAATGCATTCAGTAGATAATTCTACTTTCCCCAATGTCCAAGATTAAAAGATTCTTCTGGAGTAAATCTACAAAAGGATTGTTTAATTTTCTGCTTGTGCTTACCCTCTGTAACTCCAGCAGAGCGCCACCAAGATGATGAGGTGGCTGGAGCACAGCACACAAGCAGAGGCTGAGAGAACTGGGTTTGTGTAGCCTTAGGGAGAGAAAGTTAAGGGAGAACCTTACTTGGTCCTAAACTACCCAACAGTATGGTATAAAAGATAACAAAACTCACAGTGAGGTGCACTGTGGAAAGGGCACATAGCTCTCAGGTACAGAATCTATATTTGTATCCTCAGAGTACAGCTATAAGTTACTCATTTTAACTTGGTATTGAGTAGTATGCACTGCGATCAGGTTTTGTGCTTGTAAGGGTACACTTTCCATTCTTTAGCAGGAGTAACAGACCTCAAACAGAGAAAAGGCTAATGCAATGCCCTCACTTTTTATACCGATTCTCTATTAATTTTCTCTATTAATTTTCTCTATTAACTGGGTGTCCTGGTTTTGTTAAAAAACAAGTTTCTCTTTTAGTGAATTTTGCCTGTCAGCTAAAGCCTTCATATTAGCTGCATTTTCCTGGAGAATCAGATACATGTTTTGGTAAACCTAGCAACGGAATGCAAACTTATTGATAAGCACAGATGGAAATCTCGTGAGAGGGGCAACAAGAAACCGGTGACCAAGGAACTGACCAATGGAGTATAACATTCCATTCACGTGAATACTTCATATAAAAGTGGGAGATCACGAGGATCTCGTCCCTTTTCCCTTTTTTTTCTTTTCCCTTCTGCTCATGGCTGACATTAGGAGAGGACCTTGCTGGTTATCCCTGTGAACTGAGGCCTAGTGAGAGACTGAATCCAGCTCCGGTTGGCTACAGAGTCTAATCCAGGACTTTGGGTGCTGGCTCTGCAGTTGCTGAGACTTACAAGATTGGTTTTGTATATTTTGTATTATTTTCTCTATTCTTATTAGTAGCATTAGTAAAACATCTTCAATTTTTCCAACTCTCTTCTCTCTGTCCTTCTTTCCCTCCCAATCGCCTGTTCTTAGTGGGAAGGGGGGAGAGGGAGGGGTGAAAGGGGGAAGTGGGGGGGAGAGGAGGTTAACAATACATCTGCTAGGGTTTGATTGTCACCCTGCAATCTTAACCCTCAACACTGGGTGAAAGAAGAACAGAGAATTTTATTTCTTTTCTATCTTAAAGTCAAGTAACTGTAAATAAAAAATAATAGGCATTAGCTTTTTATCCAGGAAAAGTAGTTACCCAGCACTCTTGCTGTATCAGCTGTTATACTGAGTCTTTTCTTTGTTATGTCCTTCTAGATTTTTCTACATACTTCCTCAAAGACTGCATTTATATAGTGCTAGCACACACAGACCTCACAATATGAAATAAATTCCATAAGCAATAGCAGAACAATAAAGTTTTTTGGTTCAGAGACCTTAAAGCCTAAACAAAGGACAGTAAAGAAAATTGCCTTTGCTTTTCTATCACTGATCTCATTTATTCGGGGAACAAAATCCAGTGCACTGTAAGGTCAACCCCTAAGCAGGCAGGTTGGTAGGAACAAAGAAAAATGCACCCAATTTACCTCTTTTCTTGCACACACTAGGAAAGGAGAGAGCTTGACGCCTTGCCCCTGAAACCAAAGGGCTTCAATATGGCTCTCAATGCATAAGCTTGATATTATAAAGTTGTATGTATGAGCTTAATTTTTGCACATGACAATCCACAGGAAGGTCAAAAGAACTCCTCTAAATGGCAAATCGATGCTCTGCCTGCACAGCTGGATATCACATCCTTCTCCTTCCATTTATATTCTTCACCAGCTCTAAAGACCTATTAAACTCAAATTTCTTGAAAATGCCACAGCAGAAAGCAAAAGCAGCTATGACACATTAAAAAGAAAAAAAAAAAAAAAGAAAGAAAAAGAAAAATTGCAATTGAAAACTGTCCCAGTAAGATCAGTTTCACTCAACATCCAGATTTATTGCTAACCTTTTGCAGACTCCAGTGTTTAGTAGGGGAACGAGTGATCAATTTGGTTTCAGAGGTTTAATGCTACAGGAATTATGAGGAAACTAAACCTTTGCTATTCAGGAAGAATAACAAGATTAGTAGACACTGAAAATTGTTAGAAATGAAAGTAAGCATTTTTTGTTATGTTGATAAAATCTTTTAGTAAGAATGCAATGCTCTTCATGTTAGACTTGGCACTGTATATATTCGTTTTTGCAGAATGTTTTTGACTGGTATCATAATTTTCATCATAGCAGAACCGACAGACTTAATTAACTAAAATGCAATAACACATTCAGAAAGCAGAGTGTTTTATCAGAGGAAAGATGATATGTTTTCAATAGTATATTATGCATGACAAATTCTTCAGGGCTGAATCTCTCTATTCACCAGCGCTGTCTTTCTTATGTGCAATGTATGAACAGAGCACAAAAGTCATTTTTTAACCTTTGAGGATTAGATGTACCAAAAAATATTCTCTTGCCTTACAATGCACTTCACAGGATAAAAAAGACAACCAGAGTTAAACCCATTGGAATCTGTGATTCAGTAGAACAGTGTCAGCTCATAGGAAAACTCATTTTCCTAGATCCTGGATTGATGCCTGAAGCCTTCTTTTGTGAACAGCAACCTCCTGTCCATATGGACAGGAACAGATGAATCCATCTGAATACATTCTTCTTATTATTAGGCTTGTGTACAGAAAATTTCTTCATCTAACACACACACACCCCTGTATACCAATTACTGACAGGCTAAATAGTTCACAAAGGCTTTGCAAATTTTTAATTAAGGTAAATGAACAGACTTACAATAACAGTTCATTTTAGCACGCAGGAATTCTGCATTTCAGCAGTTTAACTTCTACAATTCATGCGTGTTTAGCCAAGCCTACAAAGCAGTGTCTAAGTGCCTAAATTGATGGACACACTATTGGAAGGTGAAAAAAACTTGCTGCACAACAATGGCAACAACAAAATTAAAATACTACTCAAAACACAAAGTTAAAAATATTTTAAAATACAGGAGTCTTAGATTATTATATAATAAAACATTAATAGAGCCTGACAAGAATTAAACACCATTTTCAACCATAAATGGTTTCCTGCTGAGAAAGATGTGAGGTTATGATTTTAGACCCCTGCAGGGATTGTACACATAACTTCATGGACCTCTCCTCCTCTCAAAGTAACCAGCACTACTCTTCAATGATACAGATTAAATATACTACAGTTAAGACATATGAATGGTGTTGGTTAGAGTATCAACCCAAGATGAGATAAAGCAATCACTGTGGATAAAAACCTACAGCTTATGCCGTAGTGGCCTTAGACGAAGTCTAAATGAAATTCCTAAGTCCTTTTAGAAGTAGCTTGTAGGTCTTCAGTTTTGGAGGCCGAAGTGCAAATCATCAAACAGCCAATGACTGTATACAGCAAATTCCAGTTCCTCACATAAAGGAAGAGATATTCAACTATAACTGGACAAATTAATTTGAAATAAAACTGATGTGGAAAACAATCCCATGTCTGGCACTTGCTCTATTAAAACCCTGAAAATAAACTCCAAGCATAGTGAAAAGTGCATTTCAGCCACGAGGGAGAGCTTGGACACCTTTTGCGTGAGGAAGGTTCAGAAGGGTCACTGAATGGAATCCTGGGCCTCTGCTGTTCTGAACAGGCAATCAAAAACCTAATATTCCCTTCTTACTCTCAGCAGCTGAACCTCTTTGTAAAGAAGTCTAAAACTTAGCATGGGGAAAATTAAACACCGGTGCTCATCTAGATTTCTTTTTAATGTTTTCCAGACAAAGGGAGAGAGTGATGCAGCAGCCAAAAGGTGCATTGTGCTAGACATGATATTATGCAGGTTTTCAAGAAAGTAATTGCTTTTCTGTCATTCTATTTTTTTTAATATAGTTTACTGTTTTAGATGTTTATCTCAATTCAGTATTTATAAGATAGGTGCTCAATAAAAACCTAAAATATTTAGGAAAAAACTACGAAGGATGTAATAGAGTTATTAAAACCAAGTACTGAATAATGAAAGACCTAAACTGACATTTTTCTCAATTAAACATTAGTACTGTGCAATGCATGCTTTTCCTTTCCCTATTCTAATACAAAATATAACACCTTATGAGGAACTCCTGATTGAGTTCTCAAAAAAAAATTAACATGGTTTGTGAACTTGCATTAGATTTCATGTGTCTCATTACAGAATAGCAGAAGACAATACAAAACAATGTATAGAAGAAAAAAAAAAAAACCAACAACTAACTGTAAAGGTAAATTAAAGTTGCTTTCTATTTACCAAAATATATTGTAGACTGGAATGTACATCAATGGAAAGAATACTGATCACCAATTACTACGAAAATGGAAGAATAAAAGAGAAAATGAAAGGCCATAGCTAAATGTCTTAAAATTTCCACACTGACAAACATGTCTGAAAGCTAAAGATGTCTAACAGTTAAGCACACTCAATTACTGAAAATAGAAACTATATTAAAAGCCAACAAAAAAAGACACTACATTTAAGCTAATTTAAATAATATTTATGTAGGAAACTCTATGTGTAGACTTCAGATAGTCTACCAAGTTTATCTATCACTTTTTCTATTGGGATATATGTATCATTGATGAAATGGTAAAGTAACGATAATTTCTGTTAGCTTTTTAGGTTTTTGTTTCTCCTTGAATTTAGTGGTATTTGACCTGTCTTTCTACAGCATTAGGCTTGCAGAGAAAAACTTAAACTGCAGTAACAGGCAGTGAACCTGATTACAGTACAGGTGGAAGATGAAGGGAGGTTACAATTTGATTATCTATGGTTAAATTTACCCTTAGAGTTGGAAACAAAATTTAATGTTCCATTCTCTTGAGCTACCAGAGAACACTGAAATATCTTTAGTAATTTAAAGGTCTTTATACTTTTGTTTTTTTTTTTTTTTGTATTACAAATGTATTCATGAAATGGCAGGACTATACACAAACAGAAAATTGGACCGAAGGAATTATAAGAAGTCCATCTGGTAACCTACATCCCTTCTAAGGGGAGGTACTATCTAACTAGAAGGCAGGTACTATCTAACCTTTCTGAAAACATCTTGTTTCCCAAACAGTTTTTTACTAGCCTTACCTTGCTTTTATTTAAACTATCATCTTCTAGTTTGCTTATAGGAATCTCATCTAAGACAGTATCAACAACTTTAAGATATGTGATTTACACCACCACGTTTCAATCCACAAAGTCCATTATTCTGCAACAAATTCAACATCAAGTGGTTTGGCAGGAATTATTCTTGATAAAGATATTCTAGCTGTTATTCACATCTCTTTTTTCTAACCCTGTGCAAGAGTTGAGGTTTTTTCTCAAGTATTTATTTCATTAAAAGTGACTGATCTGTAATTGTGTTTTTCTGACTTTTAAAACCTTTCATTCTGTTACTTTCAGAAACACCATCCATCTTCTCTAAATTACAGACAACTAACACTTCCCTCACATATATTACTTTAAAATTTAGAAGAGGTAGCTTTTCACAGAAGACCTTTTTTTCAACTTATCTATTCATCATGAATTTTGAAAGAAAAAATTTGGCTCAGTAAGAATAAATCATCTAAGGATTCTTCAGGCCTTTTCACATTGTTTGGGAGCTGGACCAAAATTCCATTATTTGCACAGCTTGAGTCATGCATCTTTGTATATATTTTCATATGTGTGTGTATACAAAATGCAGCAAATAAAAATTAATATTGCTGTGACTTTTAGTAGAGAATGAGAAAGAAGAGTAATTGGTGGCATTTTTCTCAGAAAAGTGTTTCAATTTGTAACTTTCTCTAAGACAGTATTTCTCAAAGGTTTTTTAAAAATAATATCAGCAATACAGAGGGATGAGGCTATTATGGACTTGATTTCTGGAGTGCTAAACATGCATCGCTCCAGTAAAAGTCCATTGAAGCTTTAGATCATGAACAGCTCTGGAAAAACATAGAACCATTTTTGCAGTAGTATTTAGCACAAAGCCTTGACCAACAAAATCAACTTTATTTAGAGAAAAGAGCATGATTAAGAAAATGGTATAAGAATAAAATGTATTTCCTTCTAGAATATCTGAACTGTACAATTTATTCTCTTCTGTTTCCTTAATTTAAAAATGCAAATAAAGAATTCATGCCCCTTAACCACAATATTCCATAGATAAGCTTTTAACTTACAGATGGTAAGTTTACCTACCGTGGTCCTTAATGATGAAATTAAATTGTGATTCTGCTATAGTTGCATTTCTTACTGAGATCTCTTCTGCAGTTGTTACATTCTTTCTGTTTACTCTGGCTTAGCAGGAAATCCAGAATTACCAGCATACATGAGATCATTTATCAGATTTCTTGTACTCTGAAGAAATCTTTTGCTGTGATATCAAATAGCACTCAAGGTTACTGTTTACACTGTACAATCTCATGCAGCATTTACTTGGAATGAAACTAAATCCTTTGCCTGCAGACTTTGTAACTGGCAGAAGAAAATTCAGCTTCTTTCTGGGAATATCAGTGGCACAGTACTTAGTGGTAAGGGCAATGTATATTTTCTTCTTCAGAGCAGTGGAAATGAAGAATTAACTTCTGTAATCATTGTAAGCGTAAACCCAGACAGTGTTGTCACTTCGAGTCCCTATCCAGTAAAAGAAGTGAGGTCTTTAAAAAAGTGCTGGAAAATGAACTTGATTGAGATCTCAGCTTTTCTCCAGGTATATCTGCATGTGTCCACTGCAGGCAGCATTGTGGCTATGCTGTAAGCACACCCAGTGCAGTTAAAATAATCTAGAATACAATTCATACCACAGCTATGCAGGCACACATGCAAGCTGTTATTCAAAGGGCAATCTCAGTAGGCTTTCCATATGCTTCCCTCCTCTGCGCCAGCACTGGACCTTTCCTTCCCAATTTAGAAATCTAAAGTAATATAAACAATTCCTTCCCTTGCCTCCCTTATTCTTCCCTTTCTCTATTGTTTTTGTTTGTTTGTTTGTTTGTTTTAATTTTTTGTTGATTTGATTCACTGATTCAGCTAACATGGCTGCAGTATGCATCAGTCTAAGAAAAGCATGAGGCTGCAGACAGAAGTGGAATGGGCATATAATACGTTTTAGAGGCTGTTAGCAGCTTAATGAGCCTAGTGGTATGCCGGTTCTTCAGTTTGCACTTTCAAGTTCAAGTCAGCAATGCAATTAAGCATAGACTTGAGATGGATTAACTATCCAAATATTTACTATTTCTTAGCTGGATTTTGCAGCTTATGATGTATTCTGGAAGTCTGTAGCTGGCAAATGCCTGTAAATATTTTTTTATTAACTACATTGTTATTTCAGTAAGTGTACTATACTTGTTTTTTTTCTGCATATGAAAGATGCATCTCCAACACCTACCCCCAAATAAGTCCGGACAGTTAAAGTAATATACAGATAATTTTAGCCTCACATATTGCAATGCCCTGTCAAAGCACAGGGAGATTTTTTCCATTGTTGCCCTCTATTTTGGATACTGTAGAATATCTGTATTTTAATATTGGATGGTACCAATTAAAAAACAAAACAAAACAAAACACAAAACACCCCGAAACCATGCTCCAAGTACTAAGGCCTGCATTTTGGCCAACGGTGTAGATAAAACACATATCTACTGCCTGCCTCTACCTTTGAAATGGTATTAAAAAAAGAAAAAAAAAGCTATTATTGCCTCAATTACAAAAGTTTTCACTGATTCATGCACATTCTCAGCCCTTGAAACTCTAAGTTCAAGATGACTCCTCTAATCACTGGAAAAAATCTCCAGATCTGCTGGTATATGCAGGACCATTGCTCCTCCGAAGTCGATGCCTGGCACAGCATTGTATCCTTCAAAGCAGGCCCTGAAGGGGAATCGTGGAAAAGCAAACAGGGTGTTTGCCCAAGGCACTGAAGTTTGGGATATCTGAACTATGTTTGTTTTATTCAACCAGCTACAGCCTTCTCTGCTGTATTCCAGGATGCTTCAAGACTTCACGCTTTGAAGCTGCATCATGGTATCATGACATGGGTGGGAAGCAGGATGCCTCGGGGTAGCCTTCAAGCAGAGCAAAGGCAGTTGTGGATAAATGAACAAAATGGACACAAACTAATAGCAAACAAGTGGTGGGCTGAAGAGAGCCAGGTGATTCTTAGTGGTATCAGAGGTAAAATTTGTGTGCATAGAGCAGAATTTGGACTAGCCTGCAGAAAAATCTAATCTGAGGCCATCCTGAACCAGACTGCTCTAACATTTCACTTCTGAACACTGAATTTTTCCATCCCATCTTAAGAAACCGTTATCTGCAGACTGCACTTAAAATCCAGGTTGTGTGAAAAGCTGTTTTGTCCAGTTCATTAAATTCAGCAAATGAAATCCTAGACAGCTCTTGACTAAGTTCTGCAAAGCAGCCTCCTGCAGCACTGCTCCCAAGACAGGTTGCCTTTCTGCTGAAAGTCAAACCACCCAATGTCCAGCAGTTGTACAACCTCTTCTCATACTCGCATGGGTTTGAACCCAGAAGTCCCTCTCCCTGCATAGAGGGGGGTCAATCCTATTTAATTCTCTGTAGCTCAGTTCTCAATGCAAAATCTGCTGATATTTCTGGTAACACTATAGGATTATAATATCAGAACATCTAAAGACTTTGCACAAATCAGAGAAACCATAATCATTGAAATGAACTTAAAAGAGAGTACTGATAGATTGCAGTATTGAAAAGTTAGATAGTTAATAAATTGTGCTGCTCTAGGATTTAATATACTATATCAAACCACTGGTTGGTAAGCTTTCTTGCTGCACCACTGATCTAGGTCTGCTGCTTTCCTTTATTAACACACTGTATAAAGTTGCAAATGTAGAAGCAGAAAAATATTTCATAAATATTAAAAAGAAAAAAGCAAGTGATGAGATTAGAAAAATTAATTAGTTCAGCTTAAGAAAAATAAAAGTGAACTAATAGTAAACAGTCATTGCAAACACTAATGTAGAACTCCTATGATCCAGCTAGGCAAAGCAGCTATACATGGTAGGCAGGGAAACCAAAGACAATCACTCAAATGACAGAAGAATCCCAAGGTACCATCATTTAGCTGATATTCATTGCCTGTTGGATGAGTTTGTGTGTTCATGAGCATCTTTCTCTCCATTGCTGCAAATGGCTTTAGTTCTGACACCCCAATTGGATCAGGTGAGCAGAACCTCCCCCTGAAGAAACCCTCTGGCAGACTAAAGATACTAGAAGCTAGGGCTGATGGGATACAGTAAATGCAGTATCTTGTGATTTGAGATGCAATTCCAACAGTTCTTGCCTCTTTCTCTTTCAGGAGAAAGGCAGCCTGTCAGATTTTGCAGAGTGTACAGTGGAGTTCAGGAGACTGGCAGCACCCATCAGGATGAGATCAGAGTGGATGCTGTTCTCTGTGTCACTGTACAGGTGCTCTGACATGTAGGTTGCTGGTGGAAAATAGAGGCTTTGGCCAGTTATAGTAACTCTGAGTAGTGACTACATCTAGTCATAGGCACAGAACCTGAAACTAATGAAGTCTGCTGCCATTCAGGTTCCAATCCCACAGATGGCATGGGTGGGAATCCAAACTGTAAAAACTCATAAGAAATAGTTAATTCTTGTTACTGTGAGAAGACTTCAAAGAATAGACAAAAAGAAAAAGAGGAAAAAAACTAAACATATGGGGACAAAATGATGCAAAGATAATGTTTCAGATTTTTTTTTTTTTTAAATTGGGTGCTAATGTTTTATATACATACAGCTATATTAATGTAGAAATTGGGAAAACTGCATGAAGACGTCATTCTGAAGGTGTGCAACTCATTCAGCATGGAATGGAAGAGGGAAATGAGTCAGTTGCAAGTGAGGGGAACAAAAAGGGAAAGACTATCAGGGTACAAGAATGGTTTGAAACAAGGCTGAGACGAAGGCCACTACTCTAATGGACCTGTTCAAATAAGGATCTCTCAAATTCTTTACCTGTGAAATGGAATAGTTGAGTTCAAGGTTTAAAACACTCGTACAGAAACCATGGAACCATTAATGGCAAACTCCAGCTTACAAACTCTGAGTCGCTATTTAACCTTGTGTCATCACTTAATGACTATGAATGCCACCACAGACCCTGGACAACTAAATACAGTGCATGCAAGCATACACACAAATATAAGCAAAGATGTGGAGGGAAGGATGAAAGGCTGAAAAACAAGACTGTTTATCAAGAAAGTGTGTTAACTGCATGCAGAAATACATTTGGAGAAAGAACACATTTATGTGCCCTTTTCAGGTATCACAAAGAGAACTGTCGCATTCATGATACTTGTTTCTAATGCTGTACCTTCTTTATCCATCATTCTTTGGAAAAACTCCATTCCTACCACAAATATGACTATAAATACACTACAAAAAATCTTATTAGTTAATATGTACAAGTAGTTAGACCCAAGTTATGGATTTTTCACAAGATTATGAAAAGAATGCAAAGTTTTGTATACATGCATAGTTGTACACATTTTAGACACATGCAGACACACGTAATTATAAATGTCAGGATTTATAATGTACATCATATTTATTTTGTATTATGTTAGCTGTAAGCTCTTCTAGGCAAGGACTCTACCTTCCCAGTTGTTTGCCAAGAGCATTGCATTCTGTTTATATGGAGTTAACTACTAATATTAATTAGTAATTGACCTTACTATTTCAGTAATTTATATCTTGAGATGAAACACAACAGGTTTTGGCCAAGAATATACACAGATAATGATAAAATGAAATCTGCTGCACCAGATGGAAATAATCAATGTAATTCTCAGAAATCAATAAGCACTGATTGTGGACTATTAACTCAGTTTTTTTAGTTTTTGTTTGTTGTTTTTTTATTTTTTATTTTAAGAAAAACAATGCTGTGATAAAGTGCATGCCAAAAAGTTACAAAACAAAACTAGGATTCACACTTTCTAGCTAATAATTTTCAAATGAGTCTGCTCAAGAGACAGGTTTGAACAAAAAAAAAAAGAAAGTAACAAAATTATTTTCAGTTTACATTTTTTTTTTTTGTCGTTGTTAGGTTTCTTATTATTTTGTGTATGTTGCTGTCTGCAAGGAACAGACTAGATATTAGAAATTAGCCAGGGACTCTATACGGCTCCACGTCTTTTGGCACATGCAAAGAACATCCTACACAACGTATTTACATCACCGGATGTAATAATGTAAAAGTGTATTTACACCATGAAACACAGCAAAACACAACTGCTGAAATGAAATAAAGACATATGTAGTAGTACAATAACATGGTAACTCAGAACCGAATTTACTACATGAGTTTCCTCTCAGTTTTTGTCTGCAGGGCTTTGCCCCCAAATATCTATTAGAACACAGTATTATTCGCAGCAGCAAAAGAAGCACAAAACAATCAACAGAAAAACAGCTTCATCTGCCGGTGACTTCTAAAGCCTATCCAAATCTCCCAAGGTGGAAAAAGCACAATTTTATTTTCTTCTTTCAAACCTATTCTACATTTAAGTGCTATCATGGTGTTAAGGGAGCTTATTAGATACTATAGAGGTGAAAGCAATTTATTCCACGTATTTGTTATGATCATACTTTAAATGAAACCGCCTCCTAAGACTCAAAAAGTAGTAGCTATATACCTACATGAATGAATTTGTTATTCAAAGATGAATTTACCCTTTTTTTTTTTCTTTGAAGGTGAGATCTCTCACTGTTTATTTACTTTTTCACTGTCAATAAGGAAAAGAACACAGATAACAGACAGGAAAATTGTGATTTCTCATTGGCTAATGAAGATGATATCATAAGGTTTTTAACAACAATATAATGGTCTTGGAACTCCAAATCTTTTTTAAAACAATGTAATTCCATTTTCTCCCTGTCGGCTTTGAAAAACAATACAAGACATGCAGCTCCCTTATACACCAACCCCCCGGCACAACATATGCTCTTCGGCCCTTTTCTTTTCTTATTACAATGCTACATTGTGTATTAATGGTTCCTGCATGCCAAAATCTCTTCCACTGAATCAATTCAGTCTCCCATTTACTTCCCAGAATCAAGGTAAGCTTAAAAAAAAAAAATGACAGACCTAATATATAAAGATAGCCTTTTTAAGATAGTGAAAGATACCATCTCCAAATGCAGCAGGGCAACATACATATTTTATAGTAAACATAAAGTATCAAAATATGTGCTCAAAAATAAAAAGACAAACCTGAGGAACTAAAACAGTTGAAGAACATATCTAAAAATATGAATTTCAGACTGAAATCTACCCAATGCAGCAATCAGAAAGCTTTTCAAAAACACACTTGTAAAATATACGTGAACGATTTGTCTACACTACTTGGGTTAAGAAACTACAAATTCTGAAACAAGTGGAAAGCAGTGTCAGAAATATTTCACATACGAGACATATTTAGCTAAATACAGAAGTTTTATGTTTTAAACTCAGAGTACCTTCGTAAACAAGTTGAAAATACTTTCTTACACTTGAAACTGTATATGACTGTTTTCCTAAGGGAGTCCAGTGACCTCCTGACCTTTTAACCCAACACCCAAGTATCACCAGCTATCAATTCAACCTCCCAACCAACTCTCTTAAAATACGATATTATGCACTCTATAATTACAGAATAAAATACTTATCTACAATCAAGAGAAGATTTTGTCAGTTTTGCTAAATCTTTGTTAAATCTATTGAACCATTTGCAATGTACTGATATAAACCTCAGACACTTTCACTCACAGGTTGTTTCTTTAGTCTTTCCCATAGAGTTCTATTGCAGCAATGAAATCCTTGTGACCTCTGATAAGAACAGCCAAAGTTTTAAAATGCTGGACATGATTACCTGGGAGTGATGTTTGCATCAAAACACCAAGAAAATCTCAGACACGACTTTGCAAGGATTTCTGAAATAATTTCAAAATAACAGGAACAGTTGGTGTTTAATAGCATGCACATAAGAAAGACAAAATCTGCTTGCTGCTTATATTATGCATATAGGAGTTCTGTTTGTTCTCTAGCATCCAAATGCATTTTGCAAATTCATGTCACTTTTGAACTCCCCATCAAGGGAAGGATCATTAATAAGCTGCCTCACTCAGCGGGTTGGCAGGAAGGGTAAACCACAACACCCCTCAGAAGAAATCCTCAGAACTCTTGCTCGCCATTCGATACATGCAAACATAACAATGATCACAGCACTGATGATTCCGCTTTTGGCAAGGATCAGCTCCACCATGGCACTACAGAAGATGGGGCAATCATGAGCTTTTTTGCTACCTCTGATTGTATCTAGTGCTGCCCCCCTGCCTCCGCTTCCCTTCTGCTTGCTCTTCCTTTTAAGACTAGCATCAGGTTTATATATTGAGATGTTCTGTCCTCACATACCGATTAGTCAGACTACAGCAATGATTCTAGCAAAGAGGTAATAAACCTACTACATTTGGTAAGGACGACTTCCTCCTGGCACACAAGACGTATCCACATCACCCATAGTTTCTCAACATGCTTATAAAAATGCACTCAGACTGTTGTGAAGGTGAGAGAAGTGATTAACAAAAAAATTTCCAGTGGAAGCAAAATTTATTTTTACCTAGTCTTCTAATTTTTCATCTAAAGATGTTTCATCAAAACACAAATATATTTTTAAAAGAGAAACTTTGAGAAAACAAATAATCATAGAATGCTAGAATGGTTTGGGTTGCAAGGAACCTTAAAGATCATTTAGTTCCAATCCCCTGCCATGGGCAGGGACACCTCCCACTAGACCAGGCTGCTCAAAGCTCCATCCAACCAGGCCTTGATCACTGCCAGGGATAGGGCCTCCACAGCTTCTCTAGGCAGCCTGTTCCAGTGCCTCACCACCTTCAAAGAATCTCTTCCTTGTATCTAATCTAAATCTATTCTCAGTTTAAAACCATTACACCTCGTCACTACATGCCCTTGTAAGAAGTCCCTCTCCAGCTTTCTTGTAGGCCCCTTTTAGGTACTGGTAGGCTGCTATAAGGTCTCCAAGGAGCCTTCTCTTCTCCCGGTTGAATAGCCCCAAGTCTCTCAGCCTATAAGAAAAAGCTTAATTTTGCATAAAGGATTAAGTGCAAAGTCAACAAGAAATAGGAAAGAAGTTTGCGAAACACCTAATAAAACAAAACTAGAAAGAACTAGACTCTTAAAAGTAAGCATTATTCTAAATTTGATTTAATATTCCGGTGATTATTTGAAGATAAACTTTCAATACAGAAGGATGATGGTGTAGGTGATAAAAGTATAAAGCAAGCACGATGCCTTAATGGAGAACCAAACAGAAAACAAAACCAGTTTCATCAAGGTCTAAATTTGAGATGGAGTTTACATTTGCAATGTCTTCACATACATTACAAAATGTAACTCTAGACACATACAATAAAGGTTTTTATTGATTAAATACTACAAAATAATACGAATATTCTTGGTCGCTTCCAAACTACTCTGTATAATCAGTTTTGTTAACAACTTAAAATTCCTTTATGTGCTTTCCCTGCATTGTAATATGGCACTTCCCATCCAGTAACACTTCCTATAATTTTTCTGATGCTGTTTTAATCTTCAGTAAGACATATTGCCATATCATGGTACTCCTTTATGAGAAAAGACAAGTTTCTATTCAATTAAATCAACTAAATGTATTTTAGGAAATTGCTGCAAAGAAATACTATTCCTCCATAAAAGAAATGGCCTACTGTATTTGGATTTGTATTTTGGATATCATATATTGAATAAATAAAAATTTATATTACTACATTCAGTTCCAAAGAACTTACTAGCAAATGGCTTCTGATAAAGAATAAGAATTGTATATCAACACAATTTTATAGTTTTGTGATAGTTCAGTTTCAAATGCTTAAGAGAGAAGTTATAAATTTTGAAAGGATGATTTCACAATAGTAGTCTTGGGCAAGCCTTCCTGATAGGGCAGAAACACAAGTCCATATTTTTTTTCCAGGCGAGAAAGTTTATATTGGTATACCCCTCCTCAAGTAAGAAGACAAACCTGATAAATCATCTCAGAATCACAGAATGTTAGGGATTGGAAGGGACCTCGAAAGATCATCTAGTCCAATCCCCCTGCTGGAGCAGGAACACCTAGATGAGGTTACACAGGAAGGCATCCAGGTGGGTCTTGAATGCCTCCGAAGTAGGAGACTTCACAACCTCCATGGGCAGCCTGTTCCAGTGTTCTGTCACCCTCACTGAGAAGAAGTTTCTCCTCAAATTTAAGTGGAACCTTTTGTGTTCCAGTTTGTACCCATTACCCCTTGTCCTATCATTGGTTGTCGCCGAGAAGAGCCTGGCTCCATTCTCATGACACTCACCCTTTATATATGTGTAAACATTAATGAGGTCACCCCTCAGTCTCCTCTTCTCCAAGCTAAAGAGACCCAGCTGAACCCTCTCCAGCAGTTCCCTGTCCTTCTTGAACTGAGGGGCCCAGAACTGGACACAAGATGTGATCTCACCAGGGCAGAGTAGAGGGGAAGGAGAATCTCTCTTGACCTACTAACCACCCCCCTTCTAATACACCCCAGGATGCCATTGGCCTTCCTGGCCACAAGGGCACAGTGCTGGCTCATGGTCATCCTGCTGTCCACCAGGACCCCCAGGTCCCTTTCCCCTACACTGCTCTCCAATAGGCCATTCCCCAACTCACACTGGAACCTGGAGTTGTTCCTACCCAGATGCAAGACTCTGCATTTTCTCTTGTTATATTTCATTAAATTTTTCCCTGCCCAAATCTCCAGCCTGTCCAGGTCTCGCTGGATGGCAGCACAGCCTTCTGGTGTGTCAGCCACTCCTCCCAACTTCGTGTCATCAGCAAACTTGCTGATAGTACACTCTAGTCCCTCATCCAAATCATTGATGAATATATTGAATAATATAGGCCCCAGTACTGACCCTTGAGGCACTCCACTAGATACAGGCCTCCAACTAGACTCCACCCCATTGACCACGACTCTCTGGCTTCTTTCCTTCAGCCAGTTCACAGTCCACCTCACTACCCCTTCATCCAGATCACACTCCCTCAATTTAGCTGTGAGGATGCTGTGGGAGACTGTGTCAAATGCCTTACTCAAGTCAAGGTAGACCATGTCCACTGCTCTGCCATCATCCATCCATCTTGTTATGTCCTCATAAAAGTCAATGAGGTTGGTCAAGCACCACTTCCCCTTGGTGAAGCCATGTTGACTGCCCCTAATGACCCTCTTATCCCTGACGTGCCTTGAGATGGCACCAAGGATAAATCGCTCCATCAGTTTCCCAGGGATGGAGGTGAGGCTGACTAGTCTATAGTTACCTGGGTCCTCCTTCTTGCTATTTTTGAAGACTGGAGTGACATTTGCTTTCCTCCAGTCCCCAGGCACCTCTCCTGTTTCCCAAGACTTGACAAAGATGATGGAGAGTGGTCCAGCAATGACCTCTGCCAGCTCCCTCAGCACCCATGGGTGCATCCCATCTGGACTCATAGATTTATGGATGTCCAGACTGCCTAACTGCTCCCTAAATCCAGTCCTCATCAATCGAGGCAAACTACTCCATTATCCTGCCTTCCTCTGGGGCCTCAGCAGTATGGGGCTCCTCAGCACAGCTTTCAGCAGAGTAGACAGAGACAAAAAAGCGTTCAGTAACTCTGCCCTCTCTGTATCTTCTGTCACCAGGGCACCCACCTCGTTCATCAGTGGGCCTACATTTCCTTTGGTGTTAGTTTTATCTGCCACGTATTTGAAAAAGCTCTTCCTATTGTCCTTGACCCCTCTCACCAGGTTTAATTCTAACGAGGTCTTAGCTTTCCTAGTTGCCTCCCTACACTGTCTGACAACAGCCTTATATTCTCCCCAAGTGGTAAGCCCCTCCTTCCATGATCTATAAACTCTTCTCTTCCACTTGAGCTTACCCAGCAGCTCCCTGTTTAACCAAAATCATGGTCAACTTCTACACATTCACAGATCATGGTCATACTCCACACATTCAAAGTACTAAATTATGCTTTGAAAGAGTCACACAGAATTTGACAGCGTATAAGTTTGGTATCTACAAGAAGGGCTGGAGAGATGATCTGGGGAACTACAGACCTATCAGTCTAACCTCTGTGCAAGGTCACGGAGCAGATGGTCTTGAGTAGCATCACACAGTTCTTACAAGACAACCACATGATCAGGCCCAGTGAACATGAGTTAATGAAAGACAGGTCCTGTTTGACCAATCTGATCTTCTATAACAAGGTGACCCAGATAGTAGATGAGGGAAAGTCTGCGGATGTTGTGTACTTAGACTTCAGTAAGGCCTTTGATACACAGCATTCTCCTGGAGAAGCTGGCAGCTCATGGCCTGGATGGGTGTACTCTGCAATGGACAAAGAACTGGTTGGAGGGCTGGGCGCAAAGAGCTGTGGAGAACAGAACCAAATCCATTTGGTGGCTGGTCATGAGTTGTGCTCCTCTGGGTTCAGTATTTGGGGAAGTTCTGCTTAATCTCTTTATCAATGATCTGGATGAGGGGATTCAGTGCACCCTTAGTAAGTTTGCAGTTGCCACCAAATTGAGTGGGAGTGTTGATCTGTTGGAGGGTAGGAAGGCCATACAGAGGGATCTGGACCAGCTGGATCATTGGGCTGAAACCAATTACATGAGGTTTAACAATGACAAGTGCCAACAGCACTACAGGCTCAGGCAAGAGTGGTTGGAAAGCTGCCTGGCAGAGAGGGATCTGCGGGTGCTGACTGACAGCCAACTGAATATAAGCCAGCAGTATGCCCAGGTGGCCAAAAAGGCCAACAGCATCCTGGCTGGTATCAGGAATAGCATGGCCAGCAGGACTAGAGAAGTGATTGTGTCACTGCACTTGGCTCTGGTGAGGCCCCACCTTGAATACCGTGTTCAGAGAGAGTGCAGGGGACAGTGATGAAGCTGGTGAGGCATCTGGAGCACAAGTCTTATGAGGAGTAGTTGAAGGAACTGGGGCTGATTAGCCTGGAGAAAAGGAGGTTGAGGGGAGACCTCATCACTCTCTATAGTTATCTGAAAGGAGATTGTAACGTGGAGCGTGTTGGTCTCCTAAGTAGCAAGTGATAGGACCAGAGGAAATGGCCTCAAGTTGCACCAAGGGAGGTTTAGATTGGATATTAGGAAAAAATCCTTCACTGCAATGATTGTCAAGCATTGGAACAGGCTGCCCAGGAAGTGGTTGAGTCACCATCCCTGAAGGTTTTTAAAGGGCATTTAGACGAGGTTCTTAGGGACATGGTTTAATGTAAGAGTTAGCTTAGGTTATGATTGGACTCAAGGATCCTGAGGGTCTCTTCCAACCAAAATGGTTCTGTGATTCCATGCTAAATAAAATGAATCAAAAGTATACTTCATGGTTTAGAAGTGGCTGAAGCATAGCTCATTTTAAAATAATGTAAACTCAGTTATTTTTAATAGTTGCTTCCAAAAAGAAAAATACCTGCAAAGTCTCAAACTGGCCTGAGTTTGATTCCAGGTATTAAGGAGTTTCTTTACTTAGGGGTTTTGAATGGCTGCTTGGCCCTTAATTCTGTATTTCTGCCAGTATTTACCTTTATATTTTTCTCCGTATTATGAGACCTTTCTTTATAAGGTACAGTTGTGCTGTATATCAACTGTTTAATCCAACCTTTTCCAGTCAAAAGCTAAAGACACTGATACATAATTTTGATGCCTGAGATCCTAACCTTTCCCCTTATAAAAAGGCTCCTTCTGGTTAATATACATAATTTTTAGATAAGCTACCCATGAAATTCATGTGAATATTGAAAAGCATAGGATAAGCTTAATGCTGCCTCTAGCAAGATAAGTGATAGACAAACAGATGACCTTTTTAGTGGCAAAATATTACTTTAGCTGAATCTTAAGACAGAAGAGTAAAAGACTAAGTTTACATAAGAAATTTCTAAGAAAAAAACAGTGGAGATAATTTACTTTTGTCTCTTTGAAGAACCAAGGTTTGACTAAAATCGTTACATTTGTTTTATTCTGCATAAATATCAACTCTGACATGAATTTGTGTTAGTCTTATTTTATAGTCTCTACACACAATATGTTTTCTAAAATAAATTTTAGAAGAAGTTACACTGAAGCATCCCTTGATATAGGAGAAAATACCTCTTTCAAAGTAATCTCAGGAATGAGGATTAAAAAGATAACTGAAAGCTTCATTTCGTTTATCTTATCACATCTTTACTCCCTCATAAGAAACGAAGTGATAACTACTGTAGAAAAGAAAAACACACGGCAGACAGATTTCAAGGCTGCAACCTTTTAGATCAGTTGATGGAGATCCAGAAAGGAAGAACCATATTTTCCTTATTTTTAACTACCACGCTTTTCCCAGTAAAAAATGTTTGTAAGACTACAGGATTCTATATAACACTACAGGGAGAACTGAATGTTGTTAAGAGGTATCTATAGAATGTGTAGGATATCAGAAGGTGAAACTGAAACTGGAAAAACGATGACCAATAATTTTTTTTGACTGGTGCTCAAAGAACTTGTGAAAAATCACATGCTGTGTGTCAACTGTGGGCTGACTGACTCAGACACATGCGATTCTAGATGTGTGTCAGAGAAGGTCGTCCTGGGATATATCTAAGTTGCACAGTGCAGTGCAAAGTTCTCTTTATTGAATATAAATATTCACCAAACATTAAAGAAAATTATCAATAATAAATTAATATTAATACATATCTCATTTCATTACAGCCATATTATGTTGTGGATTAAAGTAGTTATCTGCCATAACTAATTTTTAATTTTATTTTCTGTCAACAATTTTATCACTGAGGTACCTGTTAATATTTGTTTCAACAGTTTCAAAAGAACTGGAAGTTTGGAGGTCATGCCCTATTGCTCTCTTCATACTGAACAGCAGATTAGTAAAACGTAATTATCTGTAAAGTGTTTATCAATATGTGCAAGGGTTCCACAAGCTGATGATCTATAGAAAGCAAGTTGCTCAATTTTTACTGTAGCCGTGTTCTGGGAACTATTCTAAAACACTAATAAACACTATTTCTGATCTCCTACAAAATAGAGACTGATACTGCATTTAGTATTCTTTGAAAATTATATTAGTGTATATGAAACACAACCTGAAATTTCTATAATGTCTAAAACAATAATCCAGTTAGTATTTCTATACAGAACCAGCATAATTGTAAAGGCAAAATATAACAGAGTCAGGAACACCAAAAGATACAACTAGACAGTTTATAACTAGCTACAAAATCCTCCCCCTCCACCCCACAAAGATAAGTTACAGATAAGTCTCACTGATGTTTCAGGAAAAATATCTAAGTAAACCCAAATCTATTTATGTTTTGAAGTTATAGATACTTACCAGGGGGTCCTGGGGGACAAGCTGAACAGGAGCCAGCAACGTGCCCTTGCCTCAAAGGAAGCAACTGGTATCCTGGGCTGCATTAGGCAAGGAATTGCCAAGCATGTCGAGAGAGGTGATCCTTCCACTGTACTCAACACCGCTGAGAGCACCTCTCATGTGCTGGGTGCAGTTCTGGGCTCCCTAGCACAAGAGAGATACAGAACTACTGGAAAGAATTGAGGCAAAGGGCCACTAAGATGATTAAGGGATTCTCATAGACTCCCAAGATGATGAAGGGTACCTCTCCCATTAGAGAAGCCTGAGAGAGCTGGGACTTCAGCCAGGAGAAGAAAAGGCTCAGTTGTAAAATGGACAGAGCTAGGTTCCTTTCAGTGGTTCCCAGTGACAGGACAAGAGTCAACGGGCATGGACCGAAACACAGAAGAGTCCCTCAGAACATCAGGAAATACTTTTTAACTGTGAAGGTGACTGAATACTGGAACAGATTGCTCAGCGTAAAGGTTGTGGAGTCTCTGTCCTTGGAGATATTCTAAAGCTGTCTGGACATGATGCTGGGCAACCTGTTCTACATGGCCCTGCTTGAGCAGGGGTGTAGAACCAGATGACCTCCAGAGGTCTCTGCCAACTGCAACCATTATATGATATCATCTTTACAAGTGAAAACAATGAGTTTGTGCATCTAAGAACTCAAAAGCTCATTTTCTTAATTATTAGTGGGTTCGTGAAACCTGTCAAGAAGAATCTCATCTACCATGGAAGTCAGGATTTAACTCATTATCAGCAGAGCCTGATAATTATTTGGGGGGAGGGGGGCTGGGGGGAGCAAGGAATCTCATAAGAAAAAATTTACTTCCTCTTATTTTATTTAATTTTTTATTTTGTAGGTACTTATTCACAGTTCACAAGAAAAATCTGTAGAACCAGCTAAAAGCATCAATTCACACAAGCTAGGTCTTCGACAAGTTTGTAATTAAGTAAACAAAAAGCAACCAAGAATAGTAGTACAATAGTAGTACAACAGCAAACAGTAAAAAAACCAAAAACCAACAAACAAACAAAAAACAAACAAAAAACAAAAAAACAAAAACAACAACAACAACAAAAACCAAACAATGAACAAACAAAAAACCACAACAACAACAAGAAAAAAAAACACACACCACGACAAAACCAAAAACAGTGCAACTCCTGGGGCTTCAAAGATTTGTTTAGAACTTATATAGATAACTGAAATTTGTCTTCATAAAAACTTCATTAATAAGTTCCTGTAAGAAGCAGACAGAGTTCTGATCCAGAAAGGAATTATATGCTTGCTTAATTTGAAGCATAGGAATAATCATAATAAAATTAAAATAAACTAGGAATACATATATGCATACACATGTGTTAAGCATATATAGAGAGATATGGACATGTATCAAACAACTGATAACATTTTTTCAGGACTCAGGCCTGTATCTTTCACTGCAAACTGCTAAATTAGTCAACTGATCCTATATATTTCAGTTCTCTTTGCACCTTATAATACAGCTACTCCTTACACACATGTACAATAGACTTGAAGAACAGCCTGGAGAAAGCACAACAGTGTTTCCTTTGAGGCTAAAATTTAAATGCAGACTCTAAAGCATCTACATGAAACTGTGCTTCAAAATATAAATTCTGTCATTCAAGTATTACATATACAATTTATGTAAACAAAACCTCTTAATACTCTGTTTATAACAGGAGGAAAGTTTAAAAATTCTTTTTAATCATTTTCATTTTGTCATTAGAAGTAGACTCAGTAGGTGTATATAGTATTTATAATTTAACAATGAATTAATTGTGAAAGCTTAAGAAAAGCTTTAAGTTTTTTGTGAGTGGCTTTGTCCGTTAAAGGAACTCAAAAAATGCAAAGCAGAGCAACTGGCAGAATTCTCCAATGTCATACAGGTTTAAGTTTGAAATGCATGCATTTTTCTTAAAAAAAAAGTAAAACCAATAACAACTCCCCCCCGCCCCAAAACAAACAAAAAAGCACATTTACAGACATATAATATATAAATAGGTTTGGAAAACAAATGAAGGATGAACAATAGAGCAAGAAAATAAAACCAGATTAAGTTCTTCCTCTGTCTGTAAAATAACATTTCATCTCTAAATATTAAGTACTATACCAAGAATTCTAAATTATATCAAAGGCAAAACTGTCAAAGACAAACACACGCAGTGCTTATTTTTCTGTCTTCTTTTAGGCATATGATTATTTACCACCCAATAGGTAATTATCCACTTTTCCTTTATTCTGAGCATCTATTCACTCCTCTGGAGAATGTGATTTGCATAAAGGCGATCTCCTGGGAGTTTTGGCTCTATCTTAAAAATCACGATCAATTTCTGTGTAATCCAGCTGGATATGAAGCAAGATATGGTACATAGAGGAATGGAAATGCAAGAAGCACCAAAGCGTGAAAGAAAGTCACCTTGAAGGGCTTGTTCTGCAGCATATTTTGCCTAAGGTTTTGTAGCTATATTACACACGCATGTTCAAAATACATACCGCCTAACCATAGACTATATGAACAATTGCCTAATAGAGCAGCTAAACATCACCAGAATGTATATCCTAGCAAGGTTAGGATCTAAGTAAATTATACCTTATTGATAATTTGTTTTTTGCTTCAATTAAGCTGACAAACACCTGCACACTGTTTAGATAAACCTGGATAAAAACTGGTTCCTTTCAACAAAGGACATTTGTATCTCATTTGCCATACAAAGGCTACAACATGCGCACCATCTTTCTGAATCAAGAAGAAAAGATACAAGGTTATCACTTTTAATTAGTGGCTTTAAACCTCATGATGATGTTGTCCTAGTATGCTCATTTGTCCTCCTATTTTGGATATTAAAGTTATTCCTGCACTTTACTGGGCATACTCCCCCACCAAGGCCTTGTAGGTCAGCCCATTCTGATAGTAACATTACGTTATTTGTTCAAAATACATTTCTCTCAGAAAACCTCAGTATAAAACTCCTCACCTTAGACCAGCTAAGATCATATTCTGATTTCACTTAAAAGCATAAAAATAACTCAAATGTATTAACTTCCACATGCTCCCTTGTGACTTATGCAGCTGCAAAATGCCTTTACATCCTGATGAGTAGTACAATTCAGAATTCAGATTCAAGGGCAGTATTTGTACTTTCCTGCACTATACAGGTCCCCACACATTAAATTATGTTATTTAAGCTATTTTTTCCCATAGGGACATAAATATGTATAACACTGTACATATGCTATAAAATCACTGTGTGATTTTTTTTATAATTTGAAAGTACAAGAACAGACAGGTTTAATGGTGGTTATTGTCTTACTATGACATACGACAGAAGAAACTAATCTATTGCCTCAGCCATGTACCACTCACTCACCCATTTCTAGATTGAATCCAGAGCAATATAGACTTTCCAGGTAAAGTATGTATAGACTAAAAACAAATTATAAAGTAAATAAAAAATTTCAAAGCGGAGTGCAGAAAAGTTAGCTTTTCAACACAGCCCTGTATCTAAATGGGTAGACCTTTTGTTCTCTCCTTGCTTCACAGATACATTCAGCTCCTTGAGATGATTTA
The DNA here is from genome assembly GCF_037038585.1 of Patagioenas fasciata. NCBI lineage: Eukaryota > Metazoa > Chordata > Aves > Columbiformes > Columbidae > Patagioenas > Patagioenas fasciata. The sequence continues at coordinate 36,568,395 of NC_092523.1, forward strand.
TATGAAAAGTATTTAAGAATATTGTTCTAAAAACGCCATGAAGACAGAAATGAGAGTATGCTGGACTACAGCTTTCTTCAGCATTGAACATCAACCCAAATGAGAAATCATACAGTGCTAGCAATTTAGTCAGTGGTATTAGCAGAATAAAGGAATGGAATTTGAAAGATTACTGTTGAATGAGATAAAATGTGAAATTTAAAAGCCCTTTAAATAATGAGTTTCTTGCTGGTTAAATTTGCTACAGCTAGATAGCAAAACAATTACTTTATGACAGATTGTGGGGAAAATAGCAACTTTATTTAAAGGGTAGACAAATTTAATACAGTTATTTCTTTCTTTATTTTCTCCTTTGTACTGCCATGCTTTCTGAGTGAGTGGCTGTCAGGAACTTCTATGGATGATAACAATACAGAAACAAGGGACTACAAAACCCAGTGTTTCTATAAGTGAACTACCAGTGGACATACACAATAGTTCTGTTTCTTTTATAAAATTCTTGTTAAGAGTTGCTGAGAAAATAACATTTTCCCTTTTGAAAAGAAATAAAAATCACCAAAGATTCTGCTGCTCTTGTAGGCCACTGTTTAGGGTGCACTGGCCTCTTTCCTTTCTTCCCAACTGTACAATAGTAGCTAGGGATTTGTATTTTCTCAGAAATACTACTCCACATTTTATGAAATACTTGTCTAATTGAAAAAAGTTCAGTAAAAACTCTTCGATGGGTTTATTATTCTTTAACAGTTAACAGTAACTGGCTGTTTCTTGGAAGTACATTCCTCAGTTGCCCAAATACCTTGCAACAGTAATCTGTGTAAATTTTCTTTCTGGCTGAAACCACAGGGATTTCTAGTATGTTTGCTGCACAACACAAAAGGTTTGCAGTATTTTTGAAGTGATATAACTGAATTATAGTGGTAATTAGTTTCTTTTTTCTGTGGTTGTGTGTGTGTGTGGTTTTTTTTTAATTCATCTGAAGACCTCAGATGAGACTCCTGTGGGAATGAGTTGATATTCCTCTCCTGTAGGTGTTCTTCCTAAAACCAGCACAATGGAATGTTACAGCTGTCACTCCTAAGTACAACTTAAAAAAGGAGTTCTAGCAGTGGAAAACAGAAGGATGATTCAAGCTACGTACACAGTGCAGGGCAGAAGGAACTTCTTGTTATACAGAATCACAGAATGTTTGGGATTGGAAGGGACCTCAAAGATCATCTAGTCCAATCCCCCTGCTGGAGCAGGAACACCTAGATGAGGCTACACAGGAAGGCATCCATGCGGGTTTTGAATGTCTCCAGAGTAGGAGACTCCACAACCTCCCCTGGGCAGCCTGTTCCAGTGCTCTGTCACCCTCACTGAGAAGTAGTTTCTTCTCAAATTTAAGTGGAACCTTTTGTGTTCCAGTTTGTACCCATTACCCCTTGTCCTATCATTGGTTGTCGCTGAGAAGAGCCTGGCTCCATTCTCATGACACTCACCCTTTATGTATGTGTAAACATTAATGAGGTCACCCCTCAGTCTCCTCTTCTCCAAGCTAAAGAGACCCAGCTCTCTCAGCCTTTCCTCATAAAGGAGATGTTCCACTTCCTTCATCATCTTCCTTGCCCTGCGCTGGACTCTCTCCAGCAGTTCCCTGTCCTTCTTATACCGAGGGGCCCAGAACTGGACACAATATTCCAGATGTGATCTCACCAGGGCAGAGTAGAGGGGAAGGAGAACCTCTCTGATACCCTTAAATATGAAAAAAAACCCCACAAACACAAAATATATAATCATGCTTATGGTGGCGATTCAGGGATCTGCAAGACATAAGAGAGCATTTCGACATAAGAGAGCATTTCTCATCTAAACTAGTACTTAGACTTTTTCTTCAAAATATAATTTTATAGAAGATTGGAAGAGATTTTATAATACAAATCAATCCTCATATTCAGGGCATTTAGCAGCCAGTGTCTCCAAGGGGAATTTTTTTTTTTTTTTTTTTTAAATCTCCCACCGCCACTGCAGTGTGGAGATCTCCAAAAACCTAGAACACTGAAGAAGTTTTCAGACAATGATATCTACAAGACACATGGGACCTACTATCTATTTCTTGGGCTTTTAGGGTCAACAGAATGCAGCAGCAAAACAGACCATACCTTCACTGAATTGCTTAAATCAAATTCAGGTAAGCGCATAGCAGTATAAAGTAACATTAAATACAAATGTCAATTCAAAATAAAAGCAAACAAACAAAAACACCATTGTATAGTGAACTTGCATTATACATTGACATCATCCCTTACTACTCTTGAAATATATTGGATGGAAAGAATTAAAAGAAAAAAATGTGCACTTTCACGGCTCATTTGCTTGTATTATCTGAGGTTGTATGTAAATAATTTTAGTTAGACCCTTAAAGAACCTTGAGATATAGAAGTTTCAGACTAACAGTATTTTAAATACAAGGCTTCTACTTGATGGCTATCACTCCATATTTTTAAGAATGGCTGATTTCTTTCATGCTTTGTTTTGTTTTTAACTCTCCATCTCTAAGTAGCCTCTGTTGGTGGTTCTGAAAACATCTGTAATGATTTCTTATGGGCCTAACTTTTTTTTTTTTTTCCCCCACCTTTTACTAATCTTCTTAAACACTTTTTCTGTATATAACTTTACACCAAGTTCCAGGGTATTCTACAGAATTCTCTCTAAAATTTAATGAGACAATTCAAGTAAATCAGATGTTGAGAGTGACTCTAAACTTCTCCATGTCATGCAGTAAGAATTGACTGAGCTTTGAAATACTTATGTTTTACAAACACAGCCAATAAATCGATAAGCTCACATAAGTACTGTTTGTAAATAAATTGAAAAATCCCATTTTTTGCTCAGAAATTTTATGGTATAACACTAAGAGATCACTAATGAAACATAAAACATTATAATGATCTTAGAGAAAACATCACAATATCTTTAGCACCCCATTTGGAGAGCTGGTTTACTTTGACTTCCTCTACAGTCAATAAGAAAAAAGACACAATTCCTCCAAAGACAGATGAATACAGCTATTCCCAAATTCTTCTTTGACGTAGCCTCTTTCTGTCCAAAAGCCCAACCTCATGAAGCAACTAGACACTCCAAATGCTCTGGTTTTGCTATCATTTATGAGTTGCATGAGAAATGTCTTACAGTACTTGTCTGAAAACAAACAAACCCACAACACAACCAATAAACCAAACCAAATGAAACAAAAAGCCAAACCCAAACAAACAATAAAAAACACCCAAACAAAAACCAAACACAAGAAAATCACCACATAACAACTAGACCAATGTCACCCAGAGGTGGTACATGTCTCATCCCTGGAAACATTCTAGGATCACAAAATAAACAGTTGTGTGCGCTCTTTTTATGATGTGACTGATCATGAAAGGGGGATTAGCCCTGAGCAGGAACCAGTTGATGAGTCAGAAATACAAATGAAAGCTGAGAAACAGCTGGTTAGAGGAACACAGAATTGTGAATGGCTGTATGCAGGGTCAAAAATCACATTTGCCATACCCATCAGAATGGAAGATGCAACATCTGGGAAGCCAGATATGATCACTGACGATTCAACTACCTTGACAGAAAGGACATTCTATTCAGAAAAAAAATCTTTGGGACTAGGATATGTTTTGGATGGAGGAACTCAGAGGAATTTTAATCGGCCCAGGAACAGGCTAGATAGTGATATTGTAAGTAGTAACTGAGGAAAAATTAAGAAAACAACATTTGCAAAGCCTGACAATTTCTCATAATGAGTCACCTATAATACCAAATAATTGCATCTTGAAATAAATAATTTATTGTTAATTTCTTATCTTTAATTGCACTCTGAGTTTCAGGTACCAGAATTAAACTATATTTAAAAAAAAAACAAAAAACAAAAAACAAAAAACTTATTTGCAGTTCTGGAAAGTGTATTGTACAATTCAAAAGAATTTTGACAAATATCAGAACCCCAACTGAATTAGTTATGAATGCTTCCATTAGAAGGAAGACATCGGACAAGATTCAATGGCTAGCAGTTGAAGCCAAATAAAAAGCAGACTAACAGTAAAGTATACTCTATAGTGAGAACTTCTGATCTTTCTCGTTACCTGTCTGGAATTGCTCTGAGGTCTCTTTAAATCTGTATCAAGTAACTTTCCCAGAGATATCTCCCACAGAACCCTGAACCTTACAGAAACATCATTTACTGTGATTTATTTGCCTTTAATTTTTTTTTTTTTTTTTTTTTTTTATAGTATGAGAGTGGTTCTTCCTTTCTGTGTTTATTTCAGATCATGATTTTGTCTTCTCCCTATTCCCCCCAATAAGCTCATTCTTTTAATGACCAATATTATTAACTGCACACTGTAACTAGTTTTGGACTCTCCAGTATAAGATAGACATACTGGAGAAGTCCAAACAAGAACTAACAAAATGGTCAGGGGCACAACATACAAGGTGAGAGAAACAAGTTTGTTCAGTCTTAAAACTTAGAGGGGAAAACCTGTCGATGTTGACAATTACACAAAGAACATTAAGTAAAGCACTTCTCAGAGATACACAGCAGAAGCATGAAAGATAAAGTTAAAACATGGGAAATTTTAATTCAATAAAGGAAAAAAGCTTATTTGCAGTGAGGGCAGATAGTCTTTGAACAGGGACTAAAGAAGACTGTGCAACATCCATCCTTGGAGATATTTGAAAACCCAATTGCGCAAAGCCCTGAGCAACCTGTCATAACGATGACGTTAGCCTACACGATGTCCATAGCTCCCTTCCAACCTGTAAGATTTTATTATAACTGGGCTTATTTAAAATACTGTGTTCCAATGGGAGAATTCAAGCTGTAAGCCTTATATGCAAAGATTTTCAAGCAAGCAGTAATATGACCTTTAGGTTACATTAAAATCCTAAACACGAATCAGCTTGACAAAGACTTTGTTGCTGTTTCTTATGTTTCACTTGTATGTTTTACTTTTTTGGAGGCTAAGATACCTTCTTTAAATTTATTGAAAACCCAGAAAACCAGTAAGTGTGGAGTTGATGAAGTTGGTAGAGCATGCAGAAGAAATACACTTGGTCTTCCTTTCCAGAAAAAGGTTTCTCTATAAATCATCCAAGCAAACAGAAGCATAATTGTCATTGAAATAACTGGTAACCCAAATCCTTTTCAACATATGGTTTTTAAGCTAAAGTATTTAAGTAGTGAAAATAAATATTAAATCTCTTCTATAGTTTATATAGTAAAGATCAGGAAACTCATCTCTGCAATATTAAATTATCTGACTTTAGAAACTCATGCAAATTAAATTTAAAGCTTTTCATAGCTTCGTTTACTATTCATACATCAAGGCAAGACTTCAGCAAGCAATCAACATATGAAATATAAAGTGAAAGTACTAGAAGTAAATCATTTAAAGACTACTTAAGACAGCAAAAGCACCTTAGGAAGAAATTGGGAGTACCTCTGAAAATTTCAAAAATTACATCTTAAAAGCTGGAAAATTACCATATGATAAGGTCAAGAGTGGTAAAGTAGATAGCACGTGTTTCATGAGAAGAGTGGTTAATGTGCAGCTGGGTTTGATATGGGATAAGAATTCTTCTGACATTGGGGTGTTCAGTACCCTTCAAAATATGACATAGTAATTGATATAAGAGTTGATCTGAGGACTAATATACAGTGCTTAAACTGTTTACTAAAATGAATCCCTGAGTTAAAAGCTTGCATATAACAATTTTATGATTCATTTTTACTGAAGAACTATAGATTCTGAGCTTCTTTAAAAGCATTATTCTTTTTTAATTACAGATGTCTAATCTTTCTTCATATCCACTTAATAGTTTCTTCATCTTCAGATCACTTCAAATAACATTTTGATTTCTGTACGGACATTTATCTCAGATGGCTCGTAGCACCGCCAACTGTCCATGAAAACAAAACTTAAAAATACTTGAAAAAGAGTTCATTTCAGTATTATTTGTGCCTCCAATGATTTGCAGTATGCATGTATTCACAAATAGCATAGAGGATTTCTTATCAAAACAAGTGACATGAAGTGTCAGGCTGTGGCCATGTATTTTATCCAACGGCAGTTTGGCCAGCTGTTAACCCTTGTTCTGCTCCAGGTTTACAATGGAATGGCAATAAAGAAGAATACTAGAAAGCTGATATTTCTGTTAAATCACCCAGTGCATTGAATGAGACGGATGAGAAAATAGTATTTGATCATGTAATCAGGTATATATCAAAAGCACACGTTCTGCCAACAGCATCCTCAACTCCACTGCTTCTACTTAGTTACTTTGTGAGATGCTTCTGGCCAAAACAATAAACGTAAGATTTAGAAGTTCCTTCTCCTTTCCTAAATGGGACTGACACTTTTCAGTATATATCATTCAGAAGCAGCACGTAAGGCAGGAGTGTTACTTATCGGAAAAAGCACTTCAAAAGCATTGTTCACTTCTTAAGTGCTGCCCACACCCAGAGGAAAGCGTAGTGACAGAACACTAAGAAAATTAACCCCTAGATGGCATTGTTACTCTGTAAATGCTTCCTTAGGCTTGGAAGGAACAGTGTTGGTGGTTTGCTAGCACAATTTCTTAATGTATCTGTATCAAGCACCGTAGAAGTAAGTTCACAGTCCCTATTGTTTAACTATTCAGTTCACAAACCCGTATACCCCTCTCATCTTTCACTCGGGCTGCCCGCATGTCCTTTATTGTCATGTTTGTCATTAAACCAGCGCACATGCAACAATTTGCATTTTATAGAAATACTTTATCACTGGCTGCAAAATAGAATTGAACTACAGTTTTAAAAGTTTGGTAATATTTAGAAATAAACAGTTTTATAACCCAACTTAAATATGCTCTGATAAAGAAGACCTCCCTCAGCCCAGAAAGCAAAATATTTTAAGCATAATTTTTTAGCTCACTCTGTGCGAGACTCATTCTCTTGACCACTACGCTGCATTTCAGCGCCACCTGCTGACACATTCAGAAATAGCAACATGCGAGTTAATACCAGAAATTTATGGCTTCCCTTTCTGCTTGCCACACATTTTTCTCTTGTTGGAACACGGATTTTTTCCTGGTCAACGTTTAAAAAGTTTAATTTACAAGAAAATCACATGAAATGGGCTGTTTTCCCTTCTAGCACAGCAGTTCTCTACTTTAAACTATGCCTCATTGGAAACACTTGGCTGCTGGACAGAGAAGCATGTGGGAGTTTTGTACAGCAGACAAAAACTCCAAAGTTCAAAATTAAAGTAAAAGGAATAAGGGTAGATGAGAAATGGAAGATTAATAATTTAATCAGGCTTAATATTAACACAAAATCTTTCTGGTAGTTAATGCTTCTGTGGATGTTTAAGCACTTGGTAATTCTAAACAGCGTTGGATAAAGCACATACTGGCATATTTTGCTGAATAACAGCATAAGTATCAAAATACCTCACAGCAAACTGAAGGGGCCTTTGCATTAGAGCATATCCTGCAAAAAAGTATTGTTTCCTGACAACAGTGCATCAAATTTTAACCTTGCAGGGTCTACTTTTCATTAACATTTGTCAGAACAGTGAAGGAGAAAAATGCGTAAGATGCATCAAGTCCAAAGCACATTGTCATACAGCACCTTAAGATGATGGAGCTGTGAATTACTGTAATACTTCTGATGTTGTATCTATTCTTGAACTTTAACCAGATAATCAACCAATCACTAATCTAAATTTATCATCTACCCACCTCCCCCCCATACTTCATAATTGAAAATAAAGTGGAAATTAAGAAAACCTAATTCAAAGTTTTTAGAAATTTACTGTAAGCATCACACATATCAGTATCACTTACCCTAATGTGCCACTGTATAAACATTATATATTGGGGGTGGTAGTGGTGTTTGTGCGTACCTTTTAGTGGGTTTGCTTTCGTTGCTGAGTGTTAAGTGTTATTGTTTTTGTGTGTGTGTTTTTTGTCTTTTTTAATTATTAAATATTGCAGAATTTGTCAGCCTTTTCTGCAGCTGTTCATTCCTGTCCTCTATAAGCTTTGTTACTCAGGGTAGTTTAAAACTGAAAGAGTCTTTTAGAAAATTCAGGCTCCACAGTATATACAACGCCCCTAATTTTTAAAATAAAATGAAAAAAGGCACTAAGCGTAAATTACATTTACACTGAATGCATAATGCTTGCCTCATATTCTAGCCTCAGAGTTCATGAAGTCAGCAGCTGTTGTATAATGTTTAAGAAAAACATTAAGGAAAAACATATCTAAGACTACTAACTAATTACCGGCAGAAATAGTACCTGACTTAATGTGCAACCAATTGGTATAATTCAACTCTCTCTTTATCAGAATGAATCATCAAGTCTTGTATTTAAAGAAGAAGAAAAGGTTTACACATTGCAGAACTTAAACACAGTTTTCAGATGCTGTTGCTCACAGAACAGATACACTTGCTTTGTTAATTTTCTAAAAAAATGCATAAATAGGTTTGAAACAAATTAATATTTCCACAATAATTCATGTATTTCTAAAAGGTGTAGGGTGTTCCCCCTCTTCCCCTTGTAAGGTAATTTTCAAGTTGTATCATATGTTTTGAAAAGAGACAACATTTTCTAAGGTTATGAATAAGTCCATAGAAAGCTGTGACACAGATGAGATCACCCTTAGAATAAATATTCACAACACTTTGGAGAATTCCCAAAGCGAAAAGCAATTGCAAAGTCAGCTATAGTAATAAATGGGAGAAGTGCTTCACATACTGTACGTATGGTGTGGCTATGCTCTGTCAAACCAACTGAAACAGCTCGAGTTAAAACCAGAAAATAAATCTAAAGGCTTACAGAACACATACATAGGTATTTACTGCATAAAGAGAAGGAGTTTGATTTTAAGTGCTTATTACTATGCCATAATAAAAATTAAGGTCTAGACATTGCTCTTCTAATTTAAGAAATAATTTCAAGGAATGGAGGATTAGCTAGCAACTATAAGTATTCATCTCAAGTCAATTAAGGTTTGATTATTTAATCTGAAACTCCCCGAAAAACACTGCATGTTCAGATATGAAAAACAGTTTCCCTAGAGTAACAGTACTCACGTTATTTTTTTCTAGAAAATGATCAGAGATAAAAAGTTTTATTTATCTGTGCAATTTTCAGATTAATTTCTCATTTTCTGAGGATGAGACAATAACTTTCGTAGACTTGAAATTAATTGGATTTTGTTACTGGGTTTTATTTACTATTCATCAACCTGTCACATGCCATATTGAGTTTACAACCTGCCATTTTAATTTAGATTCCTTTTATGCATTGAAAATTGACTTGGTATATACACTGATTTACACTGGTGTTCATCTTGCCATGTGTAACCATGTAAAAGCAGAGACATGACCACAGCAAATAGTACATAACCACATGTTTTCTGTTGTTTTTAACACCCTTTAAATAATAATTGTTTTTACTTTGAGGCAAAATAAAATAATGAAGAGGAGAGAAAATATTAAATTGGTAGTCAAAAAAACCCAAACATTTTCAAGTGCAGAACTACGTGGGCAATGCTACAAAAGCATGGTGTCTTCCTCATCTAGCTTCTGAGAATAAGCTTCAGCTAATTATATTAGACATTAAGTCTCAGTATATTGTCTCAAACACTGTTCTGATTTATATAGAATACTGATCAAACTTTAAAAGGAACACCTTTACCCATCACACAGAGTATACACTAAGAATGAAAAAGAAGTCAAGGGCAAAGGAAGGACAGAGAAACAAATGCCTTAAGTCAGAGAAAGATAGATTTTATATGGGCACACACACGCCCTGCCCATTCTATACAAAGCTGGACAGTCAGCTGAGTGACTCAGGGACACCTTGAGCCCATTGCCTGAGCCCAGCAATGCCTTTTCCCACAGCTGTGTTTCATAAAGCTTTCATGCTCCTGGAGTAAGTCATATAGACCCGATGGCTTGGAGAGACTGGAAACAATGGTTTTCAGTGGGTTTGCACATCATAGTGCATAACACCCTACTTTTCAACAATAGATAAAAACATTAGGTGGGAAACTAAATTTCTTACAACACCTGAAGGTTTCCAACTACTCTATAGAGACTATACTGTAGTATGACCAATAGATTCAGCAAGGATTTTCAACTTTGGTAACGCTATATAATCTGGTATTATAAATGCCACATTTCCCAAGTTCCTCCTCTTTGTATTCTCTTCCCACATCAACTCTGAAAGCATAACCCTATTCATAATTAGCATAGGTATAGGGCTGTGCTGACACAGCTATTTGCTTCTCATTCTGTGAGGCAGCTGATATCTTAACAAATGCTTCTAATGCTGCTTCTACTCCTTAACCACTCACCCACAGTCTGTAAATGATGGATTTAATGTTTACTTGTTTCCTATAAATTCTGCTCACACAGGATATTGTACAGCATACTATTATATAAATCAGAAGATAACTTTCTTTGGTTGCTGCTGGAGCTCAAACTGAAGGAATGTTGTTAGAAAAAAAGATTTTTATTTCCTTCAGAAGTTCCCACCATGCAGAAGATCTAAGAAAAAGAGAGAATGCTTCCCTGTAGAAAGTTAAACAACGTAACTCCAAAGTTACTATGAAAAGAGCTGTTTTCATACATTATTCCTAGGAAATAAGAGATCACACAGGTTTCAATAAATTCTACCAGAGCTCCTCCTAGGGCAACTGAGACAAAAATATAAATTATGGTTACTAATTTGAAGCCACATAGTATTAGGGAAGTTCTTTTAGTCTGGTTGCTAGTTTTGGTCCAGAGATGTGGGAGCTCTGCAGGCTGTGAAACAATCTCCAGGCACATGTTGTCCATCGTAAACAACATCATGGCATTAAAAACACCCCCTGCCCCCAAGCTTAGCATTCTGTTCACTTCTATTAAAACAAGCAACTGACAATGTAATAAAGTATCTAGAGACTGAGGGTAGAAAATAATGAAGTCATGAAGTTTTCTGTGTTAAAAAAAGGCTGAAGTTTTGTTCTAGATGTCACAGCATTTTGCAAGATGATGTATAATTAATTCTCAGTGTATATGCTGCCACAAAATCTGTAGATTTTCATTTCAGGAACTAGCAGGTAACTCACATGATCCTTTAAAAGCCCCATAATACCTTCTCCACTTTGTTGGCATCACTGCTCCTCTCTGTATAACACAAAAATTATTTTTGCCATCACAGCAGCACATTTTATCGCAATAATATGGTAATCCAAATAGTAATACACAATATTAATCAGGCAAATTACTGATGTGAAATACAGCCAGTGGAAAAGAAGCTAATAAATATTTTATGTATTTTTACTAATATTCCACTTGAGTGATTAAAAATAGCATGCAAAACATACGATCATTACAGAAAATACCTGTTATAACATGGATTTAGTTCTATCCTTAAACAATATTTCAAAAATGTAGTAAAAGCAAATAAATAAATCAAATCACTTCTTAAAGGTAAAAGTTTAGAAAGGAAAGATATTGACTTGCCTGACACAAGGGAAAAAAAAGCCATACAAAAGCACTGCTGTGCTGTAGGAACCAAAGCTACTATTGGCTAAGCATTTATTTATTGAGATTGCCAGGAAAAAGCCAGTACTTTGGGGTATCCATCTTCAGTGTAAGAACTTCTTCTCAGTGTGGGTAACAGAGCGCTGGAACAGGCTGCCCAGAGGGGTTGTGGAGTCTCCTACTCTGGAGGCCTTCAAAACCCACCTGGACGCATTCTTGTGTAGCCTCATCTAGGTGTTCCTGCTCCAGCAGTGCAATTGGACTAAATGATATTTTTGAGGTCTCTTCCAATCTCTAACATTCTGTGAACTTTCACTACGTCGTTTTTCCACTACATAAGAAAACAAAACACAGGCTTGAACGTAGCATCTAACCCACTGCCTTTATTACAAGTTTAATTAAATCCCTCTACATCACTTTTCCATCTCCACATATAGATATCTACAGAGGTAAAACCAAAGTTTCAGTGTCTCCCTATGAGACAACTAATTTCACGTGGAATGACACTATGTTGTTTTGATGTAAATGAAAGTTTCGGTTGCTAAATTCAGCAATAACGTGTCCTTCATTTTATTTTCTCCTTCCGTAACCACATTACTCCCATGAGCTGTGTATCATGAAAAGCTTTCCCCTGGCTGCACAGGACTGACAAAAGCAGCCTCCTCCACAGGGTGTTCGCATCCTGAGCCAAACAAAAATCAGAATTGAGATCAACATGGACTAGCCACCCATTCAGGTAAACAAAATTTTGCTTCTGTTCCCTCATTATAACAAAACTATTCAATTTCTGCTAAGATCCAGTAAAATGTCTTTTAGAAAAGGTTTTTTTAGAAGTACCTGTTTATGCTCTAATCTTCAACAGAAAGGGTTGGTAAAGAAAGAATATTAGGAGTGTGAAGAGAGGCAGGAAAGGAATCAAAAAACAAAAAATAGTAAGGAAAACATATGAACACATATAACTGAACTTGAGCATTATTATACATTTGTTATTAATGTAAAAAGTATGTTTAAAATTCAATCCATATCTTTCAAGTGAGCAGTGAACCTCAGGCTAACATTTTATGCTGATGCTCATTAGATATTTAAAACCAGTCTTACTACTAGCAATATTTTACCCTTTTATTAGTCAAAAAAAATCTGGACAGTATACTAAAATTTGTCTGTGAATATGCTTATGATACCCAAACTTTAAATTCCCTCTCTGTTAAATTAAGCCCCCAAGGACTTAAAATATTCCAAACGTAGCATTTAGAATCTATAGTTCCATGTAAATGCCAATGAACTGGATAAAAATTAAGATAGTTATTCTGCTTTTCAATACATGCTTGTCTGGGGGAATGGACTGGATAATTTCAGATTTTTTTTTTTTAATATTGGTGATTTGCAGTAAATAATATATGCTTGAGTACTTTGCCATCATTTCCTTTTTTAGATTCCACTAGGTACAATGAATATATATCTTAAATTTCTGTAGACTAATACTTTCCCCAGTCAATTTTTAAAAAGCTCTTCTCCATGAACTCTGCTTTTTATGTCGCAGATCATCTTTCCTCAAGGAGTTGTACATGAGTCACTGAAGGTTTATGTCAATTTAGGGAATTCTGTGCCCCCATCCAGCTGTAATGCTAACCATTGAACTCAGAACAAAGTGAGAATCTAAGTGATGAACAGCAACACAAGACCTTCAGTCTGGTAAAAATCTGATAAACATTTAATTGCTTAACATCCATGAACAGGAAAAGCTTATAAAAGTAATAATTTAACAGTATACAAATCCAATTTACTATTACCAAACTTCTTTTAGCATGAAGTTGTCACTATTTGGACAAATACAGTCTAGACAGTAAAATGCATAATGCTAATATATCTAAGACAATGAATGTGTTATCACAAACCGATCTGACATGCAAAAATATAGGCTTCAAAATTGTTGGAATACTTCCAGATACATAGACAAATGATACCTTTGACCAGATAACAAAGAACAGAGGACAGAGCAAGGCAGCTGTTGGGTTGTTTCATTTTTGGTGTGGGTTTCATTTATTTGTTTTGGGGTTTGGGTTTTTGTCTTTTTTTAAATTTTCGAATATGCTCTTAAGTTTTCGTTCCTAAAATTTTCATATGCTGAACAGCATTTGAAAGATACAAGGAGTTGAAAAGAGTAGGCGCTAAGGAAGGTAACAGAATGAGCCAATACAGAAGGTAAAAGTGATTGTCTTGCACAGTCATCACTTTCTCAAGTACTGATAGAAGTATGAATTTTATTCTGTCCATATACAATAATCTTCAAGTATTTTATATGCAGGTGGTGCGTTTCCAAAGTTTAATGAAGAAGTGCTCTTGTCTAATCATTAGGTGTCCAAAGTAAGTAATTTATTAAAATGATTTTTCAACTATTTCAATAAGTGTGAATTGTAGTACATGTATTGTTCTTGGAGGTGTTAAGGCTCTGAATGCTTTGAGAATTCAAGTGGACTTACTAATGCTGCATTACTTCTCACTTCAGAACATTTCTGAACATGCTCTAAGTACCACAACAAGAGCATAGCTGGAAAAAAAAAAAAAAAAGCCCTCATGAGGCTTCATGTATTGGGTTTCAGTAAGATCTGCATGCACAAATCTGACCTGAGCTATTTGTCCATTTAAATATTTTCTAAACTTTTCTTCTGCATCAGTTCCAAATAGAGTACAAAGTTTGAAGAAACAAGTCTTTGCAGAATCAAATGACAACTATTCACTCTTTTGTGATTATATTCAGAGCAGACTGTGAGACAAAAATCAACTGTACCATCCCCTAATTTAGGACAAACACATGTCAAACAATTCTGTTTAATTCTGTGTGTGACAGTAATTTCCAGGATAGCGATTTTTTTGAGATTTCTGATTTCCATTTCTTGCAACCCATTTAAAATGATTAACTTTACACACTAGACCTCACTACACTTCAGTGATTTAACTATCGTGTCAAATAATTCATGCTTCTTGTATCTCCACAAATCAGTGGATTTTCTATATTAACATTTTGTTAATGGGTGTTAATGTTTTCACCAGTTTCATGCAACTTATTTTAAATAACATGCTGCATGTAGTGTGATTTTTCCCTCATTTTTGCTCTGAAATAGAATCTTACTATCCTTAGAAATTAATTAAAAAATGAGATTTTCTGTATTTCACCAATCATCTCTGCTTAAATAATTGACTAATGATGACAAAAGCTCAGATAGAAATTCTCAGCTATTCAGCCCAGTATATCTATTTAGGATATTTATTAGGTCTATTTAGGCATATTTTATTTAGGTTTATTTTGTCCACCTATTTAGGAGGACAGAAAAATATCACAAATGAAATTGGGTATTCTGCTTTTCTCTTAGTATGTATAAATCAGTAAAATGCAACTAAACTGTAAAGCCTTTTTCAATTTTTCTGTCATTCCTGGGTGCTATTAAATATTGGTAAGTACTAGATTAAAAATTTTCCAATTTGCAGTTTCAGACTCTCTAATAATTTTTTGTTTATTGCATTTGTGCAGAAGCAGTTTGTATTTAGAATTCATACTGTCTGTACTTAAACCTCCTCAAACCTTGTGCTTAGTCAGTAACTGCAGAAAATCAGATTTAAAGTTGCCCCAACTGTAATTGTATATGTATAATTTGGCCTCTCGTGGCTGCTTACAAACTTAGAGAAATCAACACCTTTTATATCAGCAACTAAGCTCACTTAGGTCACGTGCAGGTGAGCACTCAACAGTGTGAGTTCAAGCACTACAACCATAGTCAGAGGATAAATATAATTTAAATACGCATGTATCTCCCTGTGTGGGTATCTACATAGATGGACACAATATTCTTTTCTTGGAAACAATTTTCTTTTTTAAATGTGTATTCTTACTGTTTCATAAAACACAAGTTAAAAGGAGCACTAACAGACATCTAAGTACTCACAAGAAGGGAAGGACCAGGCATAAGGGGAAAATTAGGTCACATAATTTATCCAACTCCCCTTATCCCCTTACTTATTTTGGTTATGAAAGATGAGAAAAAAATTCCAGAAACTGAGCTCCTTGATGGTTATTTTGCAGACAGTATACTACAACCTCGTCACTCAATTGTCCCTGTGTGCTCAACACTGGACAACAAATAATGACTTGAAAATTTCCCAATTCCCATATTTTCCCCACTTGTTGCAGTGTAATTTGACAATCTATTCTAACCCTTTATAATGAATCCTTCATCTGAATTAGCCACCAAAACAGACCTTTCCAGCTTCACATATTTCCAATACCATTTTCTGTCAACCCTTGCATGAAGCAATTCAAGCTCTTGATTTTGACAAGAGCTAAAAAAGCTACTGAGAACTTGAGAAGGACAGTCTCCTGCTTCTTGATCATGCCCAGTGTAAAACTATTGTACCAAGTCTTCTATGGACACAATGTGGATTAGCCTCTTTTTCAGGAAATGCCGGTGTTCGCGGTTCACATATACTCTGGCTCAACACATGCCATGATGGAATGAAGTATTCCAACCCAATCTGTGGATCAGTGCTTGCACAAACAACTCAGTAGTAGGATTTACAAGTATTTTTAGTTACAAGAAGTTCTCAATCCCACTGCTGTCCCAGCAGCATGCCCAGAGAACATGTTCAAGCTCTGATTTTCTTTCCCAAGGCTTTACAGTTACAAAATGGCAAGACACACAACCTGGCACAAATCCCAGCACTACACTAACTTTTTAGTACCTACTAAATCACAGTGACCACAGACAGTCGCAAAGAAAGTGTCATCAAATTTAAATGCGCAAAATCAGCAATTATCCTTAACTACATTCTCAGAAATGACTAAGCTATTCCTCTCTGTTAACACAAACAAATAAGATAAAAATCAAACTTTGCCTGATATAAAGGATGGTAAATTTTCTGTCCAACCACATACAGTCAAACTTTTAGATCTTATTTAGAGAGACAACAACTTTAATGTTAATAGAAAGAAATGTTTAACCTTAAATATCTTCTCAAACATCAAGTATTTTAACTATATTGAAGTCCAAAGAACGTGCACAAGCTTTAATGAACCCTGTAATTTAAGGTGACACTCTTTGATATTTGGCAGCAACTTATTTTTTAGGGTTTAACATATATATGTTTTATCTCACTTTAGGAAGTCATATGCCAGAGAACTTACCTATGAAAACTTTTTTTTCAATTCAGAAGTTTAAGAGAAAAGGTGAAAATAAAATTGTACTGAAAGACAATTCTATTCAAGGTCAGAAAAAAATTCATGCTATGCTTAATGTTTTTGTGTTTGTTTTTTTGGTTGTTTGTTTGGCTTTTTTTTTAAGTAGCTTTTTAATCATGGCACAGTGCTTCTGAATAGGATTCTAGTACAGAATAAAGCCACCATGGCTACAAAATGTAATGAACAAGACAATTTTCACACACACAGCCAAGTATATTCAGCATTAATAAAAATCATGAGTTGACTAAAACAATATTTATCTCCACAGTCCTTTACTAAATGTTATCCTATAAGATTTTTCCCTTTATTGAAATAAAGAAAAAAAATACATATTCTTAAGAAGACTCACAATACAATTTATGGGTTTTTTTTGTTTTGTTTTTTACTTCTGTTGAACACTCTAGCCACTAAAACAAGCAGGAATTTTATATATACACTCAAGGAAGTACTATTGAACTAGGTCTTCAAAATAACCTGAAAAACACATTCATCCCATCTTAAAAACAGTGTTTTGAAAGCAAAATAAGTTTGTGGTTTGTTTTTTTTTTTTTTTTCTCTATGTGCACTACTGCTGTGCATACTGAAACAAGCTGTAAGTTTCAAAGAGATTAGGAAAAAATACATTTGTTTATTAAAACATGTTAAATTCAGATTGGTCGCTTATGTGCTGCATTTATATACTCCTGAAAAATTAAATCTGCTAACACACATTCCTTGAATCCAGCACTGTGCTTTGGGCTTGATATAGATAAATAGAATTCTGTTCTGCACTTTCCCTGCTGGGGGCAATATGACTCCACTTGTTTTCAATGAAATCACATGAAAATGGGAAAAACTAAAAGCCTTTTAAAATACTGGATTCAGTCCTTACTGGGAGCGTTGTCACCAAAAATGTCTTGATGAATCTTATCAGTAAGTGTAAAGAGTCACTTGAAGTGGCTAGAGAAGGCTCGTTAGATGCTTTCATGTTTGGTTTTATTTTTTTTACTATCACTTTTGTCACAGAATAGGAGGAATAAACCACCACCAACAAAATCACTCTAACCAGTTAAATGGTCAAGTGTTGTACATATCAGCTATGATTTATATAAAGAAACATCACAATCTTGCAAAATAATAATGTATGTTCTTCAAATCCTTTGCAAAACTGATTTTTTTGTGGACTTCTTCTGAAATTATATTGAAAAAGACATTAAAGAGACAGAAGTAGACAAATAAGAACTAAAATGAATAGGCATGTCAGATAAAACACAGTATTTAGAAAACCTTCTAGCCACATTAGTAAAGACTACACTTATAATTTATCAGTATTTTTGCTTAAATATTTTGTTGCAAAATCTAGGTTTAGGTATTCAAATACATTCAAATAAATGCTTTTTACTTAGTTAAGAAGTTGCAATTTAAAATGCAAACTACTGAAAGATTTAACTAAGAACCTAATTAAATAGATTTGATGAGTTGAAATTCAGATATACTTTTTCATTCAGTCCTTTGATTATTATTTTCTTGTTTATTATGAATTGTATTTACATGTATAGCATTTAAATGTATACATGTACCTCCTAAAAGATGCCATTCCATTTATCATGCATCATCTGCTTCAAATGCAGGTAAATCTGGGGTTTACTTTTTTTTTTTTTTGTATCGTGTCTGCAGATGCTTATAAACTTTGCCAAACTTCAATCTTTCATCCTGAAGTTTTATATGCTACTATCACGCTTCACACATCTCTGCACTAAATAAAGAACACTCTGCCCCATTTCCAGAAATATTCAGCTGTAGGGAGGAGAGCAATGGCTTATTATTTAAATATAGTGATTAAATAAATCTTTTAAAAGAACCGTGTGATGTCTACGTGCTTTACAATTAGACGTATTTGCTTGAACTCCACACAATACTGAAAACTGGAAGAAAATTAATTAAAATCCATTTTCCTTTGAAGTCCCTGAAAAACATCAAGTTCCACACACAGAGGTGTAGTCGATCATTCCTCTAAACACTTTATCTGTACGAAGCTTTCTGTTATTCAGTCATCAACGCTATGTAAAACCCTTCTTAGCTTTTCTATTTTCCAAATATTTGGTGAATTGAGATGGAGGATAAAAATCAGTACATACAGGACTTAGAACTCAACTGATTTTTAAGTTTACTTACTTCAAGAGTAATTTTTATCCTCCTTTCAAACACAGACTAGCATTTTGTTGTCTGCATGGCTGATGGAACAGCATATATTTGAAGAACAGGTGTTTATGTTAAAACAGCATATTTTATTTGAGCAAGGGACACACAGACCTTGAAGGCAGAACATTAGGAATGCAGTCTTAAAGAGAATAGTGACCATACCCTTATAGACATTTTACTGCAATACTCAGGGTGAGCTAAATCATTGCTCTTTAGTAAGCTAGTTCTTCAAGGAAAAAATGAACAGAACTCAAGTGCTCTGCCGAAATAAAGCGACAAGAAGCAGATTCTTTCATTTCCAAATACAGACTTCAAGTTACATTTGACTCTTTGGAGGGGTAGCTATTAACTCTGGATACCTTGTGTATTGTCTGCTACTTGAAATTTTGAAAAATTTTTTGGTAAAACTAAATGATACCACTGAAGAATTTTAAAGTAAATCTATTACACTGTTTGGATGAGGAAAACAAGAACAAACTTTAGCACAATTCTGAAAGAGTAGCACCTCAGTTACCTCTTGCTGTCTCGTCGGGCCACACAAGCTTGCCTTGCGATAGCTCCACCAGAACCTTCCTTGAGATGATTTCAGCTCCCTGAAGGCCAGTAAATACATAACCAACAAGCCATTTGATATTGACAAAAGAAGGTGGCCTTGTCCCTCTTCCCTACTCCTCCCACTCCTATTCTGCTATTCCTTCCTATCATCCTTGCCATACACAACCTTGTTCCATTCCTCATGCCTTTCCTAGCACTATTTGGATCTATCTCATGAGCCAGTTTCACTCAGCAGAATAGCTCAAAAATTTCCCCAAATTACATGCAGTTGTATGCAGTACTAGTGAGAGTTTGCTGATTTTCTGAAGGGAGCCCAAAAGGGAAGAGTAAAAACTCAAAGGAAGATGGCAGAGGGAAGGAAGGGAGATTCTTCTCCCTTTTTTGGGGGGAAGTGGCTAGAATACATATTTTTGAAAGCATTTTCCAACTCAAATTAGCATAGAAAAATTAAACCTCTCAACTAGTTATTTCAGCTCAGATATGAGATAAGGACCTATGATGGTGTAGAGGGAACTCAGGCATCTTCTTTCATGGACCGGTATTTCTAGTTAACATCATTGCTTAAGGCTCTGAAGTGAACAGAAGCCCCTTCTCTATAACAATAACATCTCAGGGAACCTTTTTATCAATTCCAATGGCTTTCTGTGAGAAAACCTGCATATTTTGGGTTCATTCCCTCACACTTCCTGACATAGAGATAGCAACTTAAGATCAGCTGCAGCCATGAAGATTTTTAGACATCAGGAAACAGGCAGCTAAAACCTTGAAGTTTTCAATTTTCAGAATACTCTGACAAGTTATAAACATTAAGTAAGGTCCACTGGAAAGTTAAATTAAATTCTAACATAACCCAGTCATTTATTTCTATGCAACTAGCCCCTTGTTGTCTCCTCCCCACCATCTCCCCAGAATACCCAGATCCTTAGGAAGCTTACTATTAAAGCAACGTTAAGAATCATTACCTGTTTCCATTTTAATGAAATAAATATTATACATAGTTTTGTCTTCCCCTCACACACTTGGCAAAAGAAAACAGATTTCTGTATTAAAAAAGATTTAACTGATTGAGACCTTACTAGAAAAGTGAAAGGAAAGAGTTTATTCAAAGGCTCCTTCAAAAGTGAGAAGAATCCTTGCAGTTGTCTTACATATTACATAACTTTTATATAAAAGAAAGTTTCAAAGTGACCAAATAGCTCTAAGGAAGAAAAATGGCTAGACTTAAATAAGTTGCAAGAAAAAAAAATAGCGGTATATAAAACTGTGAGACAGAAAGATGATTTGGGCCTTAGGGCACAGCACAGTAAAAAAATAAAAAAAAAAACAAACAAACACCCACAACAAAAAACAACCTAAAATGTCTTCACTGCTGAAAGACAGAGGTCATGTTATGCCCCCTTTCTCACCTACTCTTGCTGCTATCCTTACACTTCAGCCTGTTCCCTGTTATTGGGTATTTAAATCTCAGTGTCTTCTTCCTCCTGAGCATAACATGTGAAGGGGAAAAAAAAATTATTTAGTTCTCCACTGTGGAGGTATCCATGTGATCTGGATAACAGCAGCTGATATGGCAGGGATGTGAGAGTGAAGAGCCTGTGAAATGAACATTCAGAACTGCCTATGAGCATGTTTGTCTAAAAATGATAATGCTAGAGAAACCTACAACCCTTGTTCAGATTAAACACTAACCAGGAGACAACCAAGAGGTTTTAAAGAGCCATCTCAAAAAAAAAAAAAAACCAACATAAAAAAAAGTATTTGTTATAGTAGGGACAGAAAAGAAAATAGTTGAGTAGAGAATGAAGTCCAGTTTGAATCCTGTCTATCAACACCAGAAATTGGCAATGCCAGAAATCACTGACACCCCCTCCCCACCAGTCTCTGCATGTGAAAGTTTGGGTATTTTCTCACCAGCATGTGGATCACAGGGGTAGCACATGCACACAAAATGCACTCACACCTCCAAAGACAAGTAAATAGGGGAAACCTCAATTCCAGAAGAGGACACGTTTGTGACCCACATGTCCTGTGAGGAAAGGAGATGTATGCCACTCTGGGGGTTGCTGGTAGAGTTGCACCTTCGGGGGATTATGAATTGCTTCAATCCCAGTTCAACAGAAACCACGCAAATTGAGAATTTTGTGGGTTTTTTTGTGGTGAGGATTAGTGGTGGGAGTACATTGCAGGTTTTGTAGTTGTGTGTGGTTTTTGTTTTCTCCTGCAATACCCCACATCAGAGACAGACAAATCCAGACCTGTAAATGACTTTGGCAAGTAGAACTTGGACTTAGGTTGCAGTTCGACTGCAGCCTGACAATGTCCTGTCAGCTGCCAGCATCCTATCCTCTCCAGTAAAGCATCCCAACTTAGAGCTGGTGCCAGTTTCCAGTCACTCCGTGAACCATTTCCTGAACAATTTCAGTGGCAGACATTAAATAACCCCTCTTGGATGATCCAGGTACTTTGAGTGGGCCTAAATACGCAGCCAAAACTGAGGTGACGCAGCCCCTCGTTCATTTGGATCGATAGAGGTGTCCAGGACTTAGATAACAGGTAATTCATACAATTTTAACACAAGCTAAACCTTTAGACATCAGCTGCTATCAGTTTGTTTTACAATCACACCCAATAAATCCATGTTACTCTTTTATTGGTTATCAACTATAGCAAGCAATTTTAATATAGTATTTTTGGTTCAGTTCCCTACTATTGCTGGGATTTGAGTCCCTTTCTCTAATTCTGACCATGCCCTAGGCCAATTTTAGGAAAGGCCATCACTGTTGATCACAGTTCTCCCATCAAAGACGTGCCACAGTGAAGAAAAGCCAATATTAGTTAGGTAAAAAAGAAAAAATGTTTACCCTGTGATCCGCTCCCTTGCACAAGAACTTCTTCCTAAATTTTGCATGAAGAAGCCAATGAAACAACAACCAAATTCATAGAACAGGTTTGTGCCACCTGATCCAACTGTCAATGAATCCCATCTAAAGATCTGCGTTTCTGGCCAACAATGCCATCTGCTTCCCCTTCTAACCAATCTGGTTCTACACCCAGCCTAAAGATAAGCCACAAAGGACTGTATGCTAAAAGAAATTAGTAACTGTTCTGTTCTCCAGCTTTCTACAAGCATTTACTGACAACAGTACAATAAGATACTGCAAATTGTTTCAGGGACATATATATGTTTAAATCCAGATTCCTCAAGAAATTAGTGTCTCTCTACAAGTACTTTCAGAGACAATATTCAGAAACTCTAATTTTAATGAAAGTAGTCTTCCTAGCAGATCTCTGTAACTGAGGGAAAGAAAAGGCCTCCCCCTCTCTATACCTAGGTATGACAGCAGATGAATTCATTTGCAGCCGGTGCTGAAGAAATCATGCCCACACCCCCTGCATTTCAGGAAGGATTACCCTGGGCCAATTGAGTTGCTGCTGTACAAGGAACCCAGCTGTGCTCTCCAAGAATGCAAACTGAGATCTCTTGAAGAAGACTTGAGTCCAAGCACAGAGTGAACCTGAATGGAAGTGCTGATGTAGACAAAACCATAGACGTAGCCTTAGATCTCCATACTTGGAAATCTCAGTTTGTGTCTCCATAAGTAGTTATCAGATTCTCTAAATGAGGAATGAGTTATTCATATTTGCGTATGACATGAAGTACCATAGTTGATCAAGGTAAGTGATGTTATGATATGCAGAAACTAAGAAAAATTCCATTAAGAAAATATACTATTCTATCAAAATATAAAAACCCCCAATCTCATAACAAAATAGAAAAAAAAAACCACAAGAATGAAACAACGCACCCCAAATCAAACTATAAACAAACAACTTTTTGCCTAGAAAGCAAAACTAAGAACATAAACATATGAAAAAGTCATTTTGTAATATCCAGATCAACTACACTGTCAAGATGTGAAAAAGAAACATAAACCAGTCAGCTTCATAATGAAATTAAGAGGAATGCTTTCTGAGTTTTTAGCAATTAATTTACATAACACTCAGGTGTTTTTTATTTCACTATATCATGACAGTTATCTTAGTAGTTAGATTTTGAAATGAGGACTTTTGCCCTATGTAAAAGGAATTTATATACGAGTCTTCTGTTCCCACCAGTAAAACAAAACTTATATTTGTAGATAAAGTTACAAAGTATAATCATTTTACTTTGAATGCTGCTCTTCAATTACAAAACATCTGAAGTGAGTATAGGTATAAATGTAAAAACTATGAATTAGTGAAATCTTCCCCACAGTATGTCTCCTTACCCATTAGCAACTACTGAAAATGAGATAACTGCTATTTAAAGATCTTTCAGCTATCTAAATACATAGCTGTCCCATGGTTTGTGCTAACAAAGTTTCAAGTTAAAATCAAAATTTTTTAGAACAGTTTTGTATAAATGTTATCATTAAAATCTACCAGAACATTTTATAAACTCATTCTTGGCACCACTAAGTTACTTTGCTTGAACCACTGAAAAGTCTTTAGCCAGATTTTACTAAGCAGAATTTTCTAGCAGTCTTTAAGCAGGACATATTAAAAATACTGTATCCACATAACAGACTAGTATTGAGTGTTCTGGAAGTGCTCTTATCCATACTTATTATGCAAATTGTCCTGGCCATTCTTTGCTTCATGAAGTAGGTAGCTGAGAAACAGAACCAAAGTAAAAAACAAGTGCAAACAACAACAACAACAAAAAGTGCCTTTCAGGTTGTTTTTTTCCAATTTCTCCAACAGTTGAAAGCTTTGTATAATCAGGATTTTAAGGGGGAAAAAAAAAAAAAAAAAGAGAGAAGATCTCATTTGTAGCAATGAATACACATAGAAAGGACCAACCCTCAGGAATGCATTGCTTTGAAAGTTACTTTACTCACCTAACCCAGTATGCATGCAGCTCTTATACAACTCCAAAAGTTACTTTGCCTTTTCTTTCCCCAAAAAAGCCCTGACTTGGTCTACAGACCTTTGCACGACAAACTGGTTTTCAAACAATAAATTCTGCTAAGACTCTGAAATAGCCCCAACATGGGATACCTATTAGAATGGGCTAGAGACTCTAGTCTCCTAAAAGTTTTCACGTTTCTTCCTCTGAAGTGAAATCTCATGTCTAAAACACACACAGAATATAATTTGGTGATTCCAATAGTGGAAGATACATATATGTATAAATGTATTATAACGGCATTCTTAATATTAAAAGGAACTAGAAGTCTCTGAGTTGAAAAATATGGGCCTTATTTTATACTACTTTAGGACAAGGATTTTTAACCTGTGGAAGTGAGGCTTCTGCAATAACTGTATTTTAATTACTCCACAACTGTTTTGAACCTTTTCCCCATTTTTAATAAATTCTGAATATTTTTGATATTGAATTTCCCACATCACCAGCTGAACAGGAAATCTTATTGAGAGTTAACTCTGGTGCTCAGGTTGCTGCTTAGTCTATGCAGGGTCCCAAAGCAGCTTAAGGATACATTTTGACTCATCCATCTGGTTGTGAAGGGGTAAGGGAAGTAGCTAAACACACTATCAGGAGTGTAGAAAGTGCAGAGGTAGGACCTTGAAGGTACTGCGAAAAAGTGAAGTCTAAGGAGTCTGAGAAACGCAGAAAGGATTCTGTCTTGTTGCAGCATGTCTCCCTTTGTGTTGCACACAGGAAAAGTGTAGACTTCAATGATACTTCAATAAAATTATTTTAATCATGCCAAAATAGATGTTGAAAGCAATATCGGTCCCTGAAGCCACTGAAGAACCAAAACACATTAAGTATAAATCCATAAATTTTATAGTTGTGTTTACAAGAATTTGTCCCAAACCTGACTGAAATGACTATTTTTCCTTGAGTTCCTCTAGAGAGGAGGAAACCCAGACCTGAAGGACAACAGACATGTCAACTCTTATACATGAGTGTTTGCAATGCCTCTCTTCAGAGACTTTCCTGCACTGCCTGTAGTCCACCGCACACAAAGACAATGCTTTAGTCATCTAAGAATTTGTGTCAGAAAAGCACTTCTATAAAGAATAATTGAGCAGCTTCCTCTTAGATGTCTACTTAAAAACATTACCTGATGATTTCTTAATAGTCTGCAGTAAATAACTACTGCATTGTTTGTGTTACCAAAACAGTTTTAGATAATTTCTTCATAATAAGAATTGATTGGACAGTTTAAAGAATTGTTAATGTGCAATTAAACTATCGCAGGTATACAAAACCTTAGTAACACACATTGCACCCTTTAGAGGGTGCATTACGTCTACTACATTCTTGCTCTAGGAATTACATTAAATTTTCCTAGAGTTCATGGTTTTGAAAGTATGACATGTAAACACTGATTTTGTTCTGCAGAAAAATCTCTCAAATGTACTCTTTTCAAATCAAAAAAAACCAAAACCTAAACATTTTCTTCAAATTATCTTAAGCATTAAAATTGATTCAGTATAGCTACTCATAAACAGAAGTGACAGAAACACAATCTTGAATAAAATTTTCTATTTCCTACACATCATATGAACATATATCCAGTTCTACTGCATGAAAAAATAATTTTCTAATTTTGAAGAAGTCTCAAACTTTTCAGTTGCAGGAAGAACCAGTATAACATAGGCAATGCCTGCACAGTCTTAACGCAGTAGCCTTCAGGAAATGTCCAAGAGCCTTACGTTCTTAGGTGACCATGGAACTATAAGATCTCCAGCTCCATCTGTGAAAAGTTATTAAGGAATCTAAGTGCTGCATGCACTTGGGAGCACTTGATTCTTGCTTCAGCTACGTTTTGAGGACTTATTGAGTAGCTGATGGAAGCACAGTGATTGCTAACCCGTTTTTAGTTTGAATGATAGGATGAAGCGCACATGCTGAAAGCAAGGACTGGAAAGTCTTCTGCATAAAGGAGTTCCTTCACCATCAGCTGACAAAAATCATGCTCTTTCTAGCACTATGAATATTTTTATCTTTCTGTAAAGTAGCCTGGCTTTCTGAAAAGAGTTTAGAATTTTCCTAAACAAAAAATGGTAGAGTTTAGAATATCCCTTACCAACAAAGAGCAGACTTAGTTGTTAAAGTAGTCTTCTAGGGCAAAGGTTTGAACTCTGTGAGCCATGGGAGAACACTTGCAGGGGTAAAATATTGAGCAGGTTTTCAAAGTAATAGGTACCACACTAAGCCTCACGTCATTGCAAAGTGTAATTCAAACTTGTTTTGGTTTCTTTTTCAAAAGGAAGAGTGAACCAGTTTTTCCACAATATCTTGGCTTCCAAACAGTGTAAAACAGTCTTCAATACCACCGCTTGTTGTTCTCTCAGCTGCTACAGCTAATCTTGAGTTTCTTTTGTTACCCAGCTTACAACGCACTCAAAAAAGAAACTAATCCGCTGAAAAACCCCACACCAGTCACTGCATTTTGAAACAATTACTGCTCAAACTTAAAACATGTTTCTGCACACTAGGTGTGGTTATATTGCAACCTAAGCAAGCGTGATTGATTGCTGCTGCAGTTCTATCCTACTGTCCTTCCATATCTTCCTCCTTAGCATTAAGACTTGTTGGCTCCTAGTGACAGTGTTTCAGCACAGCTATTACAGATAGAATAAAATACATAATTAAAAAAAATTAGATTTATTTTTCTTCTTAAAGGTATCTGCCTAAACAGTCCCCTAAAGCATCTAAGCACAGGGGTGGAAAAGCATTTGTAGATGATGCACACAAGTCCCATTCATGTCTGGCAAGATGACTGAAGGCAAACATCAGTCACATAGGCTGTCATGGAACAGCAGTGACAAAGGACCTACAGATCCAGTGCTAAAACAGTAAGACAAGTGTCTGAGGTTGGGCAAGAACTGATGAAACCTTTGGGAGTAGGATCTTTAATTTCATCACCAAAAGGAGGAAAAAAAAAAAAACAACACACACCAAAGAGAGAAAAAAAGACATTAGGTAGACCCATACTCTATAATCAAAGAGTAAAACACAACAGCAAAAGCAAGACAATTTTAAGTTCTTAACTTCTGAAATGGCCATAAAATAACAGCCAAATAATTTGTCTCATACATATTTTCAGAGGTGAAAGGAGTTGGAAGATGACGGAGACTACAAGCATTCAGTAGCATTACAGCAATATATTTTTATGGTAAATATTTTTTGAGAACAAGTACACCTTTTGCGCTCAGCTACTGCTGAGGCTGAGCAAGGAGAAGACTAGCTTAAATAGGAAGGGTAGCAGATCAAAAGGGATTTGGGGATTAAAGAATTTGGGCTATCTAGGTTTGGTTCAGATCACATGCATAATCCGGCAGAAAAGTATGCCAAGCATGTGATGAAACATCAAATTTCCCAAAGGTCAAGCACGTGCTCTTCTCTCACAAGAATGCTATCTATGTTTTACAAAGTCCATTTTTTCCCTCATTTGGAAGACACATTTCAACAGAGATCTTTTCAAGAAGCTGCAATGAGTGGGCAGGTAAACGAGAATTTAAGTTCAAATTACCTAGAAGTTTTATATACATATACACACACACACACATACACATATATATAGCCACCTTCCACTTTTAGTGCTACGTGTTTTAAGCTGATATTCAACTACCTTGCAGCTTGAAGGAAGGGTTGACTCAATAAGAATGTGACTCTGAGTTTTACTTCACATGGCAGGTGATAAGGAGAAAAAAAAAATGTTGTAGAAGGAGCTGTAGAGCTCGAGTTATCTGTAAAGTAGGGATTAGATTAAAACAATCTTCAAAGTTTCAGTGTAAAATATTTTCCAGTTGAATGGAATGAATGTGAATTGCAAACTCTCATTTATGAAGAAAGCAAGCTTTAGAAAGTGCTAAAACAATTTCTACAAACAGACAAAGTGACTGTGAACTGATAAACGGAGAAAATAATTTGGAGAAGTAGAAAATTCAATGCTTCATTTTATTTTGTGGTTATAGACATTAGGACAAGCTAAACATTCAAACTGTTTTCTAAAAAAAAAAAAACAAGCTTTCTGCCTTTTATATGGGTTGTGCTGACAGCTGGGGTAAAAAGAGTTGTTTTAATTAAAACTCTACTCTAGGGAAGATCTTGTGGAACCAGCATCTGTAGATGGCCTGATGAATCTCCAGTAAACAAACAGACAGGGTGATTTAGTACAAGTGTCAGCGTTGTAGAGGATTACAAAAAGCAATTTTGCTGGCATTTCTGAATATTCTGAATATAACACAGTACTATTTCTAACAAAACCACATCCAAAATGCAACTGTTTCAGGAAATACAGCTGAAGTAAAAGCTCCCCTACTCGTACACTAGTTAAAAACATCTAGAGTTGTATGGATATAGTTTATTCTACTACATCTCCTAACACATTTTGCACTAATCTGACTCCTAGCAACAACAAGTTTAATACACACAAACACAGAAAACCAGATCTCAAAACATTTTTTTCTGAGGGAACATAGCAGTTTGAAAACACTAGCACTTGCTTTTGGCTTTAGATACTCCTATAGGAGAGCCGGCATTTTGTAAAATAAACTCCAGTTTAGACCATAACGAGGCAGTTGCATTAAAAAAAAAAAAAAAACCCACAAAAAAAACCACCAAACAAACAAACAAAGAAACAACAAAACAAAAAAAACCCAAACAAAACAAGAGACATGCATACATATTTTAACACGTCATTAAATGCCATATCTGGAACAAAATTTGGGAAAACGATCTGTTGAATCACTTACAGATTCCACCACTGGCATCAGATACCTTCGTGTACTACAGATTTTGTAACAGTAGTTATGGCATAAAAGTAATTATGCCTTTTTCTATTCAGTCTTAAGCTCCTGATGTTCTTATAATTTTTCATTTTCAGTATGGTTCAGTTCATAATTCTCATACTTTGAAAGCATTTGATACTGACTTCTATACAGTGTTTACATCACCTTGCAGACTCACAAGGAGGTGGGTTTTTTAAACTATGATATTAAGTGTTTCCAATATAAATAATTTTAAGCCACTTCACAACTAAGTGTCTTGTTAAAACATGCTGACCAATATAGCCAAATCGAGCAATGCTACACAGAATATGCCTCTCGCGAGGCCCAAGGATGCATATGCAAACAATCTGACTTCCGGATCCGAGCTTGAATGTAGAATAAAGTTGCAGAGTAGCAACTTCAGGCTTCAATACAGGAATGACCTAGTTTAATGCACAGATAGTAGAAGAGTAAAAGGTGTGAGTAAAAAGTAGTTTGGCCATACTGGAATTCAAATACTTGCAACTTCTGTTTTTCAACATCAACACAAAACACCATAGCTCACCATATAAGACAAGTATTTGATAAAAATACTCTGTTACCTGTAGTTATTTATGCAGAACTCAGGAGGAACATGGTTTCCACCAATAACGTTTCTACCAATATAGTCTCTATTAGTGTAACGCTCATTAGGGATAAGGCACAGTTTAAGTGATATCCTGTGCTTAAAATTCCACATGAAGATTTCATAAAACATTAGGGATGCTTGGGTTCTAAACTTAGAGAAGGCGTATGTTCGGTCAGATTAGAACTTTTCTGAAACAGGTGTTATGTGGTTAGACTATAAAGGCAACTGGTAGATGGATGTAGAGATGCTTGCAATATCAAAAAGACTTAAGATTTTTCCTGCTGTTATTGATACTATAAAACATGAACTAAACAGCTTCATTATGTTGAATACAATTGGACCTCAAAGTTCACAAATAAATACTGTTGTAATAAGGAAACAAGATCAAAATATTTCTCGCAGTGCTTTTTTTCTTTCATTAATGTAGACACAAGGCATGTGTTTACACATGTGTGTATGCATGCACAGGTGTATTTTCTGCTTGCATATAATTTTACAGTTTAAATACATTTTCCCTATTTTCAATCTAAGGAAATTCAAGGCAGGAGCACTGTGATAATGTAAACGACTGCTAGAAGCCAGCAGTAATCAGTCTCTAATTTCCATTCAGGAAGTGTCCTAACAGTTCAACTCCCTACTTGCTGCCATTCTTACATTCCTGTCCCCCAATTTGGAATAAAGCAAATCACGGAAAGAAATATTAAACTGCAAATAAGCCATGGTTATATTACAGAGTGAAGGGAGAGAAGACAAATGACATCAGAGACTAGATTTCATCCTCTTCTCTCCTTCTCCCACCTCCCCTCCCTGCTCCCTCCCCACCCCAAGCCCCCCATCCCAAAAAAAAAAAGAAAAAAAGAAAAAAAGAAAAAAAAGAGATGGTATTATTAAAACTGAAATCATAGCTGATGTCTCAGAATTGCTAGGAGTACTGAAGAAATATTATATACCTATACTTTAATAGTTTTCCATATACCGTTTAAAAAGAATGCCATATGAATGGGTTTATCATTGCATATTTGCTTTGAGGAATCCTCTTTACAGCCTTTACATGCTTTCAGTTCAGTCACAGCTATTAGTTTCTTTGTGTACAAATTAAGAAATAAAAGTCTTTGCCATTCAGTAATTTACATTGCACTCAGCACTAGTTCATGTTTGACTCCATCTGATATTTTAAAAAAGACTCAGCCTAACATATTATATAGTTACGTATCATTTCAAACAGAAAGCACACTGCATTACAGTTATAATGTTGTCTGCAACACAAGCAGAAATAAATTGAACGTAAACAGAAGGGAAAGTATGCTTTCCTTTAGATCAAGCATAATAAATCACAGCCAAAGGTAAGCGGTTTCCATTTCACTGATTTCCCAAGTATATTTATGCTGCACTGATACAAAAATTATCAGTTGCAACTCAAGTTGCCCTCTCCCCAAAAACTTCATCAGTACTATATGGAACCCAACATTTTTAGAATATTTCTAAACTCTATTAAGATGAATGAACATATTTTTATTCTGATGTTTACCTACTGACCTTTACTTTTTTTTTGTGTGCTACTACACACATCGCTACACGCATGAAATGGATGGGTACGATGAACACAAAAAGAGTGCAGGATGGCACACAGTGAATTACAATGAATGCAAGACACTACTCATTCTGTCCCACTCAAATGTACAGAATGTTACGTTACCTGCATGCTTTTATACAATGTATGCATGTACATACGTCAGCACTGCACTGAAGGTCTTTTGCAAAGATGTATGTTCACCCTGCCTACAGCTAGTCAGGAGACAGAGAAAAAGAACATTCTCAAGCCAGAGTTCTGTGACCATTAATACAGGATCTGTGTACAGCAACAGAAATTTTATTTGTATTAGACATGAGAACACAACTGCACTTTTCCCTCAAATTAGATGGTGCAGACAATACAGTCTCTGTAATGGCTTTGTGCTCTGTACTGGTTACATGATAGGTACAGTAGAACAAATAAGAGTCAATCTGGCATAAAGCCTGACAGTAGCGTTAACTTCTCTAAATTCCCAGAAAACTCTTGAGTTAGAATGTTTGTACTGATCAGTGCTTACCATCATGTAGCTGCAACATTCTTGATTTAGAAGAAGAATCCCTAAAGCCAGGGGTTCAGCCTGCTGTTGAGCTGCGGCCACGGAACAGCACGTCACAACCATAGTGCACACCGTGAGCTACAACTTGCTCCTGTTGAGCCCGTTCGCAGAGACACCCAGCTGCTGTTCTGTCTGCCATTCACCAAGGCTGAACCACACAGAAAGCAAAGGCTTAAAGCAGGAGCAATATCTTGCTTCTTCTGGCTCTTAATTCGTGTTAACACCAAGAATGTTACAGGTAATTTCACAGGTAATGAGTGTATACAATTGTTTTACTGCTTGGCTTTCTTGAGCTTCATCCCTGTACCTAACTTACCTTGAAAGTTTAGCTGTGTAGAAATTGAGGCGAAGAAAACAGTACGCAAGCGAATGCTTATTACACCTTCCTTAATAACAGTTGCTTTTCACTACCTAAACCCAATACAAACTACTAGTATGGCAGGCTTATTTAACAGGAAAAAAAAATCTTTTCCTTTTTAAGTACTACAGACCTTACAACTAGCCTTGAAAATTCCTTCTTTAAAATTTCATTTGTTCACATATAAAGCTATGAAGAAGCTTATCATGCATATACTAGAAAGAAAAGCCTATTTTTAATAGCACTTAATTCCAAAAGTACAAAACACTTTTCAAAGGGCAGGAGCACAGATCTCCTGAGGAATTTCATTATATTTCAGTATAATACATGGACTTTACATTAGTGACAAAATACAGATAAAACTGTCCAAGACTCAGCCATCCCAAGACACTAGTTCATCAGAAACCTGTGCTCCCATTCTTAAAATAAATCACCATTCATCTGAGAACTGTGGATTAAGGGAATAATGAGTGACATAAAAAAGATAAAACAATTTTGGTCTTTTCTATCTGTGAAATTGTTCTCCAGTTTTTGAGGTGTTAACTTTTAAATTAATATGAAATTACATCACCACAAATAAAATACTTCAATATTGGATTTAGAATAAGCATATTTTACACATACTGCCATGCATGCATACAGATTGGGATCCCTGAGAAAGAGTAAGCATAAAGGTAGAGCAGTTGCTTAATAAAATAAATTTCCCAGTGGTCGCTTCAAAGAACGTGTTCCCAATTTGGGATCTAACAATTTTTTTTTCAAGTCGAGTTAATAACCTCCCATTTAACTTGTTTTGTTTCTATTATTTGGTACCACCACTTTGTTCTGTTGGCTTTAACAGTCCCAAAAGTCACAATTACTTTGCAAGTAATTACTAGCATTCCCTGTGATACTAATATCATGCAAGTTCCCAGAATAATAGATTCCCCCTGAGCTGAGGTTCCTACTTGCTATGACTAGCTTATCCAAAGAGCCTTTCCTTGCCCTGTCACGTTTTGAGAGCTGCAGGCTGAATTCAGTTGTTGCCATACAGCACTTTTGACAAGCAACACTCTTGGGACCATCCCTCATCCCCCTAAAAGTGCAGGCTGCATACAACAGAGAAAAGCTGGTCACATTCCTAATAGTGATTCACCCCACTCCAGACAGAGGTTCAAACCTTCAAAGAAAGCCCTATACAGGCTAGCACTTACTAACAGTTCAAAGGAATTAAATAGTAGTGTTGTTTTACGAAGACAAAGAAACACAGAGCAAAAGTTATTTGCCCAAAGAGAGACCAATAACAAAGGACAAGAACGTAATCAAACACCACTAGTTTTACAGCATAACAGGAACTAGGCCAGTTGAAATTTGTCAGTGAGTAGACATTTCTGATCATATGTCAGAAAAGGCACTTCTCTGTCCAACAGAATCCTCTCTTAGGCACATCCACATCACCTATTACACTGGTCTAAATCCTGCAGCTCATTAGGCTGTTATGATTTGATAAGGTTTCTGTCTCCCTGCTAGTAAGTAGAACTCCAAGTCTCTAAATACAAAATACAGGACATTTCAAAAAGGTGGACTCAGTTTGAACATTACACCCTGCAACTTTTTGTGGGGACGTGTCAGACACTGTGTTTTTGTGCCACCATTAGCGACCAATCTGGATGACCTCAAAAATAAATCACAGCAGTGGTGACGTCAGTGGAGGAAGACACTTTGATAGGCATCTGAGATGAAATTTAGTCCATCTTTTTGAAACACCTTGTACTACTAGATCTTTAAGGTGAAAGAATGTTTATTTTCTTTGACTTAAGAAAGTAAAGAACTGGAGAGAAAAAAAGGAAAAGGTCCTCAAAGAACTGCATAAAAAGTCTGAGTTAGCGTATCATGTGTTGTGTGTTTTTTTGGTTGTTGTGTTTTTGTTTTGTTCATTTTCATCAATTTTAGTAGTATACAAATGGAAACTGCTAACAAGGTCACACAGACTCTTCAGTGGTGGCCATTTAGCTTGCCTTCACTAAAGATCTACTTTTATAGCAGTCAGCTTGCCTAAAGACAGGAAACGCATGGCTGCTTGAAGGATTCTCCCCATCAGATACAACACCCCACATGGACACAGCCTCAAAAGTAGGGTGGGGAGGGAAGGGGCTTGCTTTACAGTTTTTGTATGCTAAAAAACAAAACAAAACACCCACACCAAACAGTTTCGCAGCAGAAAATAGACTCGTAAACCCCTAAATCCTTCACTTTCTAGAGAAGCAGCATACATTTGGGAATTACATGGCAAACAGCTCAAATAATCAGAAGCAGTAGTTACAAGGCTGACAGTTCCAAGGATTAATATTGTATGTCTAAATCAACTCCCCTATTCATTAAGCAATGCACATTGCATTCGTGGACATACTCTTGTTAACCACAGAGGTTGAGTCAGACCTCAGTTCAGCATTACTTATGATATTTGCAGTAATCCCATATTTCATAAATTGAAGACTTCTTTCCTCCCTCAGCTGTCCCACCATTCCACCCCAAAGCATAATACATAGTACAGAAAGAAGTGTTTTATCCTCTCACACCAAAGAAAGTGACCTCATATCTTTCATTAGCAGAAGTCTGAAGCAATTTTTACGCATTAGTGTAAAACACTAGCATTTCTCTCTCATAGATTAAAATACTTTTCTTCTTTTAAAAAGTCACCTCCAATTATTTATAGACTCAGTCTTCACAGTGATAAAAATCCTTAAAGTAACTATCACAAGTTGCTCTGCAGAAAATCTGGAGCAATAGCTCCAAGATGTGTGAAAAGTCTTACTTTGTAGAGCTGAATGCTATTTCACTTACACACTTAAAGACAATGTATCAGCATTATTAACTATTTTTTTAAATCAAAAGGGCAAAGTATTTTTAAATTTTACTTTGCAAAACCAAGACTACTGCAATATTCATAACCATTAAGAGAAACAATCTATCACTCCTGCACAGCTAAGTCACAAAGATTAGTTCTTACTGTTCCTTTGATTTTAAAAGGTAATAAGCGCTAACTTGAGTTACCAGTTGTCGCTAATGCAGAATCTGTGCCTTTTTCTAAGTGCTGCATGTGAATCTGCATGTGAATCACTTAAAATATTCAGCTTCATTTAATCTGACAGCTCAAAAATTTACATGTTGATTGTTCTCTCTTTGAGTGCTTGGTATTTAGCAACACCTCCATGCTCCTACTTACATATTACTTTAACAAGCTTAACACAAAACACATTTAAGTCAAATTTAGTGGAATCAGTGTTCAAGTCCAATTAAATTTTAAGAAAGTGATCTGAAAGTCTGTGAAATCTATTAAGTGAATCACATAAGGGCAGCATAGTTTAATGTCAAGAATTCCCAAGCTTGTAAAGCATCACAAATTTTAAAATATAATATGGTCCTGCAAGCTTTGCATATATTTCCAAAGATCATTCTAGTTTGTATAATAACTAATCTCCAGTATACTGAGTCTGCTCTGGTTTCAGAATATACAACCTCTGAATGTCTTCCTCACTGGATATGAAATACTGATGGTATTTTTCATATTTCATGTTTTTGTCAGTGCAGTCTCTTTAACAGAAGACACCACCCTTCTGTAAATCCCAGAAGTTCTCAAGCAACAGAGCTTCTGTATACCCAAGAGCTGTAAAACCTCTGGGTTGGGTTGAGATATTCACCATAAGTCAACAGTCTGAAGCCACCCCAACAATAATGAGGGGAGCTGGAGTAAAAGACTTCAGTGAATTCCAAGCGGCTATTGCCACTAGAAGACCAGTGGCAGAGTTGCTACACAATTAAAGAAACTGAATAATGCTGTATCCTTATTTCTCCTCATTTTCAAACTGAACTGCTTGCAGCACTGTCATACCCATCTCCAGCTATTAGACAGCTGTAGTGGAGAATGTAATAATTAATTACTTGGACAAGAACACTGGCCTCTGTTTTAATGATTGGATGTTTTACACAGGTCCTCATGAAATTGCTCTGATAAAATGCTTTTCCAGATCAACTTTTTTTTTACTTTCTTTCAAAAAGAAGCTGTAAAATGGCAGAATTATAACTTCCCACCAGCCCCATTCCACCTGTAGAACACATTTTTCACAGGGTTCACCACATACTGAAAGGAACAGAGAATAAAAGCAAGGTTCCAGTATAGGTTGGGGAATGACCTATTAGAGAGCAGTGTAGGGGAAAGGGACCTGGGGGTCCTGGTGGACAACAGGATGACCATGAGCCAGCACTGTGCCCTTGTGGCCAGGAAGGCTAATGGCATCCTTGGGTGTATGACAAGGGGGGTGGTCAGTAGATCGAGAGAGGTCCTCCTTCCCCTCTACTCCGCCCTGGTGAGACCCCATCTGGAATATTGTGTCCAGTTCTGGGCCCCTCAGTTCAAGAAGGACAGGGAACTGCTGGACAGGGTCCAGCGTAGGGCAACAAAGATGATTAAGGGAGTGGAGCACCTCCCTTATGAAGAAAGGCTGAGGGAGCTGGGGCTCTTTAGTTTGGAGAAGAGGAGACTGAGGGGTGACCTTATTAATGTTTATAAATATATAAAGGGTGAGTGCCACGAGGATGGAGTCAGGCTCTTCTCAGTGGCAAACAATGATAGGACAAGGCAATGGGATCAAGCTGGAACACAAGAGGTTCCACTTAAATTTGAGAAAGAACTTCTTCTCAGTGAGGGTAACAGAGCACTGGAACAGGCTACCCAGGGAGGTTGTGGAGTCTCCTTCCCTGGAGACATTCAAAGCCCGCCTGGACACATTCCTGTGCGACCTCACCTAGGCGTTCCTGTTCCAGCAGGGGGATTGGACTAGATGATCTTTTGAGGTCCCTTCCAATCCCAAACATACTGTGATACTGTGAAAACTAAGATACTATACAAAGTATTAGCTCGGTCAGGCAAGCTTGAAACTTTTTGAGACAATAAAAGAAGCTTAAAACTTATATCAAAAACAAGCCAGTAAGAGAGAGGAAGTTTAGTTTATCTATACTTTATATATATTTTATGACTATGAAGAGCAATACAACTCCTTAGGGAATTTTTGTGAAATAATTTAAAACTGAGACAGCAATTATTTATGAACACGTGCCTCATTGCTCCTTGAATCATTTCAGCTAGTGTATTGTTACCCTAAGATTCTCATAACACTTCAGCTGACACAGAAAAAAAAAAATAGCTGTCCATGAGAAAGAACAGTATACTACACCTCTTAATTTTCTCATTTTAATGTCTTTTTGAATTATCCTGGAAACCATTTCTTCTCATGCCTGTTTGAATCTGCTGCATTGCAAGACCTGCTTCTAAGTGTAGCGGAGTGAACTGATTGTTTGAAATCCTTCAATGTGTCCAACAAAGAATTACAACAGGATGCAACCTCATTTATTTAATCCTGTAAAATAAACATGAACACGGGAGTACCCAAGCATGGAATGCAGACAATTTTAAAAGCTGAAGTCTCAATAAAACAAAACATTGTTTCCCAATTTATAGTAAAAGACTTCAAGATAACAGTTTAGATAAAAAGTTACTATAATATAGAACATAGTATTAAAAAAAAAAAAAAAAAAAAAAAAATTGCAGTACATAACACACCTGGAAGAAATCTATGTTATATTTGTGCTAACCTTTATAGTATTTGCCTTACCATGTTTTGATTTTAGGTGAAAACATATTTCTTCCTCTCATTACAGGTGCAGGTACCTGATTTTGCAGTTTTTCTCCCACTGAGTAATACCCACACATCCCATTTTCATTTCTTCATGTGCTAGAACCCCCATCAGTCTGGACATTTGAAATGCTTTTAAGGAAGCTTCACTCAAATTTTAGTCACTGCTTTCTTTTCAACTTGGCTTTAAAGAAAACTCACATTTAAATTATAGAAACAGTAACTTCTGTAGTTTCTCAGTTTTGAATAAAACTAGAAGTCCATA
This sequence comes from Patagioenas fasciata, assembly GCF_037038585.1. Classification (NCBI taxonomy): domain Eukaryota; kingdom Metazoa; phylum Chordata; class Aves; order Columbiformes; family Columbidae; genus Patagioenas; species Patagioenas fasciata. Next base: position 36,606,699 of record NC_092523.1, read on the forward strand.
TGGACTGAAAAAAAAAAACAACAAAACAAAACAGTCATTTTGGGGAATTACCCTTTGTGTATATATGTTTTGCAAAAATCTAATGAAATCAAATCTATTTCAAGTCTGACATTTCATTCATCACACACCTCATAATTAATCCACTAGAGTTTGGGAAAGTCTGAAACTTTAGTGCTTTTGTAATGCCCAACACAAGAGATCTGGAAGCCAGGGGATGTACCCAGGAATGTTCCAACAGGGATTCAAGTCAGAGTTGCAGCCTTTTAACCACTGTTTTGGTGGTTGAGCCTCCACGATCATGTAAGCTGGTATAATAACCAGTGTTGGACATCATCAGCTAAAAGAAGGAATATGAAAATGGGGACAATTCCTAGTTAAGAGGTGGGAACCACTAGCACGAATGGCTCCCTTTGGGTTCTAGATCACAGCGATTGTGAAACATGCTTAGGAAATGTCCTTGCATGAATCCATTCGCATGAAGATAAAGTAACAAAAGTTTGAAACGTCATCTGTTTAACCCATCCCACAAGATTTGCAAAATCCAATACCAGAGGTCACAACCATTTTCATTTAGAAAATTATGTTAAGGCAAATTTACACAACATACTTTATACAAAAAGTCCAATTGTTCTTTAGATGATTAATGTATTCAAAATTGAGTCAACACATACACACAAAGTTACACTAGACCAATACAACAAAAACCAAACCAACCTATCCTAAGACACAAGGTGAATTTGGATCAGCAGGTAAGTTGATTGATAATGCTAAAGCTGCAAAGCATAACACAATTATTATGTTACTTCATGTCCTGGGTAAATGTTGATGCAGTCATTATGTAGTCACAAAAAGTTACAGATTTGTGTCCCAAGGCTGCCTATAGACAACCTGGCATATTCCACATAGACCATCTTACAGTGAGTTGAGATCCATTTACCATAGTTACAATAACAGTCAACAGCAGAAATATTGGAAAAAAACCCCACACAATTCTCAATGCTCAGTTAAAATGACTGTTCCTCTACACATATTTTAGAAGACAGGCTGCATTCTGTAGTCTACTTTTCTAATATTTGTCTTAAGACACTTATTTAATTTCTTTAATAACAAAATGCAAACTGAGAAGCAAAAAAGCACTCTTAGATTATGTATATTAATAAATCTCTTCAAGATAACCTAACATCTACTGTAACCTCTATATGAGTTTTCATATACTGTATTTTTATTAATACATATTGCTAAACTAAACATATAGTAGCATAGTATAACCCCAAACTCAGCCAGTACTGTTAGCACACTTCCTGATTCAAACCACCACCAAAATAAAGATCTTATTAATATACTAATTAAGTAGCATTCTAAAACCAATTTTAGTGTGCTAAAAGCTTAAAGGCAGTAAAATAAGAACAAGAAAATATACTTTGTGAATAGCTCAGCTAAAACTGTAATGCTTTTGGAAAATATAAGCAGTACTTTGTTATTCATATTCATGTGTAGGTATTCACATTCACTTTCACTGATATCTATATGCTACTGATAAAAAGCATCTTATGGAAAAACTCCATTACTTATGGACAAAGATCCAGTACCCCTCACCAGCTTGGTAATGTAAGGTCATTCTAATTACCTTCTCCACACTTTATTCTCGCCTCTGTGGCCCTGGTAATCATGAGGGCTCTTTGAAATGCTGATGTAGCATTATACCAATTTATTTTGAAATATGCTATATGTAACACTAATCATTGGAACTGCATATTGGATATTTGCTGAGGTTATGTTTAAAATTATTAGGCTATGTACTACGAACAAGGCAATGGCAATCCCACATATTTGAATGCTACATAAGCAGTATTTTCTGTTACTAAGAGCAGAGAAAGTTATAGTTTTGAAAAACTCCAGGTGTTGGACTGGTTTGTTAAAAAAAAAAAAAATCAGCCTCTAGTGACTGCATTGGATTTACTCGAGCTTCCTACTGACTAGCTAAGGACTTCAGTGCAGAACAAGTTCTGGGAGCTCTCCGGACAAAATCAGTTTCATACTTCACATCTCATGTTTTGTACTACAAAATGTTAAATTGACTAGTCTTTGTGGCATCCTGATTTGATAGGCTTCCCTATCCACTTGACACATAAATAACACCTCCTGTACTAGAGGGTAAAGCGCACTCCAACAGATTAAGGTCATAAAAATATTCTCCGCTTTTAAAAAAAAAAAAAAAAAAAAAAGAGGAAAAATTGTAGCATATTCTGTGTAAAACTATTGGGATGCTTGAGGGAATTCATAATTAGATGATGTGTAAAGATCAAAATCTCACAATTTAACTCAACATTGTGCCTAATAGCTGAGCATTAGAAATCACAACTAACACAGTGTAGCATCATTCCCGTAATTGCCACTTTATAACAAAGGGCTTCCAGAAGGGAAGCAGCAATTAAAATGTATTTCTACTACAGCAATCAGGAATAATGATATATTTTTTTTTCCCACTCTGCAGTGATATTCATGTACAGTCAAAGGTCTGCCTTGTCCAGCAAATTATGCCCCACCCCCAAAATCTGGCTCAAAGTAGATGCCTGGGAAGTACATAAACATAAAATATGTATCACTCTTGTCTCAGTGCTTTCCCACCAGCCATTTTCAGTTAGAGGCTTTCCTGAGCTGGAAATACGAGGGTTTTTTGTGTCAATTACCTCACAGTTCTTAAGGCAAAGTTTCTCTTATGGTAACCAGCACACGGTAAAGGAAGTAGAAATTGATGTTAATTTAAAATTTAATAGTTAATATTGCAAGTGTTCCATTCGAGTTTGCAGCCAGCAGTGGCGTTTATGGTACAACATGTAGCATTCCTATGCTTCTATGACAACAGTAATATTCTGTGCTAAACCCAGATGAGTTAATTTGTATAATAATAGTAAGTGTCTTTATATATAAAGCTGTGAGCAGGAATATTCAAAATATTATTATTATTATTTATATACATGGTTTAGAGACCAGTGGTTTTCCTCCTGCTGTATCTCTAAGAAAACTCATCACCAACCAAAAATTTTTAATTGCTATATAGAAGCTCTGTGGTAGCTCAGTTCCATTTAATTTTAGATAAAAAGCCTAATTAATTATATTTCACTCCAGTCTATTTGACACAGTCTACCCAAAATTGAGTAGCTCATTTTTCCGTAATCAACAAGAAGTTCCCTTCCTAGGAGAATGACCATCCACTCAGCTTTAGGCAGGACCTACACATACAGTCTCTCAGAGATACTTTGAATTCTCAAGCCTGACCACTCATCTCCTATGTGACCAGAAGGGCAGTTGTAATAATAAAAGCTTAGGACAACCCTGTTACATTGTGCCTAGTGAGGGGGCTGGCATTTAGCCCAAGTCACACACAGAAAGCCAGTTCCACGACCAGTTGAACATGTGTCTTTTGATGTTCTGATGAATGTACAGGTGTTTATACAGTGAACTGCTTTGCTTATGGAGTGGACCTGTTTTCAGTCAAACGAAAAGTGAAAGTGCCTTACGAAAGAGTGAGCTGCAAGAACAATGCATCTAGTCTCTTATTCACTCCCTGTCTGAAAGAGTTTTGTTGTTTGTTTGTTTATTAAAAAAACAAACAAAACATAAAAAAGTGAGGCAAAGAATGGTTTATGGGTTGACAGATCTGATTTGGTCTTCAGGCCACAGATTGTCATTTTCTAGTCTAGAAGCACCTACACCTGCAAACTTTTAAAGTTGCTGATCATACAAAAATGCATGTTGTGGCTGGTCGTACAAATGCACTATTGGTAAACAGGCAGATATGATCCCCCTTTCTACAGCTATCATATGCCAAAGTCCATGTGTGTGTGTGTATATGCACACACAAACACACATTTTATACATTGCAGATGCAGTCTTCCATGTTTGGTTTACCTTTGCTAGAGTTAACTGAAAAAAGTAGAAGGGAAGCACCTAAAAATTTTATTCCCATTAGAACATGAACTCAATTAATTCTCCTAAGACTGATAACACTTTATTCTCAAACAAGAGTGTAAGCCTCTTCTCATAAGCTTGAACACTCACTATCCCATTAAATTTCAGGCAGCAAATGAGCAACTTTTTGAAGGAAGCAATACCAGTGGCTAAAATAATCAAGGTATACATGAAAGAGGTAAAACAGAGGAGAATAAGACAGAAAAGATATTACTACAATTCTAATATTTAGGCCAACTGATCTTCTAAGAGTATCTTTTATGCTTTCACTTTCTTTGATCTGCCAACACCAGCTTTTTGTTTGTTCTTCCAGCTTAATGTGTTCTGTGCTAGTTGAAGAGCTTTTAGTTATGACCCTCATTTGTGAAAGTTACCCTTGAAAGCATGTCTCCCAGACTATCATCATCATTTTGATTCCATGCTAACAATGCTGCTTTTATGCAAAAAAAGCTGAAATCTCTAGATCTACACACATCGTGAGCTTATCTCAAAGCTCATCTGGCTGAATAGCATGACAGGCTCTTTTTCAGTTATTGCTCTACAAAAGTCTCATCTATGCGAATTGGAGTATACTAATTATTTTACATCTGAAAGTAAAATAAAAGTGATGGCTCCAAAATGACTTAATTTACCATAATTTAGAGAGTTTTAATTTAAGTATAGCAGCCTTCCTTCTAAGGATCTGGGTTACTGCATTCCAGGCCTACCTGTAACAACAGGCTTTTGAACTGTGTAAGCACCATAAATAGATGGGTTACTCTTGAAGACAGAGGAAAAACTTTCTCTAAAAACAAACAGCTAATGGACTAATCCAGTTTCCTAACATTTTAGAGATGTAAAAATCAAGGGAGAAGCACATACATGTCAACACCTTGATTTGCACAAATGTTAGTTCTTCATACTTGAGATAGAAATCTTTGTAACTTCTTATTGACAACCAAATCTGTACTATTAAAACAAACAAACAAAACAACACAACAAAAATCCCAAACACAATATTTTCCCCTCATTTGATTCAGGATGAGCTGAGAATCACGGAAAATCTTTACCAAAGATAACCTATGAAATCACTATAGAGAGAAGAAAAAAGAAAAACCACACAAACAGAACTGGGAGATGCACATACAAAAAAAAGTAACAACAACCATTAGGAAGATCAGAACAAACAGAACTCAAGAACACAGGAAATACATTAATCAAGGAAACTTGTTCATTCTTGTAACTAGCATAATGCACTAACTGTGCATGGTATCCTTTTTCTGACATTTCTAACCAAATTCTGAAATTCATGTTTCCATTTTCAGGGGACATAGTTAATTCACTTATACAAATATATATATATATATAAAATAAAATAAAATATTATGTTCACACTGATCAAACTTCCAAGAAGGCATCTAAACCCACTGATTTTTAGAGACTGATTACAGCATAATCTAATGCTTTCCCTTCGTACTTGAATATAAGGGTACTAATTTAATCAAAACTGACTGGTTGCACTGTGTGTAACACATAGAAAATGTAATATCCCTTCCAGTAATCAGCTTTCTCAGTGAAACTATGTGTATGCATAAGAATGGTAATCTGAAGAGAGACAGATAACAGGCTCCCTGCTGCTCTTAGTCTCCTTTAAGTCATAGGGTATTTCTACACAGGCAACAAATATAGATGAACACAGAAAATGTGAATAAAAGTTACCCCAGTCAGTGAAGTGATCCTCAAAGGATCTCTTGAAACAAAATATATTAAAAATTACTTTCTTTACTGGTAGAGAAGCACATGCATTTCAGTATTATGTACAGGAAAGCAATGCAGTCCCTCCTTTTTATCCAAATGATAGAACTACAGGTGATTAAGTAGAAAATGGATCTTACTATCCACGATCAAATACTGTTATTTAAACAACTCCTATAAATTTATTTCCCTTTATGTTGAAAAAAAAAGTGATCTCTGCATCTAGCACATATTTTCTTCTTTGACATTTCTTCACTGTTTAATTGAGAGGCAGGAGATATGCTTTGGCTCAATAATATCATAGCATGTGGGAACAAACCTACTTTCCAGTTAAAAATAAAAGCTGGTATGAAGGAAAAACAAAACAAAAGAAAACGACCACAGTTTACCACAGAGCTCTGAAGTGGAAGTTTAATTCTTCCTATTGATTTTTGTGCAACACAAGTACCAGGTTTGGGGTTTTATGCCCCTACCCACCCCAGTGTCATTTCAGTTCCACAAACTAAAAACCAAAACTTGAACACTCTCAGCATATTTCAAATAAATACTATCACGTGATGCAGAAAGACCATTTTTTCCTCACAAATACCACACTGCCACACGGAACCAAGTTTAAACAAATTTGTGATGACCAGGAGAGATGCATTTATGTAAATATTTATACAGAACTCTTCAAAAATTGTCTGCTGCTTTCAAGTAAAACAGACAACTAACAATAAATAAAAAGGCTCTAGCAAAAAACCCTTTAAAATAAATCTATGTGGGAAAGGTCATAAAGCATTTCCTAGGATGATGCATCCTACATTAGACCAAGATCTTCATGTTGATTCCCACATTCAGTCAGAACCCTGATTCTTCGTTTACTTAAACGGATCACAGAATCACAGAATGGTTGGGGTTGGAAGAGACCTCTGGAGGTCATCTAGTCCAACCCATCTGCTAAAGCAGGTTCACCTGGAGCAGATCGCACAGGAATGTGTCCAGGCAGGTTTTGAATGTCTCCAGAGAAGGAGACTCCACAACCTCTCTGGGCAGCCTGTTTCAGTGCTCAAAGTAAAAAAGTTTCTCCTCATATTCAGATGGGACCTCCAATGTTTCAGTTTGTTCTTGCTTAGATGAAACCTCCCATGCTTCAGTCTGTGCCCGTTGCCCCTTATAGTGAATGAAAAACTCTTTCAATGTCTGTATCAATTTATATACATAAACCAAAATTGCTGGAAGTTGATTTAAGAATATTCAGTATACCTTTACTTTTATTAAAAGATTAGTTACATTTTAATCTCAATTCACTATATGACTTGTGGAGGTTCAAGATCAGTATAATTGATTTTGACAGCTCACAGAGATGAGTTTAGGAAAAGAGGTAGAGACTTAATACTAAGTTCAAAATAAATTACCAAAATTAGTTTTAATAATACTGCTTTGTAGTAACACTGATTGTTACAGACCCCAGCAAATACAACAGGGCTTATTCTTCTGATCCTGCCCAGACATTGCCCCAGGCTATCATGTCCTGATGCCAGAAACACCCTCCAGCAGCATCACACTCTGCTCCTCAGCACAAGACTGCCTGTCTCACTCCAACAACCCTTATTCAAAATCTAATGAGAACTGAAACCAAACTGGAAACTAATAAAAGATATAAGCTTCCCAAATCAATCCCTTGGTGTTAAACACAGCAAATGGTGTGCATTTACTTTTAGATTCAATTGTAAAACAGGTATGTGTTTAGAATTCATTTACAAAAGATATAAAGTCCTAACGTGCATAGTAATTTCACGTTGCATGGTTTTGCACAGAGTGATTAAGACAGTGTCTTCATGAAAGACAATGAAGATTTTTAAAAATTATTGTTGATGACATGTGTCCAGTGTTATTTTTAACTCCAGCTGCAAAAGCCAAATGCAATAACCTAGAAATACCTTGTCATGAACTAGTTTTTTTACCTTTAGCCTTTCAGAAAACTGACACGCGTTCTCTTTCTAAAATAAGAATTTTGTTCTTTGCAGGTTCCCTGTTTCCATTAAAATACAGTAAAACATTTTGTAAAGGTATAGCAACTCCTCCACTTTAATTTCTAATCATTTTAATAAATTCATAAACACAACTATGGCATTCAAGGAAAGCACTGAGAATTATAGCCAACTGAAGTGGAGGCCTTTACTCTGATTTGGTTTTGCTTTTTTTGAAAGATAACTAAAAATTCTGAACAAGGATCATATGACCCACTGAGAGAACCCACTTGTGGCATTTCACCGTGAGCCACAGCTAGTAGTCATAAAGGCCTTCCAAAACACACTTATAGTAAACAAAGGCTTATAAAACCCATCTTCATTAAAATAAAAAGTTATAACACATACATAAACACTTACTGTTTCGTCCTTGCTGTAGAATCTATATTCTCAATGAAAGCATGAAGTTAGAGTTCAAAATTTTTGCCTGTTAAGTCAAAACAACATGAATATGTTAATTTAATATGGAATAAACTCAGAATTGCAACAGCTAATAGAATCTTTTCATGTCATAAATATGAAATATACACACAATAAGGTCTTTTTTTTTTTTGTTTTCCATGAATTAAGAATCACAAATGCAGGACAAGTGGAAATTATGTTTTAATAGAACAACTGTCATAGAATGAGATAAGAAATGCCACCTTGGGACCATATTAAAAAGTTTCAGAATCTGCACAAATAAAAACCTAAAGAAATGAAAAATAAGCTTTAACTCAGTCTAGTACTCGAGCAGTATACAGAAATTATTGCAATAAGGCACATTCTCTTATTATCAGCAAAGTAAAATTTCAAGATTAGGACCAGATAATAAAGATATGCATTGAACATAACTCTGTGACTTCTTAAAACATTGAAACCAAGGTGATGGTATGTCCAGTTTACCACTTATTCCATTGCACTTATCAAATGTATCAGATCTGAGAAAAACATAAATCTGTTCACATTGCCAATACCAGTTCTCTTATATCTAGAACTAGCAATTAAATAATGAAAAGATAGGTTCTCTTACATTTCTATATTCCAATTTTGACATAAAAGGAGGTATTGCTACAGAAGAAAGATACATAACACTAAAATAGAAAGGATGTTTTTATATCATTTCATTATCTTACAGGTAATCCTACTTGACTTTCCTCACTGAGGGTAGCTCTAAGTCTGCAGATGATGGCAAGTGAGCAGATGGGGATATGCCCTGTCAAGCTCATCCTCCACTGCAGCTCAAAGCCAGTGGTACTACATGGGCCACATGTCAGTTTCATGCACCATCAACGGGCTGGCACCAGAGACACTGGTACCCATAAAGGGCTGGCAGGGCTTAAGATATCAAGGAGTGCACAGCATGCTGTTCTGACAGATTTGAAACACATTAAAAACATGCTTTAAAGGTTAAAACAAACAAACAAACAAACAAACAAAAAAACCCAAGCAAAACCAACACAGAATAATCAGCTCCTGTCCTCATGTCTGCTGCTGGCAGGAGCTTTCAGCAGGTGGCCTGCTAGATTGCAGGTCAAAAGGTATCAAGCTATTCAATATGTGTCTAATCTTGAATTTGTGAAATTATGCAGAATAATCATAAGTACATTCACATCAACTCAAAGTTGCTAATCAATGGTTTATTAAATCACTTAATAAAAATCTTAAGAGATATTTAACACTTTTGAGAGATTACTTGCATGACTATTGTATGGACACACCTAAGAACAAAAGCAGGAAAAACCCCACTGTATTAAGGAACAACTGAAGGATGAACAAAATCCAGAAAAAAGTTGGTAATAAAAAGAACAGAAGAGTCACCAAGAGAGGTCTATATAAATGAGTTTTCGTATGGTGAATCATAAAGAGATGAAACTTTTTTACTGTGCACAGGCAATTTATCACATTTATATGAGTCTACGTGATAGGAAACTGATAGGAAAACTTCACTCTATTTCCGACTCAATACAGGCCCCACTTGTGCTTCAGTCATATTTTACATCTACTCATTTAATACAGTCCCTCAGTCACAGTTATTTCATTCACGAAAGTTCAAACACAGGGACAGTGAGAAGCTGACTGACTCTACATTTTTGAAAATTGGTAAATGGAAGCAACTAAATATGAATTAAAAAAAAATATGGCATATAAATTTAACTTCAGAAGCCAGACATTATATAGAAAAGGGCTTGGAACTGCAAGCACATCCTCAGTACAACACAGAGTACTGGAGAGAAATGCATCTCCTGGAGGTTACTGGCTCCAAAGCTATATATTAGCATAGAAATCTCAGTATAGATCTGCAGCTGACCTAACAAATCCTACAGTTCAAGGCCTAGGCTTATCTTATTGCATACCCATCACATCATCAGTAAGACAGAAGTATTATCATTACACAATAAAATAATACTGCAGAATCATCAAGATGCAGGAACTCAGGCCAGCACTGGCTCACGTGCCCACACTACCCTCCACTGAATGGTGTCAACATATCCCATGGGTTGATTTTTTGTTGTTGCTTTTAGTAGCTGGTACAACAGCATCTCAAACCCATCCGTAGCAATATATATACTTGAGCCACAGCACACTGGTCCCCCACTATTCATCCTCTGCCCCCCCACCACATCTGCTGTCTATTTATCTGTTATTGACACTACATGACCTACAGCCAGGACCAAGCTTATTGCTTGTTTTTCCCCCCACATTTTCACATTTCCACCAGTATCTCTTTCCCAAAGGTAAAGAAAGAATCCTCAGAGGACAGCAAGACTTGAAGGATTGTAAATGAAAGGAAACCGTTCAGTCCTAAAGTAAGCAGTCATTAAAGTGCAATAGATGTCTTAAAAAAAACACCCACTAGTACTTCAAAAAAAAAAGCTCTAAAGTATTGATGATTAAATAAATAAAACTTCTGAAAAAAAGTTTCCACTGTATAGGTCAGAGATCTATAGTGTGTCATTTAAAACAGGGTTACAAGAAGCAGTGTTGTGGTTAGTGATAATTAGCAGGAAGTGGGAGGGAGAAGAAAGTTCATCTTTTAGAAGTGTCAAAATGGATAAATAAAGAAATTTCTCTGTCACTTCTCATGCATTTGACATTTCCAAAAGTGTCCCTATGCCTTTGGTATTTTTTTTCCTTAAAAAAAAAAAAAAAAAAAAAAAAAAAAATGTCTGAAGCAATCTTTCTTGTAAAGAAGGACTAATTGGAGTGACCCAGCTTTCTATGGTTGCCAGTTGTTTTTAATAACTTACAAAATCATGGGCATAACAGTAAATTGATATTTACTCTAATTTTGTCACTGAAGGTGCCTTTAAAAAAAAAAATCCTATTTAGAGTTAGCTTTCTAATTCACACTCTCTCAGGTGTTTCCCAAATTTCAACTTCCCTCCCACCAGATGAATATTTGTTGGCCAAGTGGCTTTCTCCAGATTGAGGCAACAGCTTATTCTGCAGTTTCCATATGGACAAGTACACTTAGGAATTGTGCCACCCAAAAATTACTTCAGGTTAAAAATACTAGCTTCCTGCAAGCATTTACACAGATATCTTCACTTGGGCTTGACTATGCTGTTAACCAGCCTATCTTTATCTTTAACATTTCATACATAAGAGAATTACAAGTGAGTCACAGGAGAAAACTTTGTTTGGTAATTTGTTTTAGCAAGTACAACTGGTTTGCTAGTAATTAGAGTAAAGACCTTTAGAAGGGGATTGGCAAAGTATTTAGTTCTTTTTATTCTTACCTTAAACTCTCCTTGAGAGATAAGTAATGAGAGCAGAATGAGATACAAGAACAAGATGAGATTTTGCAAACAGGGCTATAAAGTGGCACAATGGGAATGGGAAAGTCGGAAGCAAAAAACGAATGATGATGAGAACATGCTCAACCAGGAAAACATCACAAAAAGTATCAAAATTAAAAAAAAAAAACACAACACAAACAACTAGGAAGGAATAATTAAAGATTAGGATAAAAATGTCATCAGGAAACAATGACAAATGTAACAGGTCATGGTGTAATGCAGTGCAAGAACAAAAGAAGGCATGCTAGGAATAGCACTTAAAACAGCAAGCAACAACTGCAAGGCTCTTTGTGTTTCATCTGCTTCTTAAGGCTCAGAGCTCACTATACCAGGAGAGGGTAGCTGGTCCACAGGGCTTCCCAGCCTGGGAAGGACTCCTGTAACATCACTGCCAGCTAGGTTTGTTAATTTAATAATACGACATGGAGTAGTTCAGCACAACTTGCAGAAACATGGCCTTTAATCTCTAGCTCCTATAACTGAACCAGCAGTATACATACCTCTGATAGTTCTTGTTTACAGTTATTTTGCTTTTCCCCAAGACATTAGTCAATTTACCAAAACGGGCTTGCAAACAGTCACTAGGCTATGGAAGAAAGCAGAACAACTTCACAGCACCTCATTCACCCCCACACTCACTTCCCTTCTTTGCCATACCCAATAAATGCAAACCTCCATTGTCTGCTTCATGCTGAGAGAAGCTAAAAAGCTGTTAAGGCTGCTCCTGTTCTGAGCCATTTGTACCCAGTGCCCCTGGTTTGCCAGCATTCTCATCTTCCTGTCAACATCTCCTACAGTTTTGATAGGCAATGTCTATTTGATAGGCAGGACTAGTTGGGGGACACAGGGCAAAATGAGGAAACAAACCTTCCTCTAGGATTCTCCAGGATTTCTATACTTACTTTTACAAAACAAAAGGTGGGACCACTTACCTCACTCCAGTTAACTACCGTACCATCAGCTCCTTTTTTCACACAGAGTGTAAGACCATTTTACAGCAACCATGTTTATCACCCAGGCCCAGACATACCTATTTCCAGAATTAGCCAGGCTGTCTTCAGTCTTTTGCCTCACACATTGCAAGCACACTGCTGCTGACATGCCATCTTCTGCTTGGCCATATGGGACACAGCCCTGGTGTTTTTTTTTCCATTTTTACAGGAGAAGCACCTAGGCTCATTCAGGTTTTTCCCCCAAGCCACAAATACCTGTTTCCACAGTTTTTTTCATTAGCAGACTATGGCACCATCTACTCCTTCCTCCAGTCCTTTCCCCAAATTTCTCTCACTTTTCTTCTCTCCTACTTCAACTTCTTTGCCATTTTGCAGCCATCTCCACAAATCATCAACAGCCTGTAACTACATCATCTGTTTTACTAGAGAAGGTTAGCACTTTGCTTCACTTGTTTTCAGAACGTAACAGATCTCACTTAAACAAAAAATAAACTCAAACAAACCTCAGGAACATTGTGTTCTCCTCACAGCAGGCCCTGGGTGATCTCCCAGGTGTGCTCTATCAGCCTTGACAAGCATCACCTGCATGTTCTCCCTCCCTCCTTTGTCGTTCATTTGCTGCCCTTTCACTGCTCCAGACTTCCCAGCCTGCCCCGTGACACAATGCACCTGCCTGACCCAGCCTCCCCTTGCCTGCCCTGCAACACATGCCACCTGCGCAGGTGCAGTGGTTTGGAGCCTCCATGCACACAGAAAACCCCACCCCATACATAAACCAAAGCAAGACTTCATACCAGGTTTGCTTTGCAAGGCCTGAAAAATAGAAAATATGTTGTTACTGCTGTAATAAACATTTTAATATTGTGAACCTGTTTTCTATAGCAATATAATATTTTTCCTAACCTACTGGGAGAGGTACTTCTAGGGGGGTCAGCTGCACAACATAGCCAGCAGAAGCAGCTGCAGAGATTGTTTCTGCAGTTACCAGGAGGTTATTCAACAGTCTTTTCACTATGATGTACTATTGACTGTAAATCTCGAACAATGGTTTTTGCACAAGCTTCTATTTTTTCTCCTTCTCACGTCTTTTTCTTATTATGTCTTTTAGCTACTTCCTAAATTCTCTTTTCATCATGCTTTTTCTGACTTTTTATTTCTTTATGTATTACTTAATCTCAAACTATTTATAAAATAAAAAAGGAACCCCAAATTCAGTATATTCAAATCATCATTCTGTTCATGAGTTTTAGCAGCCCTTTTTTCACCTGGGTATTTACACTGTCTAATTCTTAGTATCTTGTTATATAGCAGACAGGAGCCCTGTTCTTCACTGGATTGCAATAGCAGCAGAATTATAATAATAAATAGTTATGTGCTATCTCTTTTCTGCAGTTATTTAACACAATTATTACCAGAGTAATACCATTACACGTCTATCTCCAGATGGTATTCTGAGAAAATGGAAACAATAATGTGAAGCATGGCTTACCATTAAACAAAGTGAAAATATATTGTTGGAAAAGAATTACAGTAATGACAGGGAAAGCTGCAGCATTGCTCATCATATACATTAAGGAGATAATTTCTTTTGCTTTGGGTGTAGGAAAGTTGTGGTTTCAGACAATTGCTGGAGTTATCAATAGGGGAATTAGGAGAAACTTGATGTATAGGCAGCGCTATGAAGTATGTTCAGTAATGTGTAAAGCTGCTTATGATGTGAGGTTTCTGTTGTTTTAGATTATCCATACACATAAACTCCCTCCAATAATACATCTTTGTTCATGTAAACGCACTATACTCTTGTAAATTAAAGGCACTGACTGACTTCTGCTCATATTTTCCCAGAACAAAATTATACTTTGGAAACAATTCAAACCCATGGACTATCATTTTTAATTGTGAGGAGAAAAAAAAAAAAAAAAGCTAAGGCTTTGCTTCCCTGATAATCTCACATACGCAGCTGTGTCCAACTTGCCTTTTCCTGAAGTACTGAAAATGGATTCCTACTTTTCCCTCCCTCAAAGCTCCGAAGTAAAATGAAAAATGTTTTCTACAAATTGCTTGGGTACAGCATTTATTCCAGCTTTAATCTTGATGAGAAGAACGATAATTGCAAATGTCAGTATGATACAAAAAATCACTTCAAATGGTTTTACATTTTGTAAAGTACTTGTCTTGCTGATCAAATAGTTCTGATTATTCATGGGAAGCTTTTTTATTTTGTAGTTAATAGTGATAGCAGGGCATAAAATATATGCCAAAAATATTTAAGCTGAACAGGGAAATGTATTTGAACAGAAAAAAAAAAAGAAAGGAAAAGACAATTCTAAGTATCTCTAGATACATGATGGTTATATATGCAACTGGTACCAGTTCTGCTTTTCCCTCATTTTGTGACCTCAGCTTTTGTATCTGCACACTGGCATTGACACACTACTAGACAGGTTTAAATTGGATGTCACATAATCTATGCTTCTTTCTTTTATCACATTCAGCTCTGCTTACTTGACTATATTATGCATTTCCCAGGAAATTAATCTTACCTAACTTTATAATATTCCATTACAATCAGAAAATTCAGCTTAAGTTGCTCTTCCAAGGAGATTTAATGAAAAAAAAATCTCTGTATGTTTTCTATCGTAGTTTAAATAAACACTTCTTGATATCAATTCCAGTAAATTTTCACTTTTTATTATATAAGATGAATTATTTCATCTTACATGCCCTGATCATCGGTAGTGAAGAAGGGTCAGTTCTATAGCATTTCTCTTTCTGCAGATCCGTAGCTTCCTAGGATTTTTCTGGTTTCTGTATACTGCTCCCAAAAGACCTATTTCAAAACTTCTATGGTTCTAGAAATTGTATTAACATAGCTTTGAAAATTAAACATCACTAGTAAACCAATTCAATGACCTTTACATTCAATGACTATAGGATACTGAAGAATATTTTTATTACTTAAGATAAGATTAGGCATTGCAACTATAGTAACATAACTTCCTACATCTATCACAAAAACCTTTCTTTAAAGTGAATGTCAGTGACAATGAACAGAAGTTTACAGATGAAGTAAGTACTATCACTAAGCTGTTAATACACACTGATGTCCTTGCTTATTGCAGGGGTGTTGGACTAGATGACCTTTGAAGATCCCTTCCAACCCGAACAGTTCTATGATTCTATGATTCAGAGATGAGCTATTCTTAACATTTTCTGGGATTTAGAAAAGTTTTTAAAATGGCTTAATTCTCTACCGTAGCCATTAACACCCAGTATGCAGCGATATTCTGATCAGAAATGAAATAATACTACTTGAGGGCTCTGTTTATAGGGAAAAAATGAAAGATCAATTCTAGAGACTTGTGCTGTTATTATATGGAAATATTCTCTATTTGCATTCTTACCAACTTCTCTTCCATGTCATAAAAGTAATAATTTTGCTTTTAAAAACCAGCATGTAGCTTCTGTATTAGACTAAAAAGGGAGAAAATGGAAAAAATACTTGGCTAAGCAAGTGAACAATTCATGAAGCCATCATTGTAATGAGAAAATTTCAAGATACAGTGCATAGTTTTAGTAAATGAAAATATGCCAAAGATGTTAGTTCTAACATCTGAACATCGGAAAGCGCTTTGCAGTTTTTGCCTATTTAACATGCTTTGAAATTATATTGTATGCTTTGAAGGTAATTAGCAAAGTAATGCAAAGGTCATTTTCTCAAACACTGTATTTGCATTTATTCAAAACGTAAATTCTGTTTAAGTTCTGCAAATTAAAACTGCCTTCGACAAAGTCATATAAGCTTTTCTGAAAAAAATGTCTTTTTTTTGAAACTCAGAAGAATATTTTTTGTATTAAACTAAAAATTCCATTTGTTTCATCAATTTTTCCCCTTATATTTACAAATTCTGTAATTTCTACAGCAATACTAGCCAACCTTGGGAGAAAAGAATGAATAAATATTGCTGATATCTTGTACTACAAAAAATTCTGGTGAAAATACATATTTTTTTTTTTTAAACAATAGCTAATGTAGTCTCTTTTCATTGGTGTAGGTTGTTCAGAGTAATGCTGTTGAGTGTTCTCTTGCATGAATTCCTCCTATAAACCAGATGACACTGTTTTACTTCACACTCACAACTTTTTGAATTAAGTGGCTTTGTTTAAGGCACTCTGTCATACTCAGAAGGTATGAAAAGCTAGATCAAGTGCATTCTATTTCTCTATTTTTAAATGGTTTAATTATTAACTTGAAAGGAACTTTCATGTTCAAAGACTCTGAAACTTTGTAAGAAGCCTTCCTAGTGAACATCAGCTTCTTAAAACTGGAGGTCATGGCTGAAGAGTCATTCCATTTGCCTATCAAATCCTGGACTGAGATGCAACATGTTAAGTAACTGCTGCCACATCAGTAGGTTAGTAGGTATCAGGCCCATTAGTATCATCAAAGAATGGAAAGGATTCTGGTAAAGTAAAAACAAAAGAAAATTCCTTTGCTCATCATGTGGACTGCAATGCCCATGCTCAGAAGCATGAATATATATCAAGATGTGGCAGCAGTGGATTAATCTCGTAAAAGGCTGTTCCTTACTGTATTCTTTCTGCAACATATTGATTCATGGTTTAAGTTATTCTCTCTGACCTCTGCACTAAAACAGTCTGTATGCACTCCCTGTCAGTTATAATCCAAAAGGTGTCCTTACTAGATGTCATACGTATGAATAGTTATTTAATCTCAGGATTTAGATATGGCTCCTTATCAGGGATTAGGGAATCTGACATATGGATGCTGTGCAAGTGTGGTCACTAGTACAGAATTAGAACCATACTAAAAATAATAGTGTTTTTGTGTTTATGCTCAATGAATTTATTCTTTGAGAGTATATCAAAATATTCTGTAGAGTTTCTAGAAATATCTTCAAAATTTCAAAATCTTCCAAATTAATCATTGTAATAGGAATCAACATCAATTGTTTCCTTTTAAATAGGAAAGACGTATTTACGAAAGGTACCAAGATGGCAGCTGTATGATCAAGAGCTTTGAGCAACCTGATCTGATGAAAGATGATCTTCAAAAGGTCCCTTCCAATGCAAAACATTCTATGATTCTATGATAGTTAAAAAACAATTATTCTCCTAACATTCTGAGCATTGAAATGGGAGATACATGCCTCCCATATGCTACCACTGCATATGTTAAAAAATACTACTATACTAAAAAAAATACTTTCCTTCATTGCCCAGATTGTACAGAAGGTGTCCTTTAAAAAAAAAAGCAGAGTCAGAAAGAGTCTATCTGCTTGGTAACTCCAGTGTCTTATGAAGTCTGCTTCCTCTATTAAGACTCCCTGCTAAGTCTTGAAGCTTAGGATCACTGATATTTAGTGCCTTTACAAAAGCAAACCAACATCAGTCTTCTTGCATGCTGTTCTACTTCTTAATGCATGGATAAAGCAATATAAAAGACAACCAGTCTGCTGAAATGGCTCAAAAGAGAATACAGAAAATTAATTTTGATTTAGTGAAAATAAACCCAGAGGTGCTGGGTGCTGGGTGCTGGGTTAACGTCTTGTATTTGTTCCCCAAAGTGTAATATATTCCAGCTGTCTCCTAGTTCTTCTTCAGAACACTCATCTGCTGACAATAGGATTCAAAGTCTTGCTCAAGACTCAGAGACTTGGTAAATGGAGTCCGTGTCCACACTGATCAATGTGTTTGCTCCAGCAGAGTACTCATATTGCTAAAGGTTAGCTCTCTAAAGCAACTGGGACACCCACACAATACAGCGCTTGCCCAGGCTGTGGTGGCAGTGTACCCGTGCACACCCTGAGGTGCACAGTGGACCTAAAGCATACTAATTATCCTTTTGTGTTTGTTTCTCCAGTTCAGTATGCCTGAAGACTGTAAAGGCAGCACTACCATCTACTTTAGTATTATTTCTGTAATATAAATCATAGGACTGAACAAAGTGATGAGCTCTGTGGTGGCTTTCTTGCAACAGATGTCCTTAAACCTGTCCCAGAGTGGATAAGTCATTCTACTGCCTGAATCTTATCTCTTGTGTACATTTGTATGTACCTCAATTTCTTCAGCTTGATAGAGTGCTGTTACTATGTATATCCACTTTAGTGGGAGGATGTTTTCCAGACAGGGAATGTTTTCTATAATGAGGCAAACTCTCACCAAGGGTCAGGCCTCTTCTGGGCTACAGGTTACATTCTTCTGTGCATAAACACAAAAACTTAGGAATACATGGTTCTGCTCTTTATCCTGTTTGGTGTTATTGTGTTTCTATTCTCGCCGCACCTCCCCCCCCCCGCCCCCCCCAGTCTTTCTGCAAGCGCCTATCTTTTCTTCTCAAATACAGAAGCAACTAAGGGAAACAAGCCTCCTGTCCTAGGCATGAGAGTTAGCATCCACAGATGCAATGAAAATATTCCTGTTCGTCTCTATGCTTATTCAGCCTTTTCCTTTCAGGTTGGTGGTAGATCTTTCAATCAAAGCCAACTCACTTAGAACTGGACTGGAATAGAGCATTTCAGTTCAAATAGATCAATCACTCTAAAGGTTGATGTACAAAATCCAATGGCAAAATAAAGACAAAGAGAACAAAAAGCCACAGTTACCACCACAAAAGAAATCAAGGGTGAATCTGGTATTTAACTAACCCATATATTTCTTTTATTTACAGTTTCTTAAAAAAGGACATAGATATTCTTCTCTAGATTCTGAGTACAAACTTTGATCTGTACAAATGATTGCTTTGGAAAAACAAACAAACAAATAAATATTTTTCCTGATGTATCTGCAAACTCTCAGAGCTAGAAAGGGCTCAGAATACAAAAATATTGCCATGATCGTTCTTATTTAAGAATAGCTGGTGGGAAATTACAGACTTGTATGTCCACAGATTTACCAATAAATATATTTCTGATCCTTTGACTACTTGAGAAAGTCGGGATAGTTCTTTCCCTTTTCAAAAGCAATATACAAATAGTGGTGCACATGTTTACACATTCATTAGAGAAACACACAAACATAATACACACATACACCTTTGAATTTTACTATTTCCCTAATTTTTCAAAGACTTTGAGACACACAAAAATGAAAAGCCACCTTTTCATCTTGTGTCTGTGACCTCACAAGTTGTGCTTCTCTCTTTCTTCTATGAGGTACCACGTGAGAGAAAATAGGAAATGTACACAAAAGTGGAAGGGAAAAAGATAACAAAAGAGAATCACAAGAAGCAGAAAAATAGAACAGCAAGGATGGTAAAGAAGAGAACAAATCTAGGAAGAAAAGAGAAGAAACAGAAATAAAAGCAGAGATACTTAAGACAGTAAATGAAATTAAGGTCAAATAAGAAAAAAATTGAGAAGGGCTTAAATAATACAAAGTGTGAGAATAAAATACAAACCTACAAAATGGGAATGGTGAGTGGCAGGAATTAGCCTAAAAGGAATTGTAAAACCAAAAATGAAGAGAGAATATGTCCATATTTTTGAAGTAAGATTAGAAGTAAAATCAGGACAACTTGACTGCAGCCGATCTTGGAAATAATTGCCAAAAATCTTTTGGTGCCTTCATCCCTAACATTCAGTTATTCTTCGTTGATAGTTTTCCACAAATTGAACAGATGATAGAGTATTTCAAAAGCCAGTAAAGTACTATATGGCCAGAAATAAGCTATCATCTTAACTAGTGCAGGAAATGCTGAAGCAATTACTATAATGACTCATCATTAAAATTACTCTTCTTTTCTAAAGTGGTCATAGCTGCAAACAGCTTATGATTATCTGAAAGTAGCCAGTCTTCAAAAGAAAGGGCAAAAGTTTTTTTGTTTGAGAAGTCAATTGAATGTTCATTGTGCCTTTTACCATCACCCTTTTCCTACCTCAGAAGGGTTATTTCCTCCTTTGTCACCTCATTTATATTCCACGGCATAAGGTTCATTGATTACAATCAGGAGAAAAACTTACAATGAAGTGAATTATAAGTTTTATTCACAAAGGTCTCTAGACTTGCAGTAAAAGTTGCAGATAATATCCCTAAGGCTTCTGAGATACAGCATGGCAGAAAATTGCTTCATATTGCCTAATTTGGAAACATTAACATAATGGAAGACAATCAATAGGCTCTAATAATTACAGCAAAACCACAGAATTCCCACAAGTAAACATGTGCTTTATGTGGTATACAAATTGCTATCCTGTAAAATGCATAATTACATTCTCTGTAAAGCAATTCATCAGAAAACACAACTATCTTGTTATGCTCTTGAGGGTATTTCAAAACTTCATTCCATAACACCAGCAGTATCAGTTAAAACAAGGTCTAAGAGCAAACAATAGAAAGCAGGAGCCGTGACAGTTCCCTCTTCAGGTATCTGAATACAATAAACATCACGGGAACAGAATTCCTAAACCCGTTTCTATCTGTAACTAACAGAAAGAGAAAAACAATTTTAGAGGGAACACTTGGGCTTCACAATGGGAGGAATTCCCTCTGCACTCAGCACGGATGGATGGCTTGCGCAGACATCTCCCAAGTGAAGGGAGGATGGTTCCTTGTGCCATTAAAAATCAGTGAAGGATCTAGAAATACCTTCCTGGGAACAGGCTTACAGTGTCAGAGGCAAGTAATAAATGATCCAGCTTTTTTTCCTCAATGTTAAACCTTTGCTTCTCCCATATTCTTCTCACAGGCACTGAGGACACTCTTAGCAGTTTTATGTACTATGAACTTTTACTTTATTATAAAAATACTGCCAGAATGGTCTAGCAACGATAAAAAGACTTCCTCACTGCAATACCCCTAATTTTGATGAATTGCAGTTCATCAAAAGTTACAAGATAGCTAAAAATAGAGTGTTATGTTTTATCCTCAATATGTGAGCCGAATGCAGAAGCACTTCTACACTTAAACATAAAAGCCTGACTAGATTCAGGGCATATTAATAAAAGAGATGCAGGAAAAGAATCAGGGTTTTGGCTTACAAATGTGTTCTGCAGAAGTGTATTTTACAGGTTGGGATGAAACCCTCTAAACGCATGAGATTACTCACAGGTAAAGCATTTTTGCATAACCAAGACCCGTATTATCTAAGCTGGAGGCTTTCTCCCAGCTTATATTGTAAATGCTAAATAGTGTTGATCTGTGATTTAGTCAGTCATTTGCCTTATTGGCAGAAGTCCTGCACAGTCTATACTCTCAGTTATCACAACATAATTAATTTTACAGATGCTAAATAGTCTTCCTTCAAAGTACAGGTAAGTACAAACAAATATGAATTATGTTTTACTTAGGAGAGCAAATCTGAGGTTGGAAACGGCAAAAATTTCTTAATATTACGACTGATCACACAGTTTTGCTTTGGTCACTTTGCTGCTACATTTTCCTACAGTTTATAACTATTTGATCTGATAACAACTTTGCTCAGTCTGCACTATCCTAAGAGCTATCTTGACTTCAGGTAACATATATGGATGTGCGCTACCTGAATCCTAGCAACTTCGTAATCTTTAAGTTCTCATATTCGCAATTGTAAAATCATGTAAAAATAAAGTGTTCATTTTTGAATAGGAAAAATGAATAAACAGCCTAGAAATGTATCTTTTGACTGTATTTAACCCTTACTGATTATAAAGAAGGCTGGAACTTTTAGATTTGCATCCCTGCCTGCTGCTATTTGAACTAACACATTAACTTAAAACTGCAAAGTACTTTTTTTTTTTTTTTCTTATTCTTAGTGTAAACCAATCACGGTGCTAACACAATTTTACAAGAAATTACGAGACTAACAGAGGTCTTGGATTTGGTTCCTACATAGGCAATGGTCTTAAAGAGTCACAGACTGCTTCTGAAGAGTCCAGTCCATGGGCCCTGCCCCAGACCTATTTCTGCTCTGCTCTGGGTTCCTTGCTTTGTGTTTTCTTTACCCAGGCCCAGCTATTTCTCTGTTGCTTCCTACCTCTGTTCCTCCCCTCCACACTTCTCTCTCCTACTCTAATTCACCTTCTAGTGTGCTAGTGGTACTCTCCTGCCACTTACCTGCCCAAATTTTCTGTTCTCTGCTGTGCCTTATGCTGTCCCCATTCTTCATCTCTGCCCTATTATCATTTCACCAGCTTTTTTCCCTGTTACTTCTTTCTACTCCTCTTCTCTTTGTGCTTCTTACTGATCTCCCTGTCTTCTGTCTCCACTTCTCCTCCTTTATTCTCTAGGCTGACATCGTAGCACTGCGAGGAGAAACCACAGGTCTTCCTAAGCCCATGTCACTCTGGAAACATGGCACATGAAGGTTCTCATGCTGAAGGTATGAGGAACTGAAATACATCCAGGACATTTTGGCAATAATCAGACTTAAACAAAGATTGTTTCCAAACTGGACCAAATTTGGCAGTTTTTATGAAGTTGCAAACCACAAGGGTACTGGCATGATGAAACCTGTTCACAATCAAGTCACTGCTCCAAAACGTTCAGGCATGAAGGCTGCCATGACCTAAGTGTGTGTTTTAACAGAGAAACTGTATATTTTCTCCCACTGCTGAAAATCTCAGTTAAAAATAAAATTTAAAAAAGAGAAAAAGAATCCAAACTTAAGTAAGATATTGCAATTAGAAGATGTGATCCAAATAGTTCCAAGTTTGACAAGCCTTGGACAGAATGGTTTTAAAATGGAAAAAAGAAAAAAATGTAAGCATGAATACTCTTAGCATCTGAAACCATAATAAGTAAATGGAAACTTACTTGTTAAGCAAGTTCACTCTCACTGCAGTGCAGCTAAACGGTGCACTACATTCAATTACAACCAGGAGGACAAGAGAAGATGAGAACTAGCCAGTGGAAGACATACAACAGTTCTTATCTGATTAATAGGTGAGGATCAGCAACCATCCAGTGTTTACTCAGTGCCTGACCTTTCTAGTATGGTACACTCTATTACAAATTTCATAGAGAAATGCTGGGCAGGAACAGAGAAATGCTTAATTTTCTGTCTGTATGGCCTTTCATAGGTATTTAACTGGCAGGTCATAGGAATTTAACTGATTCTGATTGTACTATATTTTTCTTCTTCTCACTGTCTTTCCTCACTACCCAATTTATCTCTCTAAAACTATAATAACAACAACAATCACCAATAATCCTTAGCTTTTACAGACCCCGCTGTTCTTACTGTGGTGAAATTCCATTTGAACTCAATGGGAGTTTTGTCTGAGCAAGCACTACAGGATTCTCTCCTTGATTTACAAAGAGCAATTCACCACAACATCTCGACGCTATTTCGAAAAAATTAAAAACAGATTATACAAAGCTACTGACAATGAACGCTGTTTAACAGACTGCTATTATCACATTGGTAATCTTAGAGCTGGTCGTAGCAGGAGCATTTGATTTTTCAATTTTTATGATTAACCTCAGTAGGGAATATTTTGCATTTTTTCCTGGGTATGTCTATTTTACAGACTCCCCATAAGTTAACAAGGCTGCTACTGAAGAGTCATCTCTATAGGTTTATTCTTCAAAGAACAGTAAAACTTAATTTAATCACAGCTTCAAAATATCATACAATAAAACTAATTTAATTACACTTAGCTATGGCCACTAGTCTCATTAAAATGCTAATGAGGCTTATAATTATTAAATTGCTTAATGATTGTTAATAGAAATAAATGACAAAATAAAGCTTGAGCAGAAAGTCAAAATGCCCTCAGGTAATTTTTCTTAGTCGCAGTTTCACATGATGTGGTTTCTTTGTAGCATTCAGAAAACAAGGCAGATTAAAGTTTGAGGTAAGAGGATATAAAAGAGAAGAATGCAGCTGGATATGCAGCAACTCCATTGTTTCTTCTTAAAATACTTAAATACAGCTGATATAGACTTTCCTTGTCTGGAAAGTTTTGTTTTCATATCATGTGACAAATATGGAAAAATTGGACATGTATCTAAAACTCACCAAGAAATGCAATTCATAAGAAATATTTTTCTGACACTATTTGTAAAGTAGAGCCATAATGGAGAATAAAAATGAGACCTGTAAATACTCAAAGATAGAGCTAAAGATTATCCTGTATTATTTAAAAAATCTAACGTACACAGGTACTGATTGCAAGATCCATAGCTGGAAGGAAAAGGAATTCAACCATTGAGTTTTGAGAAAAGGATAGCTATTATCTTTGCATCTTCCTTATATCTAGTAACACGTACAGGAAAATCACAAAGCATGCTGGTTTTTGAAGGTAAAATATTAAGGAAGATTAACTGATGTTTACAAAACTTATTCTAGCGTATAAGATGAGAAGGAGGTTGGGAGTTTTGGAAATGAAAAATATTTGACACACTTCAGAATGAGTCAAATAAAAAAATCAAAAGAAGCATTTGCACACACAATTTGCAACATAATCAAAAGGTGCTGTTCATTTCCTAAAACGAAAACATATTTCAAAACCTCAAAAAGCAGCTGTTGTCATTTGGCCAAATGTAAAGCAGCCGCCCCATCCCCACGTTTTGACAGCTGTTCTGGGTTCCAGCAGTGTCAGGCAGAGGGCAAAGTGAGCAGCTCCAGCTCAGGAACAGAAGGTAGTGCTGAGCTCCCCTGCAGTAGCTCCCTGTCAATAGCACTGAGGAATTCCCTGAGCTCTTATTAGGGGGAGTCTCAGAGTCAGCAGGCAGCCAGGGAACTTCTCCCAGAGCCTTATGAACAGCGACAAGGAAGGAAAAGCAAAGGACCAAAGCAAATGAAAGCCAAGCAACCTTGACTGCATTTTGGGTCTTCTAAGGTGACTAGACTGACAAAAACATCCAGTGAATGGCTTCTCTAATCGTTCGTCAGGACAGATTTGGATCTACAAGACATAATCTACAAGAGCACATTCCAAACATGCACATTATTCACAATTGAAAAAGAAAGTGGAAGGTACAGCCTAGTCAGACAGAAGCAACTGCCTGCACTGGAATGGCTGGCACTCCCTCCTTTTCAAGACCACCTTTTATAAGATGGATGCATTATTTCTTCATTTCTCTAAAGCCCTGTTTCTTGCCAAAGTGCATTCAGCCATCCTTCTAATCAAGAGAACTGTAACACTTCCTAGGTCAAAGTTCACTTGACATAAAAATGTAGCACTGAATGTCATTTTAATCTCAGACGTGAATGTAGTCACTTTGCATACGCCTCGGCATTCCTGTATTATATTTTTGAAATACTGAAAAATAAGTGGTTCTGGGTACTTGTCTAGTCAGGCACTACCAGAATGCATTTTGATTATGCTAGAATCCAAAGAGAGTTCAAGTTTTTCTCTTGGGGAAAAGTATTAGCTAATGAAGACTTTTCCAGGACACCCTACTGGACTGAGAATAATTCACTTACTAACTTTATTCATTTATAGCAGACAGCCACCGGAATTGCTTTAGCAATTCATCTGCAGAGAAAATTCATAAACATAGTTTTATTCATTTGGCTCGAGGTTATCAGTAGCTTTCAGATATTTGGAGTTTTGCTCCTTGAGGCAAATGCTAAGGAGCAGTTTGGGGCACATCCTGAATAGTACATTGCAGTAAAATTAAATAAACATGCTTTAGACAGTGATATTTAGGGAGCTGCTCAAATAAAAACTTTTGACAGTTAGTAATTTCTGTCTAGTTTGCAACAGAATGCATAAATTAGACAAGATTTCCCTTTTGTTAAATTTCTGAAGTAAATAAATTATTTCACATAGTTTCTGAAACTGGAAAAAGAAAAGGAGATAATGTGGGAGAAAATCACAGAATCACAGAGTCACAGAATGTTAGGGATTGGAAGGGACCTCGAAAGATCACCTAGTCCAATCCCCCTGCTGGAGCAGGAACACCTACATGAGGTTACACAGGAAGGCATCCAGGCAGGTTTTTAATGTCTCCGGAGTAGGAGACTCCACAACCTCCCCGGGCAGCCTGTTCCACTAACCGCAGGACAAAAAGTGGTAAGGCAATTCAGAATTCTGCTCTCCTTTCTCCAGACCCAGGAAAGTATGGCCTGCTATCTCCTCCTTAGTGGTTTATTTCATCACCCCTGAGACCCTGGAAACCATTTCTGAGTTCATTGGTCTACCATTTAGTGACTGATCAGAAGTCAGGCTGGGCTCTTCACTGTGTTAAGTGAGCTTAGACTGTATATTTATGGATCAAAGAAGTCCCTCTCTTGTATTTCCAGTGGAAAGCTGTTTTTCTGTAATAGTCCTACTCAGCAATGGTAAAATAATTTCCTGTCTGTAGCCAATTCTTTATCCAGTTTTTCTGTCATATGTACAAATGACTGAAAGCACTTAATTTTTCAGGTACATTTTCACCAAAATTTGGAAATATGAGGCAGGGGCAGAGGGAATTGCTTTACACAAGTGTAGTGACATATTCTGTGTTGATGGAAATAATTATCTTCAGTGCTGAGATTATAAAGTCAGTAGAGAAAAACTGTTACAGGCCCCATATCCAAATTACAGTACAGTTTCATAAATCAGAATGATTTACAGATGTTGATATGCTTTTCAAAGAATTTGCATTTGCATTATAATAATTATTAAAAGAGTCTTGGAATGTTTTCCTGAAGTACAGAAATATTTTGCTTTGTATTGTCAATCCTTAGCATAACAAACAGAAATGATGATGATATCTTATTCTCTGGTTCCTTGTTTTAATGAAATCCATGTTGAGATTAAACTTGACAAAGAAGTTTCCCTGTAAATTACGTATTTCAGGGTAAGACCGACGTGGTAAAGGCAATTTAAGTCCAGTTTATGGAGGTATTTACACTGTTCTTTGTGCCTGGATTAAACTGATGCAGAAAAGACTCTATCAGCAAAGGGAAGACACACACATACACAAAATATCCAAAGAAAACCAAACAAAAAAACCCCACCAAACAAAGAAACAAAAAAATACAACAAACAAACAGAAACCCAAACAAAAACATGAAGAAAAAACTCAGAAAGAACTCAAAACACAAAGGAGTTAGGAGAACAAGAAGAGTTTTAGAGAAGGTGGTTTGGGAAATCCAGGTCATGCATGTAATATCGAATGCTCAGAGCTACCTCAAAAACTGGAGAATTTTTTACTAGCTGGCCCTTAAAGGAAGTAAGGTTAATAAAACCACATGAGAATAGTTTACAGACTAATTAGACCACTGTGTAGTGACCCACAGCAGAAAAACAGAAATAGAGTGATGGCTTCTGTCCCTGTATGAAGAAATAGGTCAGGGTGCTGTTCCCAGAAACAGGAAGGACGGTTGGACTCAGGAGAGCCAAACCAGAACACATAAAATAGCGTATCTTGAGAAAAAAAGTAAGTGAAGATGAAAAGGTGAAAACTTCTGAAATTTTCATTAACTCAAATAAAAGACAAAAGAATTAGGAAGCTTTGATGGCTTTAGAATTTCTGGATGGGAGTAGCTTATTCTTTGAGCATAAAGAAAGCTTGAGGTGAGGGCAGGGATGGCTCACGTCATAGCCAAGGGCCTCATCTACTTAGAGCTGATATAAGGTTCAGCCTGCTGCACCATTCTGGCATGTTGATTCCTAAAGAAGCTTCTGTTAGACACAATTAATATTTAATCCAGTGACCTGACTTCTGGTAATCAAAATACCCTTTTTCAAGGTTTCTCAAAAAACAATTTATATACAAAATCTCTTCAGTTATTCTACATCCTGTCTCACAGGCAATTTATTTTACTTCAGAGGCCTCCTCCAAGAGCCTTGTCTTTAGAAGCTCAGTAGCACAGAGATCCTAGCATAGGTCCTCCATGTGGTGAGAGGAGAAGCACACATAATGATTTCATTCTAAAAATAGGCTCAGCACAACTGAGTGGTAATAGATTGGCAAGTAATTACATTCTAAGTAAAAAATGTAAATCACATTCACTTATGTGCAGAAAGCTTGTATAGTAATTATGACTCATCTAAAAACCTATTTAAATCATTTGTTTTAAATCATAGATGAGGCTTAAGTGATGCACATTCCTTTGCATTCCTCAAGTGCAGCCCTCTGCAAAGTATCCAATTTTATTCTAAGAGTTCACTTCTAAAGGAGTGAGCAAAAAATAAGCTGTTGCACATTCTGTGAACAAGTAAATAAAATAAGTTCTACTGGGCATTTGCAGGAGGAAAGAACAAATAGATATTATATATCGATGTTTTGAAATAAAGAACCTAAATACATTAGTATTTGACAGAGTCCATACATATAGGAGACCTCAAGTTTATTGGAATCTTCTGAGATTCCAAGGTTTACAGCATAAAATGTACACTATTAGTTTTTAGATATGAGATTTTTCTTCTACATGTGACTTAAATTAGTAAAATAAGATTAAATTTTAGAAAATGAAGAAGTCTTAGAAAAAATTCAGAAAGTGTTGAACTGAGAAATAAATTCACAATTTAGTCTTACTTAGGTAAAATAAGAGAAACATATTTTTATTCCTACTGAAAGGTAAGAAAAAGTAAGATAAATGGAAAAAGGGAGAAATTACCCTCTTCCCCCCACCCCTTGCCTTTCTAACATCAATCTTATAATGACCAGTCTTTTTCTAGCCAACTGCAAAGGATTTTATGAAAGAATGATCAATTTTCATTCTGCAGTTTGCAATATTCTGTAGCAAAAACAACAAAAATATTAACCTGAAGACTAAATCCAGAAGAACCTCCAATAGACATTGTATAACCTGCATGTTCATGAATGTCTTTTACCCAGTAGCATGCATGAACTAAAGGAACTAAAGCCTATTTTGTCAAGCACTATACCAATACAGAGCAAAAATTATTTTTTCTGTCATGAGGTAAAGAAAAGGGTAAAAGAAAACTGTGAAGCGTGAGGAAATATTAATACACTATGAAATATAAATTACGTTAGTCAGTGGTTTCAAGACATCAGCAGCCTAATTATTGTCCTCTTACCAGTATTGTGAATATTTATAGGAAAGTTCTCCCATGTGAGACAGCATGGAAATGCTGTCTGGAAAATGTAAGAATAAGGTGACAGAAACTGGCATCATAACATAGTATTAATATTTCTTTTTTGTACTGTTATGGAAAGTTAACATACCACTTCGGTGTGGCACAGGTCCCTCAGTGCTCACTGGCACAGTTGGTGCAGCAGTCCATTATCCTGCTACAGGCTGTAAGCAGCATGCCTGCATTGCTGTATTTTAGCTTATAAATCCTCTTTCCTTCCTGTGAACATGAATGTTTTCACTTTTTATCTCAATTGTTGATGCCTAAGAGCTGTGTCTATCTGCTCACTGTACTCCCCATTGCTTCCAGCGCCAAGTTTCCAGTTCACTTGGAATTTACTTGTAGCAAATATCCACAAGGTCCATTTGCTGCAATTGTAAATCTGCCTCCCTGTCTCTCTGTAACTTGTAACCAAGCTGTAATGTGTACTTATTTGATCCTTTATCAGAATATTCTTGACATACTGACTCAGAGTGACTTTTAGTCAGTATTAGACTGAGAACCAGGGATGAAGGTGTCAGACACTAACAGCAATCCTCTATCTTCAGCTGAGAAATAAAGTCTATTTGCAACATGGAGTTACTGTTAAGTAAGAGGGGGGAAAAAATACTAGAAAGCATCTCCTCAGACAATCTCAATACCAAATTGTACCTAAGGGATAACTAGATTTTTATATTTCTACATCCTCTGTTGAAAAACTGGTTTAGACCTTCACTTCTATTATAACCAAAACACATATTCCAGACAAGACGTTCTAATGCACACTGATTATTTGTCCATTGGTACTAGGACTATTTTGTTTGCTGTTATTTTTTTCATAGCTTACAGTGGCGTGATGGCTTGACTATGCTTAACATACACATATTTCTGTTCTTTATTGTTTTTATCTGTCAAAATCCTATTTAACTGCAAAAATTAGTCTTTTCAGTCCCTAAATACGTGAGACTGCACTCTATACTACTGTGTTCTCACATGCATTAATCCAACTCTTTAGATCATCCCCTGTACAACATTTTAATCCTGCTCCTTATCAAGGAAGATTCTCAAAACTGGGCTATTACAAAACATTACTAGCTTGCTACTACCTGTTGTGTCATTCTCTGTGAAAATATTGATCAATTATCCAAATCTTTAGAAAGTCTGCTGGTTAACATCTCTTCAGTGCAAGATAAAATCCTGGAGTGCTGTTTTGCCCCTCCTTTTGCTCAAAACTTTATCTACATTACAGTTACTCTAACTTCTATCTTTGCTAATCTTCTGTCAGCAGAAACTTTCTTTGTATTCGGTAAGACGTCATTCCATAAAATGCTTTGTTGAAGACCAGATTTATATCATCCATCCTTTTTTTTCTCATCTGGAAATTGGTTCAAATAAATGCTGTGTATACAGATGTGTGCAGAATTTCATTTTATTGCAGGTTATTGATGGGTCTCTAGGTCTAAACCCAGGTGTAGCTGAAAGCATTATTCCTTTTTATTTTAAAATTGTATCTTACATGTCTCACATTTCAGTGGTTTTATGGAATACATAAAATGATACAACTGGTTAATATCATCAAATGCAGTAATGAAAAACATGCAGTACAATTTCATGCATCTATGTATGTATATATATATATATATACTTATGATTCATATTTTAAAATTCATGGATCTTTTAGGACATCCAAAGAAGCAACACTTATTTTAAGTGTTGCTACAATACATATAAATGCCTGCCTATAGCACTAATATGCAAAAAACTATGATGAGAGCAGGGAGGGTGGGATTTACTCATCTAGCATTAAAAAAGCTCTGTAAAACATTGTGCTGATCATAATGCAGAAATCTAATAGTAACGGAGGCTGTGTCCAGGTTCAAAACCTCTTATGAACTATATCCTCAGAATAAGCATT
Organism: Patagioenas fasciata; assembly: GCF_037038585.1. Lineage (NCBI taxonomy): Eukaryota > Metazoa > Chordata > Aves > Columbiformes > Columbidae > Patagioenas > Patagioenas fasciata. Next base: position 36,638,025 of record NC_092523.1, read on the forward strand.
TATGAAAAAGCTTTGATTGGATTGCAAGTTTGAAGCTATTACCTAATACTAAGGTACATTTTCATTTTTGCCAGGGCATCTTGAAGATGCCACATTAAACAAGACAATGATATTTTAAAATAATACAGCTGAACTTTTTGACATTTTCAAGTAAAGTGTTTAAGCTTCAGATCTCCTAATGTTACTTCTGTTTAAATAATTAATGCAATATGTCAGCAGACATATGTTTGGATTCAGACAATAAATTAAAATAAAATATGTAATAGTTCAAGAAAACACAATAGCAATAAGTAACTGTATCTTCTGCTGCTTCTGTAGTAACTACAGAATTTTTTTTTTTTCTTTTCACACTCTTTAATCTTCTCTCTTTTCAAAATTTAAGCTTAGCTTTAGGGCACAGCAGAAATAAAAATAGTATTACGGTCACCATTCATCAAAGTATTGAAACATGGTTTTATGTGAGTAGTTTCATTCAAGTCCATGGATTTATGCCAATGTTTCAAAACAAAAATATATATGTGTTTATTTCTGTATAAGTCAGCATCTTCTGCCAATTAAGTTGTGAAAACTTTTTTAAACATTGCTGCTATAAAAAATGAAGAACAATGGTTCAGGTTTTGGTGTTTTGTTTTCAGGTAGGAATCCCAACTTTGTTGTGGAATAAGCACTAAATCACTAGCATTCATGACTCTGTGAATGCAATCATTTTCTTGATATCTCTGCACCAGTTTCAGAACCAACCGACCAGAATTTAAAAAATAGTTTATCCACAGGCCCTGAATAAAGGCTTATGAATTCGTACTTCCAAAGGGAAACTTTAATTTTTGTTTTTTACTTTCTGTATTTTTTCTTTTTTTTCTCTTTATTTTTTAGACAATTTGAAGTAGCCACAGTATGTAAGATGTTACAGATTGAAAAACTAAATTTTCTTGGATTTGATGTTTGTTTGCACATAGCACATTTAATGTGAAACAAGACATGAACAGGAGAAATCTAATGTAGTGTGAAAGGTTATTCATTTCTGTCCTTCAGTGGCATGGATAGAAGCCATCAATTCTAACCCATTCGGCTAAAGAAATACATTTTCTAATAGTTGGTCAGAAATTTAGATGAAAGGAGATTATGACTTCCATTCCAGTTCCTAAAGGGCAGGAGCAAGCATAAGTAAATCTCTTCCTTATGAGAACAGACAGGGCAGAAAAAAAGATGAAAACTAAACCACTGTTGTTCTATTAAATGATCCTTGTCAAATCAGGACACAATACTAAGAGTATGGAAACTTGTACTACCAATTCTTTTACTATATTTATAGACACTGATTTGACTCGATGGAGTCAGTGAGAGTCTATCAACAGATCTAATGACAGCGATGTCAGACTTTGAAGATAGATAATATCATAAGGTATACTTTAATACCTCCTTTCTATCCTGACAGATTCACTAACATCAATTTTTTTAAGAACGACAGGCCAGATCTCAGACCACATCTTATGAGTTTCAAACACAATATAGGAGCATTGCTAAAGAACAGCCCAAGAATACATTCACATAAGCTATGAGAACTTAATAATGTTAGTATGATACTTTATCAAGCTTCTCTCATACCTGAAATATACTTCAGCAATCATCCTAGAGATAATTATAAGAGAAGAGATTTAAATAATCTTTTCCCTCCCGCACTTTCTAATCTGTTTGGACTGAGAGCTTCTTTAGTAAACACTGATTATTATTCTCTAATTGTATAAAGTCTAGCACTGGGAGCATGATCATAATGTGAACCTTTTAGATTTTATCGAATATAAACAGCTATATTATAAACACTTTTTTATAGCTTTACATCATAATGCAGTGTAACTAATCAACTCTCCTCACCCATCTCTGCCCTATCTAAACCTGAGATTACTTTCAACACAACTCCAGTATGGTATTTGGCATGACTTTGTTACTCTTAACTTAGTCATATATATCTAATCAGATTATAAAATCTTTACTAAAATCAGATATACAAGTAGGCTTACTTTCAGACTTTATACTTTTAAGTTGTGTATATCCTGCTAGCAGAGTTTCTCCGTAACTGGTAAAAAATAAATATGAGTATCAAGGGGACAAAAAAAAAAAAAAAAAAGTCCCAAATGTAATTCCTAAGCATAATTAAAGAGAAGAAAACAACCCTAAAATAGTATTGAGTACTGAAAAGCACCTACAGACTTTACCCAAAGACTTAATGGAGCTTGTCAATGATTGGGCATAGCATACTTGTCAATAGCTTGGCTATTAGCATACTGTCTCAAAGACCTTTAATTTAGAAGATGCCTCCCTGGTTGTGATTTCCATAAACATTTTAGGGAGACAAGTATTTAATGACAATCATTCTTTCTTAAGGAATTTCATTTAAATGAGGTCGTATATCAGAAACTGTTCAGCATTCTGTACACTTTGATAGAACTGATATTTATAATTATAGCCCTGTAATAAAATATCTATCCCCCACTGACATGAAATAATCAAATTTTACAAGCTGCTTCAGGTCTGCTGCAGATACCACAGAAAAGGTCAAGAGTTTAGGGCTTTAATGTGTGTGTGAAAAAGAGTTTAATTTATTTTGAAATAATTATATTTGTTTTAGAAGTGTACTAATATCACTGCTACAATGTTGTTCTAAGAGATAATCAAACTATGCTATCATAACGCAATAATTAGCTTGTAGTCTTATAGTTTAGCCACTTGGAAATCGGATTATTTTCATGTAAACGGAAGTGCAATTATGTTACTATTCTTGTATAAAACAGACACCATCAACCCCATCCCCAACAATTTGGAAGTTATAACTGAAGGTTGGTGATAAACACAAGATAATAAGAGAGTCCTTGATTTGCATTTCTACCCTCCAATTTTTGGCATTTTCAAAGGCTGAAACATGTTTTGATATTACGTAAGGATTCAAGGGCTTCCAAGTTACAATAGGATTTTCTTGGGCTTTCAGAATTGTTTTAGCAGTATGCATTCCTTTAACCTCTAAAAATACATGATAACTCCTCAACACTGGGCTAGTAGATAGTGGTAGTTTCACTGACAAAGACAAATTCATCAGACCCTCAGTGCCAGAAGTACTTTTGATGGGCCATTTGCAGGCTGTAGGGATAGTGAATAAGAGAACCTTCCAAAAGCTTTCATCTCTCAGGGCTTCTGGCACGGGAACTTGACCATGAATGCATCATCATAGGTATGTCATGGGGCTATAAGATAGCCTTTATAATAAATTTCATATATAACATAATATTTACAGTATTTTTAAAACCTAAAAGTAATGCACTAAGATACAAAAAAGGTGACACAGGAGAGGAACCAATTTCCCAAAATGTGATATAGAATATTGACAACATTTCTCTGTGGTATTTTATGCAATGTAATTAATTTATAGTACTATAAATCAAGTAGAAAAACATCGACTGACATGGATACAATTAATCCCTTACTGGTGATAAGCTGCCTAGCCATACATTGAACAGCAGTATTCTCAGTATTTAAAAATGCAAAAAATATTGCCATAAAGTGTTTAAAATATGAAAAATTGCCAATAAAAGAAAGTATACTTTGAATTAACAGCACAAAATACATTATCTTAAAAGTTCTTGCCTAGTAATTAGTGTTCTGAGTGAGTTTCCACAAAACATGAGCAAAATCTCACTGAGCAAAATAACAGCTTTCAAAGTATCTATACTCATCTCACTTTCCTGCAACTTCAAGTACTCCTTGTCTCTAGAAACACTGATTCCTACAGATTGCTTGCTCCAGACAAGTTCAGCCAATTTTATGCAGCAAAGGAATACCTGTTGAACATGTAATCTCTAATAAGTTTGATTTTAATCTGAAATATTGTACTGAAGAAATGAAAACATCAAACAGAGCTTGAGGGACAATCTTGAAAAAAAGAAGAAACAAAATTCACAGTATCACAGTATGTTTGGGATTGGAAGGGACCTCAAAAGATCATCTAGTCCAATCCCCCTGCTGGAGCACAACGCCTAGGTGAGGTCGCACAGGAACATGTCCAGGTGGGTTTTGAACGTCTCCAGAATAGGAGACTCCACAACCTCCCTGGGCAGCCTGTTTCAGTGCTCTGTCACCCTCACTGAGAAGAAGTTCTTTCTCAAATTTAAGTGGAATCTCTTGTGTTCCAGCTTGATTCCATTATCCCTTGTCCTATCATTGTTTGCCACCAAGAAGAGCCTGGCTCCATCCTCGTGGCACTCACCCTTTAAAAATTTATAAACATTAATAAGGTCACTCCTCAGTCTCCTCTTCTCCAAAGTAAAGAGACTCAGGTCCGTCAGCCTTTCTTCATAAGGGAGATGCTCCACTCCCTTAATCATCTTTGTTGCCCCATGCTGGACCCTCTCCAGCAGTTCTCTGTCCTTCTTGAACTGAGGGGCCCAGAACTGGACACAATATTCCAGATGGGGTCTCACCAGGGCAGAGTAGAGGGGAAGGAGGACCTCTCTCGATCTACTAACCATCTCCCTTCTAATACACCCCAGAATGCCATTGCCCTTCCTGGCCACAAGAGCACAGTGCTGGCTCATGGTCATCCTGCTGTCCACCAGGACCCCCAGGTCCCTTTCCCCTACACTGCTCTCTAATACGTAATTTCCCAACCTATACTGGAAGCTGGGGTTGTTCCTGCCTAGATCCAGGATTTCCCTTGTTAAATTTCATCAGGTTATTCCCCGCCCAACTCTCCAGCCTGTCCAGGTCCCGCTGGATGGCAGCACAGCCTTCTGGCGTGTCAGCCACTCCTCCCAGCTTGGCGTCATCAGGAAACTTGCTGATAGTACACTCAATTCCCTCATCCAAATCGTTAATAAATATATTGAATAATATTGGCCCCAGTACTGACCCCTGAGGCACTCCACTAGATACTGGCCTCCAACTGGACTCCGCACCATTGACTACCACTCTCTGGCTTCTCTCCTTAAGCCAGTTTGCAACCCACCTCACTACTCTATTGTCTAGACCACACCTCCTCAATTTAGCTGTGAGGATGCTGTGGGAGATTGTGTCAAAGGCTTTACTGAAGTCAAGGTAGACCACATCCACCGCTCTGCCATCATCCATTCACCTTGTTACATTCTCATGAAAGGCTATGAGGTTGGTCAAGCATGACTTACCCTTGGTAAAGCCATGCCGACTGCCCCTAATAACCCTCTTATCCTTGATATGCCTTGAGATGACTCAAGGATAAGCTGTTCCATTACTTTCCCAGGGACAGAGGTGAGGCTGACCGGTGTATAATTACCCGGGTCCTCCTTCTTGCCCTTTTTGAAGACTGGAGTGACATTTGCTTTCCTCCAATCCTCAGGCATCTCTCCTGTTTCCCAAGACTTGGCAAAGATGATGGAGAGTGGTCTAGCAATGACTTCAGCCAGTTCCCTCAGCACCCGTGGATGCATCCCATCTGGACCCATGGATTTATGGATGTCCAGACTATTTAATTGCTCCCTAACCCAGTCCTCGTCGACTAAAGCAAACTCCTCCATTGACCTGGCTTCATCTGGGGTCTCAGGGGTACAGGGTTCCCCAGGACAGCCTCCAGCGGAGTAGACAGAGACAAAGAAGGCATTCAGTACTTTTGCCTTCTCTGTATCTTCTGCCACCAGGGCACCCATCCCATTCATCAGTGGGCCTACATTGCCTCTGGTATTAGTTTTATCTGTTATGTATTTTAAAAAGTTATTTTTGCTGTCCTTGACCCCTCTCGCCAGCTGTAATTCTAAGGAGGCCTTGGCTGTCCTAGCTGCCTTCCTATATCCTCTAACAGCAGCCTTACATTCCTCCCAAGTGGCCAGCCCCTGCTTCCATGACCTGTAAACTCTCCTCTTCTGCTTGAGCATAGCCAACAGATCCCTATTCAACCACGCAGGCCTCCTGGCTCCCTTCCTTGACTTCCTACGTGTGGGGATGCTCTGATCCCGAGCGTGGAAGAAGCAATCTCTGAATGCAATCCAGCTCTCTTGGGCCCCTTTTCCTTCAAGCAGTCTTGCCCATGGGATTTCCCCTAGCAATTGCTTGAAAAGGCCAAAGTTAGCCCTGCTAAAGTCCAGGGTTGCAATTCTACTTGCTATTCTGTTCCTGCCACACAAGATGCTGAACTCCACCATCTTGTGGTCACTGCAACCCAGGCAGCCCTCAACCTTTATTGCTTCGACCAGACCCTCTTTGTTAGTGAGGATGAGATCCAGCAGTGCACCTCTCCTAGTCGGCTCCTCCACCATCTGCATGAGGAAGTTATCATCAATGCACTGGAGGAACCTCCTGGACTGTGGCTGGCTGGCTGAATGGTCCTTCCAGCAAACATCAGGGAAGTTAAAATCACCCACAACAATCAGGGTCTGTGACTGTGAGGACACTCTCAGCTGCCCACAGAAGGCCTCATCAACTTCCTCAGCCTGATCTGGTGGCCTGTAATAGACACCTACAATAGTATCACTCCTACCAGCCTGCCCCTTAATTCTGACCCATACACTCTCAGCTTGCTCCTCATCTGCTCCTGGGCAGAATTTAGTACATTGCAGTTGCTCTCCCACATATAAAGCAACTCCACCACCATGCCTGGCTGGCCTGTCTTTCCTGGAAAGGGCGTAGCCATCCATGACCACATTCCAGTCATGTGAACTGTCCCACCATGTTTCTGTAATTGCCACCAGATCATAATCTCCCGATCGAACATAGGATTCTAACTCCTCCTGCTTATTCCCAATGCTGTGCGCATTGGTGTACAGGCATTTCAGGGAGCAAGCAGAGCACACCAATTTCTCCCTAGGGGCATAGGAGGCCACCCGGTCCTCATCAGTTTTAGAATGCTGCCCCACTGGGACAAGCCCAGGTACTACCCCATCCCCATTCAAGCCTAGTTTAAAGCTCTCCAAATGAGCTCAACTAATTCCTGCCCCAGCATTCTTTTGCCCCTGTGAGATAAGCCTTTCCCCCGTAACACTGTCCGGACTGGAGTCTTATAAAACCAGCCATTATCAAAAAATCCAAAGCCCTGCCTGTAGCACCAGTCTTGGAGCCAACCATTTAGAGATTGAATTTTTCTGTTCCATCCCACATTGTCACTTGAAGAGGGAAGGAGTGAAGAGAAGATCACTTGAGCCCCTGAGTCTTTCACCATCCTTCTCAAGACCTTGAAACCGTTCTTCATCCCCCTCAGACTACAGGAAGCAGCTTCCTCCCCATCTGTCTGGAAGACCAGCAGTGGGCAGCAGGCTGTCGGGTGCACCAGTTTGGGGAGCTCTCTAGCGATATCCTTGATCTGGGCTCCAGGTAGACTACAAACTTCCCTAAGATGAGGGTCAACTCTGCATATTGGGCCCTCTGTTCCTTTCAGAAGGGAATTGCCTATTACAATGACCCTTCTTATTCGTCTGTTAAAGCTGTAAAAATGTACTGTCATGGACTGTGGTGATCGTGTAGACCTCTGGATGGCACAACCTAATGCAATCCCTTACATTTATCAGCATTCTGAGAAATGTGATTAATTCTCCTGTAAATGAATTAAATATAATTATTATTTATGAAAAAGGTGGACCAACTGTGTATACAACTGTGAGATCAGCTGGTATAAATGTCATCCTTGTTACATTTGACTTATCTATGACCTTATTTCATGCATAAGGTCTCTCTAGAGTTAGGTAGCTCTCAGCCTCAGGCTGGATCACAAGTAGGTTTTATGAGAACTCAGCATTAGCCTCAAGAATTGCAAGCACCTTCAATTTATATGAATTAAAAACTGTAGTCCAAAATGTGGATACAAGATCAATTTAGGCATCTCCAAAGCTAGATTGCTTTTGGGCTTAAATGTTCAAATCTCACCTAGTCTGTAAATTGGTTACAGCAGCTCTTCCCCAGAATGGTCTGTGGAAATGTGCGTTGATGATCTGCTCTTCATCCATAAAACATTTCATCTTCAAAACTATATCAGAATCAAGTCCTCAGGTTACAGTAAATCCGAAACGTATCTACAAACATATCTCCATACATATGACAGTATGTAAACGATAGACTTTCTATATAAGGACACCCATTTCTTTTTCAACAATATCAGTTTATCTCTCTTTACATTCATGGATCAGCTCAGAATTTAAAAGGTAAATGCTGAAGATTCCCCATGGCCACGGTTCTCCTTCTCTCTGTGGAAATCTGTTTCTAAAATAACTCACATTCAATTACACAGGTCACTTGTGATGGTGACTTTTCTTGGTGAGCCTGAAGAAAAGCCTGCAGTATCTGAACCATGAAAAATTATGCACAGTATTTGATTTTAAAGATGTGCCAGATTAACAGAAGGTAATTGGGTAGATTGTGAATGGTAGCAGCTGCTTATTTGCAAATGCTACAGACACCACTGCTTTTTGCTTAGAATTTCTATTAGGTAGTTTCCTAACAACTACTATAGCTTATTTTTAGCTGTCATGCGACTCCAAGCCAATATTCCTTATTGAAATTTGTTCTTGCTTTTTCTTGTGCCAGTTTAATTCATCACTTCCACTATTACATCTACAACTGTAACCCTTCTACTATTATTTTATGTAAGCATAGGAGAAACATTAAACAATGAGAGATGGTTTAAGATGACTCTTCTCTTTGAAATATTTTTCCATTTTGTTAAAATCTGCACTATTCTACTACCATTAGATGTATCTAGGTTGAATTTAAACAAAAGCATAAAATATGAATAATAAAAATATAAATAGTTAAAAACCTTGTATTGTGTGATGTTTTGGGGAACTCCACAAGAAATCCCTCTTACTCCCCAACACATATCTTGATATTATTTGCAGAACTACTTCAAAGTTACTACCCTAATATTAGTTCGGGATTAGAAATTAGCACATAAGCAGCGTGATAATGAGAGACACTACAATTTATGTGTGTACGTGTCTCTGTACAGAAGATGAAAACTGTGTCATTTTTAGAACTTTCTCAGTAATTTATTTAGATGGTTTGCACACAGTGAACTTTCTGGCCTCAAATGAGATGTCTAAGAAAAACAGGATTCTATTTGACTACATCTTGAAGACGCTACATCCTTGACTACATCTAAGAACATGCACCATGCCATGTTGAATATCAACATCTTTTTGGACAACAGAACAGAAGCATCACTTTCAGACAATTTTCCCACTTTCCTCTCTTTTCATTGAAAGCTATTTTAAAAGTATCATCTCATCAGATTCCCAAAACTCTAAATTATGAATCTTCCTTAATTATCTCAAAGATTTTTATTTAATATATGTACAAGCCAGAGGAAATAAGATGTCCTGTAATATTATATCAAATATGCAATTTGCAGTAGCATTTCTTTATTAAAAACGCCAATTATACTTTCACATAAAATTGAATTGAGGTCATTAACCTCCTGAGAAGTTATTTCTAAATTCTTTCTTCTAATAAGATTTGTTATTTTAACATTTTCCACATCAATGCTTCTTTCAGATCTATATACTTCTTATCTATTTATAAAGATAATAGAAATTAGCCATAATTTGATTGTATCATTGTGCTATTAATAATAAAGCTATCTATTTAACTGGTTATCTGAGGTGAGATTATAATTGTGAATGTGATCTTCTTACAACCATGATTTATTACAACAGAATTATATTTGTTAAAATATTAGTAAAGAAAAATGACATGAAAATTATGAAAGAATTTTTAAGGTTGTTTTATTTCGTAGTCTTGATTACAATGCTCAGGAAATGTATAACCTTGAAAAATAAAATTCATTTTTACATTGGGCTTACAGCATCATTGCCATTTACTTCACAAAGTTAAATATGGCTTGCCACTTCATTATGTAGGCAAACAAGGGAGGTCATATTATTTGCTAAGAGATCTCAACTACTTGTTCCTGTTTTACTCAGGAATAATGTATTGGCCAGGACAACTAAGATTATTACCTTGGATGTTTCCTAAGCCTCTTGGGATGTTTCATGTAAATGCATGTTGGTGGAGGGTACCTTGGCTGAAGGGCATAAACATTTCCTTAATCATGATAAAGTTGCCTTAAGTATGTTTGCCATTGACATGCAAGTAGTCAGATATTTGAGACACAATTAATTTTGTTTTCAGTCCTTCAGATATTTAATACATTTGGGAAGGTCATTTATGCTGTAGTTTAGTATAAACCCAGCTCTGGACTGAAAAAAATAATAATTCTACTGTCAATCAAACTAATCTAAATATATTCATTCGTAATATTATGCATTTAAACCTCGGGGAAATTAAAAAGAGGGATTTTTTTTCCCTATATTTTGCAAATAATAGGCATACAAAAATAGGTAAAAAGGAAAAATTTGCTTTTAGCAGATGTCATCCTGTCTCGTACGGTTCCTGTATTGTGAGCAAGTCACACTTAGTGTACACACAACTAGCAGAAGGCACCGCTTTAGTGTGAAAAGAAATTGGAGAGAATGGTTTGAGCAGTGATACATGTTTCACAGTTGAGTTCTTTCAACACAGAATCAAGTGCTGCTTCTGTTAGACCCTCCATGAGGCAGTGGGTCTCCTCCCGTACCTGTGCTTTGCCTCACACAGAACTAGGACAGTACAGATATGACCCGATATTTCCTATTTGTCACTTTCCAGATTTCTGTTAAAAAAGAGAACTCTCTCTTCTTCTAGAACAGAGCAAACACTGAGAATGAACTATTCTGTCCTAACAGGGTCCCACAAAGCAGGATGGACAGAAGGGTACTTTTCTAGAGCTTGCAATTTACCTGGCTTTGGCTGGATTAGTTTATTCCCTGGTTGGTTATCACCCCCCAAAAAACAATGTAAAAAAGTAAACATACTGATTCATGATAAACAAAATAATTACATCAGAACCTGTTATAATTGCATAATTATCCCTCTTGAAAACTCTAAGGTCACTTACTAGGTTTAAGATTCATCCTTCTATGGTCCAGTAGTACCACTTTGCCTCTTTTGAGGATGTGAGTTCTAAAAAAAATAAAAAAAAAAAAAAAAGGAAAATAAAAGGAAAGATGATGATCATGTTTATTTAAAACATGGTTCATTGCCTTTAGGTTATGCAGTATTAATCAAAATAGGTAAGATGCGAAACTTGGCTTTGAAGGCATCATATATGCCAGAAGTGAGAAGAAGATGCACTAAGTATTATTTACTGTATTGTGTGACTTGCTTTTTCATACCCTTCTGAATTTCTGTCAGTTGAGCTCCTGTTTCCTCTTGCTTTCCTTCCTCAGCCTCTACCCCCACCATAATGTAGCATTAGGAGGTTGTGAAAGACTAATAAAGAACTTCACTCCCACCCATCCTTATCTGGGGAATGGACACCAGCCCAGGAGGAACACGTGTTATTCCATAAAACCAGGGAAGAAGCCTAAAGACCTCGCTAAGAAAGGAAGGATCTAGTAAATAATCCTTTAGGAACTGTTTTGGACACTGTACTCTGCTCATGGTAGCAACAGAGTAATTAACATTGTAAAATTATTGCAGGACAAATTTACAGATTCCTCTTCAACATATCCATTTTGCATATTGCTTTCAGAAATCTTATCTTAGATGCTGAGCTCAGGCTCACCATGGGATTTTTTGTTTGTTTGTTTAAAAATATTTTTGAAAGTATGCATATGTGTATCTTAACCTTTTAAAAAGGGAACTTATTAATGCATAACTTAGCATTTTCTATTCAGAATATCATACATTTAAATATTGGATTTTTTAATTCAATGTTCTCACATTTTTTTCTGTACACTGACTTGTATGTGTTTATTTTGCAGTTATTCCTGTTGTCATATTAGCAGTAAAATTTCTCATTAAATTCCAAGTACAGAATCTTTTTAAGAAAGAAGGGGAAACATGCCACCAGTTCAATTAGCAAATGAAGACACTTAGGTATTAGCAGGTACACCAGCCTCAGGAACAATGGTATATTTGGGGAAAGAAGGCAGAAACAAAAGTGCAGATATAAAGCGTGGTGGCACTTGGCTGTCGACTTATTTCCTCTAACTCAAAGTCAGTATCTTGAAGTAATTTCTTTGGTAGACTCAAACTGATCACAGGGATTCCACCATGATTTTCATTGGAAAACTGAAATATGACTTCAGAATTATATAATGGAGAAAGGTTGGAAGAAAAAAAAAAAAGACTTCCTGGGAAGCTGTTGCATACTAAACACTTAAAAAAAAAAGTATCAAAGAAATGTTACACACTTTTTCACTGAAACTAGCATAACTGCAAATGCCTACGTTTGAGTGTTTGCATGGAAAAGATTCAAGAATTGTATCTTTATATCACTTTTTACCCCTGTATTTATAATTTTGGTGCAAGATTTTATCTTTCCCTTTCTAATAGTTTTCTATTATCTTCATTTCTTATGTTTGTCTATAGTTGTTCACCAAGAATAAAACATACTTGGTATTTGCTTCATGGTTTATTCTTTTTTAGAAAGTAAGCTTTCATCTTGAGTGAAAGAATACCCGTAAACTGTAAACTGAGAACTCTTTTCAGACACATTCTGTTGCTTCTTTACATAATTATGCTGGTAGCAGTCCTGCAAAGAGAGCCTGCATGGCATTATTTCAAAACTGGGGTTATAAATTATCTAGCAAGATTAAATTTTGAATGGCTAAAATCTTCAGTAATAGAAGTAATCATTGTCCATATGTTAAATTTTCCAGAGAAACCATTATATCTTATTTGTCATTTATTTAGCTAACTATATCTCACATAAATCTAGAATATTTCCATGAGAATTACTGCACTTTAAAAAATTCTCTTACTTTTTCTCCATTCAGTGGCCGAATTAATCCTAACAGATAATTGTGTGTCCTTCTTTATACTTTTTATGGAGGGACAGAAATTACACAACTGAAGAATGGGAGAGATTGATAGTTTGCACCCTAATACTTTTGTTGACTAGGAAACACAGGGCAGAAACATATGCAGTTACAGTGAAAAGGCCTTTGCCAAACACCATTTAAGTGATCATAGTTTTTTGTTGATACCAAGATTTTCTAGGAGGATAGGTTGCCATTCTCATCAAAATAAATAAATAAATGAACAAACAAACAAATAAATAAATAAATAAATTTATTGCTCTGCGGAAAGGGCTGTATTCATCCATAGCAGCCCAACAAGAAGGATCACATAGATATGAACAGGAAACAGCTGTTCAGATGTGAGTGAATTTACAAAACCACAATTTTTGCCACTATTTAACTAGATGTAGCTTTGGTAACAATAATAACTCTGTATTTTTTGAAATGGTGAACCAGTCCATTTAATAAGCTATTGACTTTCAGTTGTATCACACAGTGAAGAAAAAAATACCCCATCATTTCTGAAGTGCCTGAACTTGATCAAGCATATCCTAACTGATAATGACAGAAACTTGCATGATCTGTTAGGTACAGAACATAAAACCTATGCTCACTTCAGCTACTCTGCGAAGCATCATAAAATTTTGAGTGAGCTACACTAAGTTAATAATATATTGCTGCATCAATTGAGGCAAAAAACTATCCATAAAAAGTGTTATTTTCACATGTTCCAAAGCCTCCCGAATGGACAGGTGGGTGAGAGGAGCAGGAGGACCAGATTTTTCAGTGTAGCTTAAGCAATGAGGTCAGAAGGGCTTTGTGCAAACACTAGTACTTGCTTTCTGAGGAGACAGCTTACAAAGTGTAAATATCAGAAATTAATAACACTCGAGTGTCACAAACTAGTGTTTGTAATAACTGACTTTAAAAAAGGACACTTGAATATAAGAAATTTGCCTTACTTCATTATGTGATTTTATAAACATGCCTCAATATTGTATTTAGTTTTGTCACTGGAGGGTTATGAGGAACAACTTAGTGAGGAAGATGACGATATACCACTACTAGATTGCCAAATAGACCAATTCCCAACTGCATTCATGCATGGAAGGTATTATTTTAATACAGAATACAAAAAAAGCAATGAATTAGATAAGGGATGCATCAAAATTGCTATTTTTCAACTAGTTGAATGTCCAATCCCTTTTTGTTAAAAAAATACTTTCATGCTATTAAATCTGTGTATTTTATATTAATTTAATAACAGCAAATATATTTGAAAGTTGCAAATTTTACAAACTAAATTACTCAAATTATTTTATAAAATCCTAAATATTCACTGAAGTTGTGAGGCTCATCTCATAATTCTTCTCTTGGAGAAGCAAGTAAAAACATCGAAGCTAAATGACTTGCCTATGGGTACCCTTTCCATGTCAGAGTTCTTTAGGTGAAAAATTCCTGTCCACCTCTGGTCTTCAAATCACTAAAATCCGCTTCACTCACAAACTGTAAGTGAACAGTGTCCAGGTAGTTTTTGGCATAATCATTTACCTTCACCTTAAAAAACAGTGTTCAGAAGGTAAGGGACTTACCTCTCTAAACTTTCTCAGTAATGTATACTACCAAACAGTATTGCTAAGGTGTAGATGAAGTCTTCAGTGTGACTGACCTTATCCTGTTGTCTAGACCTCATATTTTCTAAAACACAGATAAGTTGCAGTCACAATGACCAAACCTGTACTCTTCAGTTATCTTTATTCTTTCCCTAGGAATCTGGGACATAATTTCTGACCTCCCAGCCATGGTTACTCTTCCCCCATCTTCCTTTTCCAGAAAATTGTGATTTAGTGAATTCTGGCATCCCCAGCACACAGTTGAAACACAGTGAATTAGCACCGGCCAGCTGCTGAAACTGCCCTCAGCTCCAACTTAAGACTCCTCTCCCAGAGCTTTGCATCTAGTATTGTACAGCTGCCACGACTGATGATACCATTGGAAAGGGTTCTTGTGTGTCAAAATACAGCAGACTTATGATGACCATGATATCACAGCAATTCTGACTTAAAGCACTCTGCTGGTCCCACAGCTGAGACACACTGATGGCAAAGTGGCTCCTCACGTTCTATGTCTTTGCTGGCTAAGATTTAAGCCAGGATTTTATTCTGGGCAGGTCAGGTAAGTCTCAAGAATTACCAGGTGATTTCAGGCTGATCCTGTACAAAGCGAACCATGTGCTGCCTGTTGTGAGAGCCCAGCCTCAGCCTGAAACACCCTCATTAATATCAGCGAGGTCCTCATATTTCTTCACCATGAGAGAGGGGAGCTGCTGGTGGGACCCTGCTGGTGGCTGCTCCCCAGAGGAGCAGCTGTTGTCAAAGCTGTTAGCAAAGGGGAACCCTGTCCCCAGCTGTGCTTGTGAGTCCTTTGGAAACTTAGCTAAGAGAAGGGTAAAACTGAAGCTTCAAATGCAGCTTCCTGGTAAATTTTACATTACACTAACATTGAAGTAAACCAAGTATGTACACACAAACAAATAAGCCCCTCCAAAACTACTATAGAAATTTGTTCTTTTTCCAGCTGAGTTAGGTTGAAAATCGGGTTCCAAATTGCTTGTTCTCTTCCTGATCTAAAAATTTGCTTTCCTGCCTCAGCTTCAGCAAGAAGAAATAAATGCTTCTAACCAGAACACTTCTTGTTATTCCCCCACAATTTGGATTCAGTCTGCTTTGGGCTATGAGGCATTCAGAGTGCAGGTCTCTATGCCAGGTTATTCTACTTCAGCTGCTCAGTTATTATGAAAAAGAAGTGAACGCAACTCCTGTCTCAGTCTCAGAGGATGTCTAAAGGGAGAGAGGCAAGAGCTTGACATCTCCTGCTACCTTCATCTACTCCCAGTGGAAGGAGACGACACTTTCTGGAGGTACCTCATTTCAGCATAAATTGGAGAAGGAAAGCATTTAAATTTGGGTGGACTTGATTCCTCTGGTAACTCTCATGTTTTCAGGATCTGTTCTCTTCACCATTAACTAGGTAAGGAGCTTCAGCACATTGCAAACCATGCAGCGGCAGCGTATGCAGCATATGTACCCTATGTCAGGAGAATCTGATCCTGGCTCTAACATTCCAGTGAAGTGGTGCCCTTGTTAGATGGAAAGTATTCCACCCATGACGGTCAGAGTTATGTACAGGCCTGAATATCACTTACACTGATGCTTTCACTGATGGTAATGAAAAGGCAACATTTTAAGAAAATTATACTAATGAGCTAAGAGTTAAATAATGGGTTGGCTTTTACTCTCAGCTTTCATCCAGACTCACTCTGAAGCATGAATAATGCTCTTGCATATTTTTATCTTATCCTTTAAAAGAGTGGTGCAAAAAGAAGAAGGGAATAATGCACATTTTATTATGAAATCTGAGATGACATTTCCTCTAAATTTCATTTCTAGTTTGCAGAAGCAGTCTACTTTGGGGAAACCATGAACAGAGAAATGATCTTATCTTTATAATTTTACCTGACAAAGGTCTTAAACAACAGCAGGTGTCTGTGCCAGACAGACACACAGTTGCTTTAAAATAGTCATATTTCCTCGGGATAAAGGCTGAGGACTGAGCTTAAAAAACAAACAAACAAAACCAGAAAAAAAGTGAGAGGAGCTTGTTTCTTTTTTTCATCCTTTCCTGCTTCAAAGGTTATGACAAGTCACCTCATCTCTCTTGTGCTTATCTCTAAATATGAGAATAATACCTTGCTACTTTGCAGACTTTTTTAGAAGTCGAATAGATGCTAAAGCACAAAAGCAATTAAATTCTGGAAGTAATTTTGAAGTTCCAGTGTTAGGTACTTAGTATGTTTTCTGCTTGATGGAAATAGGAATCTCAGCAGCACAATTGAGGGTAGACCTGGAGCAGATGAGAGCCATTTGAGAGAAAAAAAGAAATGCAAGCAGGCCTGATGAGCCTTTGAGGAAACACAGGCAGCATTGCATGGAAAGGGTAGGCAGCTATCTGCTGGCTATGGGTGACTCCCACATATTTAACAGCTAAGAGGGAACCCAGCTGTACCAGAAATACTGTCAAGGAGAGAGACGCTTTCCTGTTCAGACAGTTCTGGCATCTGGGTGGTACGGAAATCTGAAAGATTTGTATCTGGGCATCAAGCATTCATCCAAAAACATCCTGCTTACAATTTAGATTATTACAACACAAAAATATAACTGAATGGATGACTCCTAGACAGTCATGTGCTGTCCTGATAATCCAAAATTTTACTTGTCTCCTAATTACATTTTAATTAATACTTGATTTAGAATTTGGTTTAGTCGAGCCAAATTTGGTATTAAAGCAAAAACCTTGATCCAGGAAATTTCTCCTTGACATACACATGAACAAGTTTTTTCCTACTCAAAAATGTAATCTCAAGTAGATTTTAATTCATATTAATAAATGAGAATCAATTAATATGACAGTACCTGCAAGCTAAATTACATATTTTATAGGCTTATTAAAAGAAATATGTGTATTAGCCCAAATATTTATTCTACAGAACTATTCACCATACTACTCCAGAGGTAGACATTAGTTAACAGTGAAGTAGAAAGAAGTGTCATTTTTTCAAAAGTAGGTATAGCTCACTTTTTGATCCAAAAATTGCAGGAGGATAGCAAAACCAAAGATTTTTCTTCCCTTTTCAAAAGATAGTAATTACACGATTAATAAAAAAATGAAAAATAAAGAAAAATAAATATAGATGTAGATCTACTAGGAGTACAGGCCTTTTTTATTCCTCATGGGACTAGAGGAGAGAGAAAGGAGGAAGGCTGCCACTACATAAAAGTAAATATCAGATAAGAAAATCCTAGTCAATAAATTTTTTTCCTTCAGTCAAGCTATTTTTAATACATACAGTCCTGTCTCTTTCTGGGAGACATATGTTATTGGAAAGATTAGTTTTGCAGTACCTATTGCCTCTGCCAGCCTGCATCAAAGTAAATTTAGAGAAGTGCTGACAGTCTAATACCTGCTATCAGGTTCTACCTGTAGATAAGAGGTGAAAAAACATCTGTTGAAGGCCACCCTTAAAAAAAAATCCTGGTTGGTTGGATTCCAGTGAGTTTCTAAAAACACAGTCTGTTGAGCAATTTCTTCACAATAGTAAAATTTTACTATGATGGATATTGAAAAACAGATTTTTTTTTTTTTTTAAATCCACCTTTGGATTTTAACATACACAGTGATAATTTCTGAGGTTATCACTCTTAAGTTTTAAACTGAGTTAACTTGGAAAGTCAATGTAAAATACAAGGAACTGAGCTGTTGTTCAAAACTAATGAAATACATTTGTATAAACCTGATGTAGGACATTCTCATCCTTACAGGTGGCTGGATGGAAAGCCGCAAATAATAACTAGTCAAGAAAAAAGTAGAGGATGAGTATGCAAAATGTCCACCAAATGCCTGGTACCGACTTCCTTGCAAAAAGCAAAGAAACAAAGTATTTTCTCGCCTTCCTTTTCAGTTTCAAATAAAATTAAACTAGCAACAACTACTGACAGCTGTCCCATTTCAGTTCTTCGGAAAAAAAAAAAAAAAAAAAAAAAAAAAAAAAAAAACCAACAAAAATCCCCAAAAACCTATGGGCCCTATTTTGCCTATTTCTTAAACTAGACCTTAAAAAACCTAGGCTGCAAAACATCCAGATAAGGCCCTTGCGCAATATATGAATGAGTGGGCATATAGACTCTCCCCACCCCTCCTACCTCCCAACACACACACAATTCCAGTTTTCCTTCCAGATTTCTCCAAAGGAAGGTGAAACAACGACACATAGGATACTGCACAGCTATGCTCACGTTCTTCCTCTGCTTTTCTTAGTTCTGATAGAATTTTTCATCAAATATGTAGTATTTTTGAGGAGATAGTCAAGGGCTGCCCAGAGAAGCTGTGGATGCCCCATCCCTAGAAGTGCGAAGGTCAGGTTGGATGGGACTTTGAGCAGCCTAGTCCAGTGGAAGATGTCCCTGCTCATGGTAGAGGGGTTGGATACAAAAAATATCTAAGGCATCAAACATGGTACCACATTCTCATATGATATCTCATACATGCAATCCGATTTCAGGTAGAGGCACAGAAGCAGTTCCACCAGTTCATAAATGTACATCAGATGTTGTAGGGGATGCCTGACACTAAGGTCAATAATGACAGAAGGAAAACAGGAGAAGAGTTTTAAGGAGTCCTGTGCTCTCCATGAAGGAGATAAATACACAGTTTCAGCAATTACTCTAGTGTCTGAAGGACAGTTGAAGCTAATTTTCAGCAGCAGAAAGAGAAACTGCCTTGAAGTTGCTATCAAGAGATCAAGGAAGTTGATGTTTTGTTCTCTTATATGGAAGCTATAACCCACCAGAAACATTAGCTTCCTATGGATTGCCTCTCTTGAAATGCTTCACATCCAGACAGTTATACAACTGTGATCTGAGCACAAGCAAGTCTTTTTTGAACTCACCCATTACTGAAAAAAAAAGTGTTGGCAGTACAAAACATCAGGTTGGTAAAACTCCTCTAGTGAGAAATTTGCCTTACTTTCACAGAGTTTCAGCATAGTATAGTTTAATCACTGAGGACTGTAAATAAACTTTGTTATGGTACAAAATAATCTCATTTTTGTGTTTAGTTTTTAATTATGTTTAATTAGAAGGGATGCTTCTTACTTGCAGGGCAGTATCACACTTTCTGATTATTTTTAAATTCATCCTATTTTCACTTATTTTTCATTGAACTCCAGTTCCTACACTAATATTTCTTTTTTTTTTCTATTTTTTACTCTAAGAATGATGCAGAGTTTCTAAGAATGAAAACTTGATTTTTCCAGAATTTTAAATTTTAATCATGACATTAAAATCTCTTCTTTTTTAATCAGTTTGACGTAAATCAGTGTAGTTCTTAAAATAATATAACACATTCATCAGCCTGCCAGTGGATTGACTTCTGTGAGCTGTAGTTCAAATCCCTGTTCCCACCAATAAGTGGGATTTGGGACATTAGACAGATCATGCAATATTGTGTTATCTTTTCCCCATTGTTTAGTATGTTGTGTATCATGGAAGGTATACAACTGAAATATTAAAAATTTAGAGTAAGAAAAGCCTCACAATTCACTTCAATCTCTTAGAGTGTTTCTGACTTTCTTTGGAAGCATATTTGAATCTCTTTTGTTTTTAATTCTGAGTCCTTTTGGAGTCATAAAGGCTCCATGCCTGTTGACAAGATAAACTGGTTGAGGTAGCACCTCCTGAAAAGTCAGTTTAGCTCCTTTGACTAGAATTGTTTCTGCTTCTACCAGCTCAGGGGTTATGGAAAACTCAGGACCCGCTGATTCTAACTGGAATGGCACAGAGGTACTTAGAAAAGTGGAAAATCAGCTTCTAAGAGATCTGGAATTAGTGTGGTTAAAGAAAGAGCCTGTATCTATAAAGTTACTATGCTTACACCAATTTACAACCCTCTAAGGACGAACCTTGTCCAATTATATTTCTGATAAGTAAAATACTCAGTAAAAAAACAAACAGAAGAAATACAGAAGTCTTCATGCATCATAAACATTCACTCTTCTTAATTTTCCAGTGTATAAGTTTCATCTTCCACAACTAGATTTAGTTCTCTGTTATTGCTCTCTGAATTTATTTCTCATTTACAGGTTACTTACCCATAGACAACACTTACTAGAATAGACTGCATTAACATAACATGTGTGGCTTTTTTCGTTTATAATTTGGGTATCTCCTTGTACACATATGTGTTCTTGCCCTCAGAATTTGTTTTATGATGAGTGTAAAATTGCTACTAGTATATTACATGAAGGGTGAAAGGTCTCAGAGTTATGATGTAAAGAAACATGAATAACTAGAGCATAGCAATATAAGAAGCAATATTTTGCAGTTTCAATCAAGAATGTCAAATAATACCTGAAAAATACAGGATAACACCTTAGAAGCAAAACCATAATGAATACTGCTTGTAATAAGGGACATCTCATGTTTTATGAGATTTGAAAAGCCACTCTTATCACCTTTGCTATAAAATTCAGGTAAGTGACTTGATAGTAATGTCCAGAAATTCGGCTTCTCCAGCACAAAACCAAATCGAATACATGCCCATTTCCATCCATACAAAGCAAGTTCTCTCCAACAGTACAGAGATAGATATGAAGTGATTATTCCTCTCCACAAAGTATTTGTGAGGCTGCATCTGAAGTACTGTGTTCAGTTTGGGGCTCCCCAGTCCAAGAGAGATATTGCCAAACTGGATCAAGCTCACTGGACAGAGCCACCAGCCTGGTCAGGAGGCTGGAGCACATGGTGCAGGATAAGAGGCCAGGTACATGCATTTGTTTGGCCTGGAAGAAAGGTGAGATGGAGCTCCAACTGCTGTCTTCAGCTGTCTCCTGGTAGTTACAGAGGATGTGAAGCCAGAGACTGTTCAGTACCCAGTGAAATGACAAGAGGCAGCAGTCACTAGATGCATCAAGGGAAATTCTAACTAGGTAAAATGAAACAAAATACACCCATAAGGGTCCTTAAACATGGAACAAACCAGGACCCTTAGCGATCATGTGATCTCCATCCTTGGAGACCTTCACTAGTGGGAAAGACCCTGAGCTACTTGATCAAACATTGATGTTGGCCCTGCTCTGAATAGTGTCTCAGACAATGTTCCCTTCCAGTCTTAACTATCCTACATTTCTGTGATTCTAATGTGAAGGAAGAAGTGAATTTAGGTAGTAGGCTATGCCTATTAATGTAAATATCCAGGAGCTGAGCTGCATAGAACACCTACTCTCCATTTAAGTGGAAGCTGGTAGGTAATCCAGAGGTCCCACTGACTAGTATTCCTCTGAATGAGAAACTGGAAGGTTCTTTATCCTGTATTTTTTACATCCCTAGGAAAGCTCAAATCAGTTAACAGAAAAGTAATCTTCAAAGTGTCCTGGTTTTGTTAAAAACAAGTTTCTCTTTTAGTGAATTTGCCTGTCAGCTAAAGCCTTCATGTTAGCTGAATTTTCCTGGAGAACCCAACACATGTTTTGGTTAAACCTAGCAATGGAATGCAAACTTATTGATAAGCACGGATGGACATCTCACGAGAGGGGCAACGAGAAACTGGTGACCAAGAAAATGACCAACTGTGTATAACATTCCATTCACGTGAATACTTCATATAAAAGTGGGAGATCACGAGGATCTCGGCCCCTTTTCCCTTTTTTCCTCATGGTTGACATTAGTAGAGGACCTTGCTGGTCGTCCCTGTGAACTGAGGCCTAGTGACAGAATGAATCCAGCTCCAGTTGGCTACAGAGTCTAATCCAGGACTTTGGGTGCTGGCTCTGCAGTTGCTGAGACTTACAAGATTTGTTTTGTATATTTTGTAGTATTTTCTCTATTCTTATTAGTAGCATTAGTAAAACATCTTTAACTTTTCCAACTCTCTTCTCTCTGTCCTTCTTTCCCTCCCGATCGCCTGTCCTGAGTGGGAAGGGGGGAGAGGGAGGGGCAAAAAGGAGGAAGTGGGGGGTGGAGAGGAGGTTAACAATACATCTGCCAGGGTTTGATTGTCACCCCGCAACCTTAACCCTCGACACAAAGCTTACCAAAAATCAGTATATTCATCAGAAACAGAGAGGAAATCTGAATCTTGCCATCTTCCCTTTCACGAACTATACAAATTATGAATCAAACAGAAGATGCATCATATATTTTCAACACTCAGCAAAAGTAATGGATCTATTTACAGCATTCACACTGATTCAGCATTACCCAGGGTGGTGACTCAAAGCAATTTTAACAGTTCAGACAAAAAGCCTTGGGAATTCTGTCAAGAGTTTTTCAATGTATTAGGATAACTGTAAAGACAGAAAAGCTAGTCTTTGACTCACAATTAATTTTCTTACTGGATATAGTCTTAAATACACAGTGATATCTTAGTATCTTAAAGTGTGATTTTATGTTGGTTGTATTTGTGTGCTTACTTCTGGCAGAAATATAATACTCTTTAAAACATCTAGGTTTACAATGTAGACTGAATTGCTTTATTTATGAAATATTGATGGAGACAGAGATGTAAGGTAAGCTTCCCTACTAGTGCACTGTAAGCTGTATTTTAGACAGTTGGGCTTCAGGACATTTCATCTTTTCTGTCAATTTAATAAACTACAAAAATACCTCACATACACTGGATGGAGGCACTTCTCAACAAGACAGAAAGGTTGGCCACTGGCTCACTTGACAGAAATAAGAGTAGAATTATGTAACCATAATTTGGTTAAGATTGTCATTAGACAGTAAATACATATACTATTTCTTCATACACTAAGAGAAAATATATTAGTTTCATTTCTATATGAAACCACTATACATGAAATATATATATGCAGCTAGTAGGCTTCATAATGTAGGCCTAAATCACATTCAGGAATTATCATCCTTTAATGTTATGCACGAAGACTCACTGTTTTGTAGGTACAATACTATTTATTCTGAAATGTAGAGAAGACAGAAGAATCAACATCTTTAGAAGGGAATTCTACAATTAATATTTATTTTATAGATGCTTTCCCATTTTCCATAAAATAATGGAAAGAACATTCTTAACTTTCAAATGAGATTGAAATGAGGTTTGCTAAGGTGGAGTAAACAAACTGAGTTCATTAGACATGAAAGTTTTCTTTGTCGATAGTAATGTCTAGCTACGAATAAATTAAAATGATTGCAAATGTGCTATCATAATTCTTGTCTCTATTATACGTCAGCAATGTAGAATGGCGGAATGGCTAAAAATATGCATACAAACAATTTTGTATCTTTTTCTTTTCTTCGTATAAACTGAAGTGACAAAATATTAATTGATGGCTGGAATTATCACACTCTGGGTGGAAGTATTCTTGTGTAAGGAGGATCTTGATCAGTACTAGGAATCACACATGAAAGCTGACAAATCCATGCTTACTATATAATGAAAATACAATTCGTTCGTGAAAACCTGCATCTACACTGCAGATCATCCGAAACCAATTCTGGATGAAAATTCAAGTAATATTCAAGGAAATACCTACAAAAAGGTAGCAGAGGGTAGCAAATTAAAGCTATAAAATGTATCCCAAAGAAAATGTAGTTTGGGGACTACAATGCAGCAAACACACCAGAATTTCTTTATCTATGACTTTTGTTCTTATATATTAATTAAAGTATTTTCCTGTAAACTGCTATGTGACTTTTTTTACCATTAATTCTGGAGTCAAAGATAAAAATAGTGCATGCACAAGTATGTTATCTAATTCAAACATGGGGTTATAATGGTTGTCCATGAAACTTTTTGGTACAAATAATCAGAAATGTAGGTGTTTTGAAAGAACAGGAGATGCTCATTATTACACACTGTGTCAATGTTTTATACTTATTTTTTGTCAGTTTGCACACGGGGTTGAGTAAAACAAAACAAAAAAAACCCAAAAACAAACAAACAAACAAAAAACACACATAAAAAAAAAGAGGGGGCTGAGTTTTACCTATTTGTATTGATTAGGCTTCAAGATTTTCATAATACATTTTTCTTAGCAAACCTCATTTGGAGTAGGAGCAGGAACTACTTAATGTTGCAAGTAATGACTCCCAAAATCTTTGAAAGCATTTTAAAGGGTTATAGACTTCAGAATTAATGTTGTGTATCACCTGAAAAGCATTTGGTCTCATTTTCATCCAAATTCCAGAGTTCTATACACACTCCATGTGTCTGTTGCTGTTTCTCCTGCCTACTGTATTCTAAAGTGTGTGTGCATGTGGGTATGTGGGAATATAAAATGCATGTATTTTGCAGTGTTGGTATGTACCTCTCGTATAACTGTAGTCAAGTAAGTGTCAGATGAACTTTTAAAACGCGTCTTCCATTTGTAACATACTCTTTTGAAACTCAATATAAAATGTGGAAACTAAATAGGAATGTAAGATTCAAAAACAGAAAACCAGTAAACACATATTTCACCTTCTTATTATTACAAAAGTAACAGTTTTAAAAAAAATAATGCTGTTTAATCTTCTGTCTTGGAAGAATATAGTCACCAATCAATATGAACAGGAGTATGGTAGTATCTTATAAGCAGTATATTATAGTCTTTCAGTCCTCACAATGGCTGATAGATGAATAAAATGCATATTGGCTGATAGATGAATAAGCTGTTTGGTCAAATGTTCTCTTCAGTAGAACTAGTGCAATTGCACTGAAATGGATGGCATTGAGGTGATTTACAATAGTGGGAAATTCTAGTTATTTCCTCCTCTTTTATACTTATAGTGCAGGAAAAGAATATCTTTTACATTCTTTTCCTCTCAAGAGCTAGCAAATACTTTCAAAAATAAGAAGAATAAAATATGAAATTATGAAAATCTTAAGGTTATTCTGAAATAGTGTAAAATTGGTGGTATTTGCATCTCATTTTCCTGTTCACCTAATGAAAACGGACTTGGCCTGTTTCTCTAATTACACAACTTACTGAAATGAAAAATGTAAATGTATGCTCTACAACTAAAATTTCCATGGCTCTATCAAAGGAAGACCTGGTAATATAATCTCATACTCCTACTTTCAAGATAGGTGTTTAAATTGGTTTTTTCTTTTCTTTATCAGAAATTTCCTTCCTATTTACCATTGAGACTATGTCCAGAGTGACCATTTGTATCTTAACTTGGATGAAACTATCACAGTCGGGGTTACTGTTAAATGTAATCATCACAACAGGTTTAAGTTGCAGATGGTGGAGGAGCCGACCAGGAGAGGTACACTGCTGGATCTCATCCTCACTAACAAAGAGGGTCTGGTCGAAGCAGTAAAGGTTGAGGGCTGCCTGGGTTGCAGTGACCACGAGATGGTGGAGTTCAGCATCTCGTGTGGCAGGAACAGAATAGCAAGTAGAATTGCAACCCTGGACTTTAGCAGGGCTAATTTCAGCCTTTTCAAGCAATTGCTGGGGGAAATCCCATGGGCAAGACTGCTTGAAGGAAAAGGGGCCCAAGAGAGCTGGATTGCATTCAGAGATTGCTTCTTCCATGCTCAGGATCAGAGCATCCCCACACGTAGGAAGTCGAGGAAGGGAGCCAGAAGGCCTGTGTGGTTGAATAGGGATCTATTGGGTATGCTCAAGCAGAAGAGGCGAGTTTACAGGTCATGGAAGCAGGGACTGACCACTTGGGAGGAATATAAGGCTGCTGTTAGAGGATGCAGGAAGGCAGCTAGGGTAGCTAAGGCCTCCTTAGAATTACAGCTGGCGAGAGGGGTCAAGGACAGCAAGAAGAACTTTTTCAAATACATAGCAGATAAAACCAGAGGCAATGTAGGCCCACTGATGAATGAGGTGGGTGCCCTGGTGGCGGAAGACACAGAGAAGGCAGAATTGCTGAATGCCTTCTTTGTCTCTGTCTACTCCGCTGGAGGCTGTCCTGGGGAACCCTGTACCCCTGAGACCCTGGATGAAGCCAGGTTAATGGAGGAGTTTGCTTTAGTCTATGAGGACTGGGTTAGGGAACAATTAAATAGTCTGGACGTCCATAAATCCATGGGTCCAGATGGGATGCATCCGCAGGTGCTGAGGGAGCTGGCTGAAGTCATTGCTAGACCGCTCTCCATCATTTTTGCCAAGTCTTGGGAAACGGGAGAGGTGCCCGAGGATTGGAGGAAAGCAAATGTCACTCCAGTCTTTAAAAAGGGCAAGAAGGAGGACCTGGGTAATTATAGACCGGTCAGCCTCACCTCTGTCCCTGGGAAGGTAATGGAACAGCTTATCCTTGAGTCATCTCAAGGCACATCAGGGATAAGAGGGTCATTAGGGGCAGTCAGCATGGCTTTACCAAGGGTAAGTCATGCTTGACCAACCTCATAGCCTTTTATGAGAATGTAACAAGGTGGATGGATGATGGCAGAGCGGTGGATGTGGTCTACCTTGACTTCAGTAAAGCCTTTGACACAGTCCCTCACAGCATCCTCACAGCTAAATTGAGGAGGTGTGGTCTAGACAATAGAGTAGTGAGGTGGGTTGCAAACTGGCTTAAAGAGAGAAGCCAGAGAGTGGTGGTCAATGGTGTGGAGTCCAGTTGGAGGCCAGTATCTAGTGGAGTGCCTCAGGGGTCAGTACTGGGGCCAATATTATTCAATATATTCATTAATGATTTAGATGAGGGAATTGAGTGTACCATCAGCAAGTTTGCTGATGACACTAAGCTGGGAGGAGTGGCTGACACGCCAGAAGGCTGTGCTGCCATCCAGCGGGACCTGGACAGGCTGGAGAGTTGGGCGGGGGATAACCTGATGGAATTTAACAAGGGAAAGTGTAGAGTTCTGCATCTGGGCAGGAACAATCCCAAGTTCCAGTATAGGTTGGGGAATGACGTATTAGAGAGCAGTGTAGGGGAAAGGGACCTGGGGGTCCTGGTGGAGAACAGGATGACCATGAGCCAGCACTGTGCCCTTGTGGCCAGGAAGGCTAATGGCGTCCTCGGGTGTATTACAAGGGGGGTGGTCAGTAGATCGAGAGAGGTCCTCCTTCCCCTCTACTCCGCCCTGGTGAGACCCCATCTGGAATATTGTGTCCAGTTCTGGGCCCCTCAGTTCAAGAAGGACAGGGAACTGCTGGAGAGGGTCCAGCGTAGGGCTACAAAGATGATTAAGGGAGTGGAGCATCTCCCTTATGAAGAAAGGCTGAGGGAGCTGGGGCTCTTTAGTTTGGAGAAGAGGAGACTGAGGGGTGACCTTATTAATGTTTATAAATATATAAAGGGTGAGTGCCACAAGGATGGAGTCAGGCTCTTCTCAGTGGCAAACAATGACAGGACAAGGGGCAATGGGATCAAGCTGGAACACAAGAGGTTCCACTTAAATTTGAGAAAGAACTTCTTCTCAGTGAGGGTAACAGAGTACTGGAACAGGCTACCCAGGGAGGTTGTGGAGTCCCCTTCCCTGGAGACATTCAAAGCCCGCCTGGACACATTCCTGTACGACCTCACCTAGGCGTTCCTGTTCCAGCAGGGGGATTGGACTAGATGATCTTTTGAGGTCCCTTCCAATCCCAAACATACTGTGATACTGTGATACTGTGATACTGTGAAGTTAATACAGTACACAGAAACATGTAAAGAGAAAATACACATACTTTTAAAAATTTCTTTTGTTAAGCTGTTGAAAATTCAGGATCAAATCTGCTTAAGTTGGAAAAAAATTGAGTCCTGCTCACCTTAGCAAGATCACTAGCCTTCAAAACTCCTGAGCTAGCTCTGTGTTATAGACAAGGGAGGCTGATCTGTACAATTACATTCCAGGTTTTAATAATATTATTCGCCTGCTAGAGCTTCAGTTACTCAGAAGATGTTAAGTATATCAAATAATAAATGTCCATAATAATAATCATACTTTTACTTCTCCTTTCCAAAATACAAGGCAACCTAAAAGCCATAATTTTGTTTTCTTTTTTTTTTTTTTCCTGATAAATTACCCTTTGCAATGAAAGCACAGCATAGCATAATGTATGCTGAAAGGCATTCCCACGTGATTTGACCATAAATGAGAGTATTTAGGGGTGAGAGTGGGGAGAATAGACAAGAGATGTTATTGAGAATTTTCCCATTGCCTCAATTCTGTGCCAACACCATGTCAACAAGAAGGGATTTATTTGATTGGACCCTTCTGTTCAGCTATGCACTTCCTGGTAATTAGATCAATACCTGTGTCTCTTAGGGGCTGGCTTAATATTCTTAATGAAGGTTCATTTAAGGTTCATTCTGATTACAAGGTAGTTCTTTTCTCATCTTTTAGAGACTGCTTTTTAGACTGGGTATTCATTTGTAGCTTGTAAGTGATCTTGATTTAAGGTTCATGTTTGAAATCAGGAGTAGTTGCATCAGTAAGTGGTGAACAAAATGAAATAAAAATAATAATACTGTTAAAAAAATATTTTTTTCTTTTATCTCCTTAAGATGCAAATGGATCTTACTTTCTAATCAGCACACGAATAAATTCCTGGACTTGAATAGAAACAAATCATTATGGCAAACCATTCTCACTTAAAACTTATCACTTTCTTTGGAAAACTTTTTTCTGTTATACACTGGGAAAAAGTATCTTACAACTGGAAAAACGAAGGTCTACAGATACCACTATCACTATGAAATCAACAAGATCTGTAGATGCTGAAAACTTTCAGCAATCAATTTTGGGTTAAAAAGTTAATTATGGCCTTTGTTCTGAGAGATAAAGTTAAAATTTGGCTATTCTGTATTTAACAAAAAAAAAAAAAAATACACTTGTAGCCAGACTATTATTATTCAAGTGATATACAGTTAGATATCAGCAGTTAGGTCATAAGCATACAGCTGTCATTATTTATCACGGACTTAAGCAGACTACTATAAAAAATTGCTTCCCAAAAGTAGTTTTTCTAGCAGAACAGAAATTCTGCTATATGTTGGTTCTGTTTTCCTTACTGTCATTATAAACTACCATGATGTCTTGTGAAGCTGAATAAAATCCATCAAACTATGTCCCTGTAAAGAGATAAGCTAAACTGTCAGTTTAAGGGCAGGTCTTTGGATGATTGATATAAATTCGATGAAGTTATCTTTGGTAAATATTCTAAACTGAGTAGGTACCAGGTACTATTTGATGAACAGAAATAGACTGAAGTTTCACAATTCTAGTTGCATCATACAGAACAAAAAATTAATTGGAAGAAAAAGATGCAGTAAAGACACTATCTACAAAATGTGTTCTCGAGGAAGAAAACATTCACACCAACTCATGTTAACTATTCTGCTTCTTTTCGTTTAGCAAGGGTGAAGACTTGATGACCACTAGTGAGACACTTTTGCATTCCATGGTATTCTCTGGTCCCTTTAAAGAAGGAACACATTTCTGTAGCATTATTTTAGTACTATTTTCATTCTGTATATTCCTTATTTTAATAGTCATTAGTTCCACAGTCATAGCCATTTGAACCAGTGAATTTCTGTCAGTTGAGAGAGGTGGCCTTGTGATTTCATATAATTTTCAAGATTTTGAACACTGAACATGGGATGTGGAAATCCCTGAGTTGAATTCATCTAATCTTAGTGTCTAACAGCCAACTTTGATCCTCAAGGCATGATAACAAACACATACTTACTAAAACCCCCAGATTTATATATGTGTGCATATCAAGAGAGAGAAAATATTTCTGCAAAGGACTATCTAAGTTTCACTACTTACGTTTTACATAACATAAAACATGGCTTAAAATATACCAAACATGAGACTCCCTGTCTTGTTATCATTCATCCAAAAAGCAAATAAGTAGCAATTAAAACTCCACTGCATTAAGAGGAAATAAATCTAAGTTGAACATCCTACCTCCTACAAAATTCCCCTTTGCAGTCTGAACTGAAATAAAGCACGCTGATGATAATAAACTCAAATGTGTAATGTGATTTTCTTTCTAATGATATTTCCACTCCTTTCTGAAGAAGAAAATAATGTTGTGTATATAATTCTTTATTTGCAGAGCAAAACTAGCATGTAATAATTACATTACTTCCAGATTTAAGCAGATAAATGTATTTGCAGCACTTCAGTAAGCTGGCTTCAAATCAGTGTCTGCCATTCCCCTAACTACAGCACACTTACTGACTTCAAGGCAAATATAATGATCTCTAGAAAATGTATTTTTTGTCCACATTTATTCCATAATTGCCACGTAGGAAAAAACAAAAAAAGTTGATATTTTTTTCACTGTGTGAGTAATTGCAGTTACTGGTTTCTACATTACTCCTAGCAGCATTAGAATGCAACATCTCTCTTGCTGAGAAATTCTACAGTAAAAGAATTCAGATGTAAAATATATGCAATATATTACTTATTCTTCATATTTTATAGAGACTACTAGCTAGTTCTAAATAAAACTGTTAGGGGAAATAAATATAATGGGATATCAATAAGAAGCACATACACTGTAAATTTATTGCAAATTTTGCTGTCCATTAATATGGACATCATTTTTATCTACAATTACAATTTTTACTCCAACTTGTTTTCCAATAAATAGTGATTTTTTAGCAGTCTTTAAGAATTTGGGAGAGTAATTTACATTGTCTGTTTAACAGTACTTTACACTCCTGAAAGCAAGGCATCTACAAACTCCTAAACTTAGTTTTCTTTATTTTATAACCATACAATTATTTTCCAGAAAATCTAGCCTCAAGACCTAAAATCAGTTTACTGGACAGTGTTAATTTCTTATGAGAAAAGGTTACTATATTGGATAACCTCCATTTATTACTTGAATTTAATTTAGAATTTAATTTAATTTTAATTAAATTCTTCCTAGATGCTGAAAAGACCTATAGCCAATCACATTCAACTTCACAAATGACTTTACACTAACAACGAATTTATCAGTTTTCTCCATAGGGGTTGTATGTACAGCATGAATACACAAAAGCAGAAGGAAAAAGGAAGATAAAACCCATTCAGCAATATCATGACACACAAGAGGGGGAAAAGTTGATCTTTTTAATTCACCTGGTCTAAACAAAATAATTGATGAAATCCGTTTATAAACAACATGCTGTTTATTATTGTTTAATCATATTATTGAAACAATGTTGGGTAATAAATTCGCAAGGCACAGAAAAGAAGACTTTTAACATTTATTACAAAGATCTTTAATATTTATTACATTTAGCTTTATTAGCTAACAATACTGATGCTCAAAACCTTGTTTTGTGGGCACTCCCAAACAAAACTCCCTGTTCTAAAATTGGAGAGGCAGCATCACAGTGCAGTCGAACAAATGAATGACAGCTCAAGAAGAGAAAATGTAAAGCAACATTAAGGTCTAGGTTTTTTCTTAGCTCATTGGCAATTCTTTCCATATCTTACTGACTGCTGTCATTGTGTTACAAGTTGAAGTATAAGCATTGGAAGAAACAGTTTGAAGTTTAGAACATGAGTATCATCATTCTCCAAGCTTTTAGTGGTTACATCTCCCAAACATTATGTGAGATGGAGAAAGTTCAGAAAAGCGTGATTCAAATTTAGACTGCTTAAATTCCACCTCTATCATTCTGCTCAGTGTTTTCTATTTGCGTGTTCTAGGCTGTCACACATGTTCGGCCTATATTAAATATTGCCATGAGTATTTACCTAAATCTGAACCTTATAACAGGAAGATGAAACAACTGAGAGTGGCATCGAAGAAGACAAAAAGCTGAGGATGACCTTGCAGTAATAAAAAAATCCCAACAGTACAGATGACCCAAACTGTAAGGAGGTTTAGAAAGTAAAGGCTTGAAAGACTAAACATATGAGGAGATGAAGGGGATGTTGTTACAACAACTAAAGGTGTTTCCATGTCAACAGGAACTAACTTAAGCAATTGCATTGTGAAACGTCTCTGGAGCAGGAGCTGGAGGCCAGAGAAGATTCAAGGAATTCAAAATGGCATCAGTTGTCTTCATTTTGACAACTAAATCCTACACTACTGTATTTACATATTGTCTTCACACCTTCACCTCATGATGTTTAGTGTTTTGGGGAGCATTCCTGGAAAATAAAGAGGTATAAAAGTAGGCTCAAAAGTAGTAATGTTTCTACTTTTCTTTCAACAACTCCAACATCACATGCCAGTTTCCACTCTGGTTTTGTTTCAATTTATTTATGTGCCTGAGAAGTAAAAGAATGTTCAGAAGTATGTTTCAGGTAGTCTATAAGCATCCAGAAAAACATCTTTCGCTTTCTTCTTTGAAACTGTTCATCACAGTGTCACCTGAGGCTTTCCATACTTCTGAAAAGGGGGTGAGCAAAGCCCTTGAACTGGGTCAGTCGGCAAAGAGAGGGCAAGGCAGCTGACTGTACTGCCAGTACAGCTACGGGGGACACCAAAAGGCCAAACTGGCAAAGTAAAAGTCAACAGATCAGTGCAGCTACAAGACAAAATACAGCAACCACTCTTCCTCTTCCAAGGAACAAAACAAATGCAGACGTAACACTAGCAATAAAGAAGTCTTTCCAAAGTACTGTAGAGAAGTCCCATTTACACATTAGAAGATGACCATGTGTCCTCTTGTACAAAGGATAGCCCTGCTGAGCTAGGGAACCCCTGTGAAAGAAGGAGCCTGGCTGCAAGGGTAAGTAATTCTGCTCTTAGACATATAGTTTGGTTTGTAATCACATGGAGAAATAAATGCACAGTGACGTGGCTGCAAGTGCGAAATGAGGATTACACAAAATGTCTGAATAGGTTTGTAGAAAATCCTGGAATCATAATCCATGGTCCTGCATTACAGGAAAAAGTAAACCAGAAGCTACAAAAGCAAAATTGGACTGGGCTGCTTAGGAAGCTGAAAAGAGGGTCTCCATGAAAATATTCTTGAAAGCGCACCCAGGATATATAAGACAGAAAGGTTATTGAGAAGGCAAAGTTAAAATACATTTGATTCACGCAGTGAAGAGGAAAAAAAGACTTATGAAGAATATCAGAAGCAAGACACATTTCTGGAAGGGAGTGAGCTCGTGTAGGAAGGTCAGATTTCCCTTAAACTGTTATTAAATCTAAGTTGCTGGATTTTTAAAGCTAAACATGAGGAACACCAATAGATATTGTAGAATAGCCTCAAACAATATGTGAAGAAATTTGTTGTGCTCATTATGTACCCAACAACCATAAAGTCAAAATATCCTTTATCTTCAAGAGAAGGATATGAAAGAAGCTGGGAATATTCAAGCAAGAAGCAACAGAGAATTGTCAGAATACACTGACAGTGAAACAGAGAACAGTGAAGCAATCATAAATGTGAAGTCTAAGAAATAAAACGATGAAATGAGAATGCCTGTTCTTAAATAAGGTTATTGACATAATAATCAGATCAGAAGCTGGCAGGAAGGATGACAATCAATGGGACATTAATACTAGGATGCACAGTGTACAGGGAAAACACAATAGGATGTTACTATTGAACAGATGTTCTCTATCAGTAATCATAGTATACGCACATTCAATATATCCTTGCAGGAGCAAAGAAAAAGTAAATAATAATAAAATAATCATTACGATTACACTTCATTTCCAAAAGGGTTACTGTAGTGAAATGTGAGAACTTATTCGTAAGAAAGAAAAAATGCAAGTTGAAAGTTGAATCTTTAAAGACATTGTAGAACATGCATAAGAATGAAATTCTTGAGACTCAGAACAAATGCAATACAGTCGCAAAAAAATTAGGATGGTCAAAAAAGTAATCATTGTGGCTAAAGAGTCGGGACAGAAATGGCAATCAGAAATAAGAAGTGAAGCTTTGTCTGAGTGAGGAAAACAGGGATAACCATAAAATCTGGCACTTAATATGAAGAAATGCAGATGAGACAGGCCATTAAAAAGTTTTGGGAAAAAGTAAGAAAAGCAGAAAAACTAGTAAAAAATCCTTAGAGTCCATCAGAAGGAGGAAACTCATCACTGTGCCTTTAAGATCAACAAAGGCTCAAGGTATAAAAGAAGCACATCTGTCAAATGAATGTTTTGCATCTGTGGTGACCTGTAGTATGGGGAGCTGCCCACACTGCAACTCCTTCTATTGAGGACTTAGAAGGCAGAAAAGTGTATCTAAGAGTCAATGGAAGACATCATGGAATAAACAGACAAAATCAGTAGCAACAAATCACTAACACCAGACTGTATTTATCCAAGAGTTTTAAAGGAACTCAAAGAAGGAAGATCTTAATTAATAATCATGGTGTGTAAACTCTCACTTAACACTGTCTCCATACCAGAGGCTTTGAGAATAATTAACCTGGTGAGAATTTTTTAGGATAGTTCCAAGAAAGATCTAGAAAGCTGCATACCATTAAGTTGACATCTGTACAAAACAAACCAGTGCAAATCACTCTGAAGAAAAGTATTAGCAGGAACCAAGATAAATCAGATGTTATAGACAAGAGTCAGCTTTTTGAGACGCAAGACATGCCTTGCAGATCCACTGCAATTTTTTAAGGAATGAACGTGCCATAGGATCCATCAAATCTGGCTTACTTAGGTTCCCATGTGACATATGACAAATTCCATCAACCACAGTCCATTAAAGAAATCAGTCAAAATAAGTCCCTTGCATAGAGCAGTAATTTGATGAAAGTATGGCAAGAAGGAGTGTGGAGTAATGGTGAATTACCACAGGGAAGACAATTACTAATTGAGCTGCACAAGAGTCAGGAATAAGACTTCACTGTGCAAGAGATTCAGATCACAAATAACCTAGGAAGTGACTACTGAGGTGACAAATCTCTGATGATATGAAGATATGCAGGATCATGAGAACAAGTACCATCTGTTAAGAGCCTTACAACACTGAGTAACTGAAACAATAAAATGGTATATCCAATTAAATGCAGAGAAATGCAATGCAACATACGGAGAGAAATTAAAAAAAAAATAAACCCAACATTGGGTATCAATTGGCTATTACTACTCTAGAATGAGACTTTGAGATTTTTATAGGTTTTTTTTGTACATATCTCAATAGTCAGTAAAAAGAAATAACTCAAAATATTAGGAACTATTAGGAAATAAATATGAATCAGAAAACATTGTTCTGCCTTGACATAAATTGAAACAAATGCTATTTAGGTTGTGTTCCTTCCACTTCTGAGGAGATGTGCCTCAACAGTAAGAAACAGAGGGGCAACAAAGATGAGTCAAGGTGTGGAACCAGCTAGAAAAGCACAAGCAGCTGGAAAAGTTTACATGATCTTGAAAACAAATAGACAAATCTTTGGAAGAAAAATCCTTGCAAGGTATGCATTCTGGCTCCTGAATCTCAAATACTTTAGAATGGAATAGTTTTCTATGGCAGCATCATTATGTGATTGACCTCTTCATTAGACAATCATTGTTGGTTACTGCCGGAAACAGGATACTTTACAATATTGACTTTTGATCTTACCTAAGGGAGTATCTGTTCTTACACATTTCTGAATAGTAAAACAGAAAATAACTGAACCTGCAAGATCTTGAATTTTTTTTTGTTTGTTTTAATGTATACTTTTCCTGTGCGTTTTTACTGCTGGAAGTTTCTAAGCAAGCACTGCTGACCTTGCAGAATCCAGGAATTCATTATGGAAAAAAGATGCTATGGCCTTCTCCTAAGTAAACAAAAGCTTCTTTGCCTCTTCTTTTGTTAAGCATATGCCTGAATACATATTCCTTACATACACCCTGTAAAAACATAAACTAGGAAACCAGAGATCTTGCTGAAGCAGCTCTTGTCTAGTAAGGAGTAGTTTGGGGAGGGGGGGGGAGGGCATAGGATCCCCACTACACATAACTGAAGTTCAGCTTCGTTTAGAACTAAGGATCTGTTTTCTCTTCCTATTGCCCACCTCTGTTCCTGAAGGTGGCAGCATCAAGATGTCAGTAATTTAGCAGTTCTAATCAAACAGAACATCAGCTACTCTTAAAACAAATTTGATTTGCAATTTTAAAATGAATGGTTACCTAACAGGTCCTCAAAGGATATGGGGATCAAGGGTAACGAGTTATAACACTTATTTTAAAATAATGTCTCCATTATTTTGTTGTAGTCATGCAGAATAGAATAGGTGTTCAATAGTATGCTTTTCAACAGTAAATACAAGTAATTATGTTCTACATGAATGACTTCCTTAAAACATATTAATAAAGAAAAGATTTAGAACTTAGTATTCTCTTCTAGTATTTTCTTATTTATTAAGTCTGTTCATATCCTGTTGCATGTCAGCAAGCGGAGGGCATCACCTGTTCATTTTAATGTATCTGTTTAGATCCATACATAATGTGAATGTTGTTTCATCACACAAGAACTTCAACTGCAGCATAACTGGCATGTTTCACATGGAAGGAAATTTGACAGAAAAGTCTGGGAACTTAAACACCAGGCTCAGCCTAGATGTATCGTCATACATCAGAGATCTGAGAGCAAATGACAGAGTGATGCAAGCACACACACATACAGTTACTTTGGAGTTACTATTTTCTTCTCTAAAGAGTGAGCAGAAAAGTGATAATAGAAAACAGCTTTAGGACTTATGCTTTTAATTTTTTTATGAATATGGAAAAAATGCTTCCACTCAAAATCGCCTTGACTATGGGCTTGCAACAAGATTTTGAAATTATGTTAAGTTGTATCATTTACTTTTAGGTAAAAAAGGGAGAACAATAAAGTAATTTTACACATATTTGTATATAAACATAGAAAGTGATAACAAAACATTACCATATTAAAAAGTAATAATGGACCAATATGGATAACATTCAAATGGGTTCATAATGGTCAGATTAGGATCTCTTTATTGAACTACATAAATCTCAAAAAATTCTGTAAGCTGAACATTGTTAGAAATTGTGAGATTTTAAGGTGAAAGATACCACTTATATTTGCTGTTTCCTACTTGCAAGTTTACAAATATTGTTAGAAACTGTATTCTGAATTGAGTACACAGGTCTGAGTATACAGCCAAGAAAGATATCCATGCAGTACAAATGTGACTGACATGTCAAAGCCTGATGTCAAATTGAATTTACCCTTTATGGAGCTGAACTCAAAGAATAGGAATTTTTTGCAACTGATGGAGATAGACAAAGAGTACTGTACAAAGTCTGACTAGTACATTACCTATGTGGAAAGTGTACTCGGACAAAAACATTTCGTAAACAAAAAAATGCTTGGTGGTTTAAGTAGGACAATTACGTTTTAGAATGTGATCTGATTTAAGCCTGTCTCTAGCACTGAATCAACACGAGAGACTCACTATATGGTATTGACGAAGCTGCATAACTTCTATCATTCATTTCAATATTAATTAATGCAATAGTAAACAAACCTGGAATTACCACCTGTTATTAAAATCACATGACAATTGCCTTTAATAAGAACGCCTCTTCAATCCCTTTAAGCTTTGCTAGCATAATAAATTCTGGCTGAAAATGTTATATAGTGAGGTTTTTATTTCAGCTAAAATTTATGGAGATATTTAGTCATAAAGGTTTAAAAAGGTTCCCAAAGAAAAATGTGGCACAAACACGACATTATGCCTATGCAAAAACATGTTAATTCAATTAGGACCCCTAAGCTTTGAATTAAAGACTTTAAGTTTGGCAGATAACTTCTGTGCTAAAGTTCTCCATGTGAACTAATCTATGTGTGGGGAACACTCCCACTGAGTGGTGAGGAGTGCTCTGGCCAAGACAAACTTCCCAGGATAGTCTTTCCCAACTACTCCTACCGAAGGAGGAGCTACATACTGGAAATCTGTGATACTAGCAGTTAGTGAATCAAGAGTTTACCACCACATTGATAGAATACCTGATTTCAGAAGAAAATAGTCATGTGTTAGAATTCAACTTGCCTTCCCCCCCCTTTTTTCTTCTAATCAAGGAATGTACATAAACAAGTCAGCAGTAGAAAGAATATTACTGAAATCATGAAGTCAACCACTCAAGCTGGGGCTCTGGTTGCCAGTACAAAATAAAGTTACATTGCTCAGACAGATTATAACACTCCTTGCCTACAAGATCACACACAGTATTTCCTAAACACTTCAGCTTTTCCAGGACACTGAGGAGATTTCCCATGGAATCAAAGCACAGTAATGAAGGAGGCTGTTCACTATAGGACCCCTGTGTGACTTGCTATAGAAATGGAAATTATATAATAAATAAAATACAATCTTGCAGACAGAAAAAAAAAGGATGGCTTCCTGGCTCACACGGCTGAATTCTGTCCTACAGAAGCAGTTTTTGTTCCTCAGATGTCAGTAATTGAGGAAAGCAGATTTCTCATGCTTAATTAATACTGCAGTCTTTTTTTTTTTTTTTCCTTATTACTTGATGTAGTGATGTGGCCCCATTAGCAGAAATGTTTCTTTCTTACAAATGAAATAGAAACGGACAGACATTTTCTATTAATAAAGCCTTATACAATACTTAAGTCTCCAAGAAACTAAGTAGAAAATGTTACACATATTATGGAGATCTGTGACCTTATGGTCTCATTAATTCTGTTTCCTTTCTACAAATTGGGGTTAATTCCACCCCTCACCCCCAAGGATGCTATGAAGATTAATTAGTGTTTGTGAAAAACTCAGATAATATAGTGATGTGCACCACCAAAGAACTCTTAAGGAAATTAATCATTTCTTCTTCAGAGCAGGAACAGAATAGACTACAGTATATAATATATGTTGCAATGAACAATGAGGAGAAGACAAAATATTGAAAAGCTGTTTATTAGCTTAGCAATGTTTATTCTGTGTACTTAATAAAAAAGGATCCTGTAACTAAAGATTGCTGTAAACGAAATGCAAAATGTACAAACTAAGAGTGGAGGAATAATTCTTATTCCTCACCTTCCTAGCTTCTGAGTTCTTTGCAAAAATAATAATGTTCTTCTATTTTCTTAACAGAGAAATATTGGTTATTTTTTAATGCTATGTTTATTTTAACAGATCGAAACTTCTGAAACATTTTGAGATCCAGTAATGGAAGATGCAATTAAATATCTAATTACCATGGTAAAAAGCCGTATTGACTACAAAGAAAGGTAGAACAGTGGCTGATTCACTGTCTGTCAGACCTGAGATCAGAGCTGATACAAAATCACTTCTTTTATGTTGATGAGTGGTACTTATCACTTACAGTCCATGAGTGATAATATTGCAGAACAGAAAATACGCCAACTTGATTTTTTGCTTCAGCAGACTGCATGAGAGAATATAAACTATATTTAAACTAGAATATAAAAATAAACATATGATTAGTGCAGCATTTTCAGTAAAGTATTTTTAATTACTGGAGTTGAAAGCTGCAACTTATTACAATTGTAGGAAGCATATTTTTTTCCTGAACTCGTGTTGTTAGAAAGCATAACACATTATCTAGTAATCTTCACCAATTACAAGCTAGTAGCATTTAGCAACACACAGTGCTGTTAAAAATGCTTTTAAATAATGTTCGGGAAATGTGAGTTTCAACTTTTGCTCAAATTTTCAGGTTTCTAATAATAGAGTATTCGAGCCTTATAAATCTTAGAAATCTAATTAGACAATGTTAAGTTATCTAGCTGAAGTCACAGATGTTTCATACTGGGAAAATCAGCAAGCCCCAGGGTTTGTTTGGTCTAGTACAGTGTCAAATTTTCATGGATAATTTAATAGCTAATAACTCTAATTCTTTCCTGTAAACCAAGAGATGATAAATAATGATTGCTCTAAAGCCATAAAATTAACCCTCCAGGCTAGAAAAATTCAGGAACCGTTGAGGAGATTAATTTCTGGTACTTAATGTTTCTTTACTATTAATTGTCCCTGAGATGTATACATCTCATTTCTCCTTTGCAAAATTGTCAAATAAAATATATTTTTATTGTTTTAAAGAGAACTAGATGTACAAAGGTAATTATTGAGTTTATATTCAAGAGTCTACATTCTATGAGAAGATATATTGATTTTTTTTCTGAAGAACATCAGAATAACATTTAGCTCTTTTTAATAAGGTTACCACCAGGTTGGGGCTTATTTGTTTTTATAAAATCATTACCTAAGTCACCATGTGAAATGGACTGGGTTCACCAGGTGAATAGTGCTCTACTGCAGAGGTTGCCCAGATTCTTTTAGAAGATCCACTCCACAAATAAGATGCATTTGCAGATAATCATCCATTTGCTCAGTTACATCAGACTAGTTGCTAACAGTTTTTCTCTCTCCTATTTTTAATGCAGAGGAGATGGCTTTAGTTTTAAGCATAATGGAAACAATAAATGGCAATAAATAAAGAATGGGAATAGAGTCTAAACGTGAGAAATCAACAAAATTCAGAAAATATATAAATTCTAAAGACATACTACAGTATTTGGGAATAGTAGTTTATCTAATCAGAAGTTATGTGCAAAACTGTGAAGAGACTTAGAGAATTATGCTACTACTGGAAAAAAAAAAAAAGGTGCTGAATACAAAGTCTTCGAGGAAAATGGATTTCAAATGGCAATAACTGAATGACTGAAAGACAAAACTAGAATGTTATAGAAAAACCTGTTTTCCATCTCTGTTTCTTGTAACTGCTAATTTTAATTACTCAAGAGAAGCATACCATGAAGAACTTAAAAGACACAAAAATGTAAGGTGCATTATGAGGTTAATAATAAATAATTTTAAAAGTTGATTAATTGAGAAGTAAAAGGAAAACGAACTACCCAAACCATTTCTAGTGTTTAAAATTACCAAGAAATACTACAAAGAGTTCAATGATTATCTTAATTCAGCATGCAGATCCAGCCAGAGGAACAAACAAGATGTACAAATGTGTGCAAAACAATATGGAGAATGATAAAAAGGATGTTCCAATACAATTTACATTTTACATTAATCTTTAATTTAAAACACCATTTGCAGTCATAGTTTCTCAATTTCAAGAATCATACTGTATAGTTGAGAAAATTCTGAGGACAAATGTCAACTTCACTAAAAACTCACTTAAGAGCAGAGATCAAAGACTACATAAGAATAAGAAAACGTAAAAAAAACAACGCATAGAATTTAGACAGGAAGTCCTGTTCTCCCTTCCTCAGTACAAAAATAGTCACTTGAATAACTGAAAGAAAATAAAAATAATTCAAACTTTTTATGCGACAGAGTTTCAATACTATTTTTATATTAAATATGTGTGTACTCTATCTAGGCATGAAAGAACTTCTATTTGCACAAGTCAATCAGGTTATTTCCTGATTACATCTGTATTTTTCCTGACATCATTTGAGAATGCAAAATGCAGCGGTATCCACCCACTGTGTCAACAAAGAAAAGTTCTCCCACTTCATTTTTCCCACTTTTTTTTTAAAGCTAGATGGTATTTTTGACTTGTCTACATAGTTGATTTTGAGATATCTGAAAGCCAGAAGAGTTGTTTTGTTTTGTTTTGTTTTTCTTCTTTTGATTCAAGTTCATTTTTTTCTTCTTTTCCCAATAGTAATAAGTTTCCTAAGTTGAGCTTCCCACGACCCAATAAAGAAAAACAAACAAACTATATATATATATATGTGTGTGTGTGTATATATATATATATATATGCATGTTGATGGAATATCTAGCCTGGGGAAAAGGCTATGTTCAATTGCCATATAATACACTAATACAAATGTTTTCCAGGAAGGCAACAAGGAACAAATATATCACTTTGAGCTTGCTTGTACACTGCTCACATACCAGTTGGAAAAAAAAAATAAAAAAGGGTGACTCATCTTTGCATTGTCTATCTATTTTCAAATGCTGAATTAACGTGTAAGATTGAAAACAAAAAGTTGCGGTGCTGCCACGGAAGTCTGGAAGTCTTGTGCCAGGTACATACATCTTAATGGGTGCAATGAGGACTTTGATCGTGGGGTTTTTTTGTGAATATTCTGCACTGATTTTGATAGTAATGACTTTTCTATAGTGTGTTCAAGCACATTACCATTTCTAATCTAAATATTTTTTTTTTTTTCTCCTGACAATGAGGATCTCCCACAACACATCTAGGAATGTTAAAGAAGTACTTAGACTATACAGACACACATAAGTATCAAACACTGTTCACAGAATCACAGAATGTTAGGGATTGGAAGGGACCTCGAAAGATCATCTAGTCCAATCCCCCCACTGGAGCAGGAACACCTAGATGAGGTTACACAGGAATGTGTCCAGGTGGGTTTTGAATGTCTCCAGAGAAGGAGACTCCACAAACCCCCTGGGCAGCCTGTTCCAGTGTTCTGTTATCCTTACTGAGAAAAAGTTTCTTCTCATATTTAAATGGAACTGCCTGTGTCCCAGCTTGTACCCATTGGCTCTTGTCTTACCATTAGTTGTCACCAAGAAGAGCCTGCCTTCACCCTCATGACACTCACCCTTTACATATCTATAAACATTAATGGGATCACCCCCCAGTCTCCTCCAAGCTAAAGAGACCCAGCTCCCTCAACCTTTCCTCATCAGGGAGATGCTCCACTCCCTTAATCATCTTTGTGGCTCTGTGCTGAACTGTCTCCAGCAGTTCCATGTCCTTCTTGAACTGAGGGGCCCAGAACTGGACACAATATTCCACATGTGGTCTCACTAGGGCAGAGTAGAGGGGGAGGAGAACCTCTCTCTCGACCTACTAACTACACCCCTTTTAATACACCCTCTTCTTCTTTCTTTCTTTCTTTCTTTCTTTCTTTCTTTCCTTCCTTCCTTCCTTCCTTCCTTCCTTCCTTCCTTCCTTCCTTCCTTCCTTCCTTCCTTCCTTCCTTCCTTCCTTCTTTTCTCTCTTTCTCTCTTTCTCTCTCTCTTTCTTTCTCTCTTTCTTTTTCTCTCTTTCTCTCTCTCTTTCTCTCTTTCTTTTTCTCTCTTTCTCTTTCTCTTTCTTTCTCTCTTTCTCTCTTTCTCTCTCTCTCTCTTTCTCTCTTTCTCTCTCTCTTTCTCTCTCTCTCTTTCTTTCTTTCTTTTCTTTCTTTCTTTTCTTTCTCTCTTTCTTTCTTTCTTTCTTTCTTTCTTTCTTTCTTTCTTTCTTTCTTTCTTTCTTTCTTTCTTTCTTTCTTTCTTTCTTTCCTTCTTTCCTTCTTTCCTTCTTTCCTTCTTTCCTTCTTTCCTTCTTTCCTTCTTTCCTTCTTTCCTTCTTTCCTTCTTTCCTTCTTTTCTCTCTTTCTCTCTTTCTCTCTTTCTCTCTCTTTCTTTCTCTCTTTCTTTTTCTCTCTTTCTCTTTCTCTCTTTCTCTTTCTCTCTTTCTCTCTTTCTCTCTTTCTCTCTTTCTTTCTTTCTTTCTTTCTTTCTTTCTTTCTTTCTTTCTTTCTTTCTTTCTTTCTTTCTTTCTTTCTTTCTCTCCTCTTTACTACAAATCTTTTCACAAAGAACAATGGAATTATCGGCATGTGATGAAATGAAAACCAAATGAAGGTCTCATTTCCACAAAACTATGAAACAGTCTACAGGATAATTTTTAATAATCTCTGCCCATGTTCTTGTTATATCTTCTAAATGCTAGCTCAGCCTCAAAAAACATAAATAAATTTCATAAATAAATCTATCTTGGGTAGATTAAGCTCTTCCTATACTGGCCTAAATTAGCTTGCAGGCTTAAGTACATAAAAAATTTACTGGTTTAACAACATATGACAGAGCAGCTGAGCCGTGGGAACTTTGTGCACAGCAGATGAGAAGCAAATCCAGTTAATTTAGACAGCAACTAAGGGACAGCAAAATACCTTTTTTTTTTTTTTTTCTTGTATTACTTCTGTTTAAAATTGTACACACAGACAGTTACTGTGTCCTAGTAGATGTAACAGGCAGTGTAGCAACTGGCTTCCTTTCTCTTGAGGAAGGTCTCGTGCAGTCACTACTGTTCTGGTTTTCCATCTTACACAGACCATGGCAGTTTACATCTTTTCAGGTGTTGCGGAAGTAACTACCCTAATCTGA
The DNA here is from genome assembly GCF_037038585.1 of Patagioenas fasciata. Taxonomy (NCBI): domain Eukaryota; kingdom Metazoa; phylum Chordata; class Aves; order Columbiformes; family Columbidae; genus Patagioenas; species Patagioenas fasciata. The sequence goes on from NC_092523.1 coordinate 36,682,379, forward strand.
CAAAATGTGTCTGCTTAATTCCAGTTGACATTAAAAAATGGTTTTGTGAGAAACAGATTACTGAAAAAGCAATAGAAAGTCAAGAGCTTTTAAACTTAGATGTACTTATCAATATACAATGTGTAACAAGTCTTATTCTAAATTGAATCACAAAGAACTAAGTTAATTACATATTTAACTTTTTTTTCCCTGAAAATACCTGTCACATTCTCCATCTTCTGTACTTTCAAAAGCCTCTGATCCTTGAAAGAGTTTTTTGTTGGTTTTGTTTGTTTGGTTATTTGGGTTTGAGGTTTTGTTTTGATATTGGTCTCCTATTATGGCTAAGGAATGGTTTTCTACAAGAAGTATGCATTGCCCTTATTAGCTCTCCTGGGTCCCTGAAGAACCACCTCTCCTGTTGGCTACTTCCCATACTCTCTGCTTTAGCTTACAAGTCCTCATCAGGAAGTTGTCCCAAAACCAGGGCAGATTTTCCTTACAAATATTTTAAAAGAGAATAGTTGATACATCAAACAGTTGTTCTTAGTGCTTGCATTCATTTATATGATTTTTATTTCTCAGATTTCAAAGCGTCGGCTGTGTCTGATGTGTTTTATGAACCCTTCAAATAGTTCTGCTTGTATATACAAGACACTGCTGAAGTGTTAACCTAAGATACTTTTTGTCACACTGAGGTGATATCAAGACTTCCTAGGAAGTTATCTATGTATTTTATGTAGAGAAATAATGATGTGTGTTTGTATAAAAGTTAGCATCGGCAAAAATTAATCTTCCTCAGCATTCAGCTTGTGTGGTTCCACTGTTCCCAGAACTCTGGTGCCTTGAGTGGGTGGGAGACCACGCACCCTCTTCCACTGCCCGCTGGGGTGGGTGGGATGTCACCTCTCCCTCCTGAGGGACTGGAGAGACTCGATACACTGCAGGCTGGAATAACCTACAACTTACCTTGGGAAAAGCACTTCAGCAAGCATGCTGGGTGTTTGGACACATTAGATTTGCTTTGCTTACCTACAAGTCAAAGGAAGGAGAACCCTTATCCTCTGGCTAAGGAGCTGTTATCAGATGGCCATTTGGATTTTCTGGCCTGAAAAAAGTTGTGGTAGTAATCCCTCATCAAATTTTTGCCTTTCTGTAGATTGTCTGAAGATTCTTTGTCCTCTGAAAAGAATGAGACCAGCATCTACACAGCTCAAATCTATTAACAGAATTTCCATGCCAGAACTTGTAAAAAAAATAGTCAATTAAAAGCAATAGCATTTTTTGTTGCGTAAACTGCAGGAAGAAATTGGTTGCTTGGGAATTATTTCTCTAGAAAAGCTAATTTCTTTGTATGCATAAATTTAAATACTTAAAAGTAATTAGGAAATATACTTCATAAGCAATTTTAAAATTAAAAAATACACAATAATTATTGTTTTAAAACATTTTTGCAAATGTGCACATTCTTACGTTAACTGTTAAAGGAAGTTATTCTTCTAACCGACCAATTCTGGGGGTTTGAACAAAGCCCCTGCATTAATTAAATCTAGTTTGGCATTATGGGGTTATCAGGTGTTATAATATAAAGTGAGTGGAATATGAATTTTGAATTATCAGTGTTTTCTATAATGAGTTCTCAAAGCCTGATAGCTGTGCAAGGTGGTAACTGCATTTTGCTCGTTCCACATATCTCTGCTTGGGGAACTTCAGCAACCACCCGAAGACCATCTTTGTAAGAAGAAGAAAATCCCAATCAGACCAAACTCTTGCTTGGGATTGGAGTGAGGACAAACCTATAGAAGTTTCATGTTGATGTTGTTTAAGAATTGTATTCTTTTAACTTAGTCTCAGACTTTTCATTTCTTTTTACCAGCACCAGTAAACAGAAGTATTTGGCTGGTTATATCTAGAGCCTACCCCTTCCCCAGACTAATTGTATGAAGTCATCAAAATGGCATGCACAGGCACATGCACATGTAATCAAATTTAGTCACTCAGTTATTGTTTCAAAGTTACACATTTTCTGGATTTCTTAAAGCTTTTCTGAACATAATCTTTTTTTTTTTTTTTGTCTGTATACAGTGATAGAATGAGAAGCAACAGATCTAAGTTGGATGAGATACTAGGGATAATAAACATTATATCACAAAGGAGGGTCAAATACTAGAACAATTTGCCCAGAGCAGCTTTGGAGTCTCCTTGAAACTGTTCATAATGAAAGTGGACCTGACTCAGAGAAACCTGATTTAATGAGGCCTGCTCTGAGCAGATGCTTGGACTAAACCCCTGGAGGTCCTTTCCAGCCTCAGTTATTCTACAAATCTATGAAAACAGTTGCCTGTGTTTTCCATTAAAATTACGTGCACTTTAAAAGATCTGAAACTGCAGAGATAGCACGAGGAGGAGAACGAAATTTGACTGTAGCCCAGCAATGAGTCCAATCCCTAGAGAGATTTTGGTCCTGGCTCTCAATACTTACTGAATAATTTGCATTCAATTCCTCTTGAATGCAAAACATTTGAACAAAAACAAAAACCAGGATCTGACTTTCATCCTAGTCAGGAAGACAGAGATACCTGCTCCCTCTTTGCTCTCATGCACCGTAAGACACCTGTGACACTTCATTTCTGCATTTGGCATCAGTAAAGGTGGAATTAGATTTTAAGCGTAAAAAAAGTACTTAGACCACCTCCATCCGAATCTTGGAAAGGTCCTTAGGCCACAAATACTAACTTCACAGATGTGCCTAATACAAAGTTACAGGCTGATTTCAAGTCCAAGTAGGATAAAGCATCCTTCTCTGACAATTTGTATTGTTTAAGTATCTCCTGTTCAGTCTTCTCACTAATGATGAATACTCACTCATGCAGTTTAGACTCTGATTTTAACTTGTAACCAAAAAAGGCACAGTGAGAAGAAACTTTCTGACTTAATAACCCTGACTGAGAAGAGAAAGGTGGATAAGACTAGACTGCTCTCCTTTAAGTTCCCTCCTTTTCTCTCCAGCTGTTCCATCCCATTTCTCCCTATGCACCAGCTACCAGCGCTCTGCACCGCCAGCTGCTGGCCCAGGTCCAGTCCCCTGGGCTCTGCTACCTCATGCAGGAGCCAGGCAGTCAGATCCATTTGTGGTTTGGTCCAAATCTGCTTTAATCACTTTAAACCTCTTAGATTGTGAAATCCTTGAACACTATCAAGCTGTTGGATCCCTGGCTGTGTTAGACACACCCAGTAGGCAGGACCAAGGAGAACTGCCTTTTCTTTTTCTTGCCTACACAGCATGATCAGCAATTCCATGTCCAACTTCTTCTGTATTTTTTTAAGTTTCAATATATGCTCAACCTAAAATATTAAGTTCACATTTTAGGTAGTGAAATTACTTTCATTTCCCTTGTGACTTCTTACATTCATTTCTTAAACTGATTTTTAGAAAGCAGTAGTAAAAATGGTAGTCAAACGTATCAGTGGCTTCTCAGCATAATAACAAAAGAGCTTCACTATTCACAAAGCACCATTGATAACACAGTGAATTTATTAACAATATAGCTTAAGGATGATTTTGAACCGGAAGTTCAAAATTATATACAATTTTATATATATATATATATGTATATATATATATACATAAAATTATATAAAAGACATTTAAAACCTCAGAAATTAAAAATTTCATTCATGTTTAAATTTCTGCTGAGATAAATATAATTAGCAAGTTCTCTATATATTGTTGCTTACATTTTTATCTAAATGTACAGGACTCAATAGAAGAGCAAGACACTTAATCTCTCTAAGAATGCTTTGTCAAAATTAAAAATATTAATTCTTAGCTATGAAATTTATTTTATAGTAAAGAAAAAAATAATAAACTAGCAAACACAACCTGAAATGCCAGCTTGCTATTCTATCTATTTTTGCTGAATATACTTTAAAACTTAGATTTCAGAAAGCAAGCAAATATGGCTGTAAGTCATACTCTCACAACATGAGTTAACTCAATTATGGCATGTAAATAGAAAAATAGAAGCAAGCTCTTCACAGAAAACTGTGAGGATATTTATCTATTCATGATTACTTTTGCCTAAAACCTAGAATAGTGTCTGGATGCTTTATCAAGTAAATAGATACATACAAACAGAGATGTATGAATATTCCCCTTTAACTTAAAGTGTTAATTACTTGCATTTGCACCTGATGATAGAATTACTTGTACATTGACTTTAAATATAGTCTTTCGATAAGAGGGGAAGTGTTAACATTGTTATTATTGTTTCACTGTTTTAGCCAAGACCTGCAGCTATAATGCTTACACAGCCTGATTGATTATTCTTGTCCATAGTAATGTTTGCACTTATCTATAATGGAATCCTGTATTAGCAACATTAATGTTTGGGCTGAAAAACTTGTTTATCTTACAACCTAAGGAAGTTATTTGACAGTAATGACCAAATATGAAGAAAATTCACATAAACATGATCTGATATTCTAGCCTGGTCAAACATGATTTTGATTTGCTGTAGTTCACACACAGGATATTACTCCCACTTCAAACATTCGCATTTTACAAACTAGAAAAAATAATGAAAACAGATAATTGCTCAGCAACCACTTCAGTGAATCGTGTTGTGCCCTATGCTGATCACCATAATGTCACAACAGCATTTTGCTGTTGCCTTCAATGGCATCAGGCTTATGCACGGTGCACGTGTGCATAAATTGTCCTCTGGCAACTGGCTGCAGCTCAGAAAGGACTTCTGTTGCCAGCAGCTCCCAAGCTCTTCCTTTATATCAAGTGCTACAAGCTTATGTTTATGAAGTGAAAGGACCAGAGTTTCTAGATCTGCAGATTCTTGAAGCTCGTTAAAACTTTTTATTAAATTCAGTTAATTTCAGACCTGTAAAATGGTGAAGTTATCTTTTTGCAGTCCAAAGACATAGCGTTTGTTCTTTTTCAGATTTACATCTTTTGCAAGCAAAACATGAAAACCATGGTGCATATTTTCCCACAATATTCTGTGGTCCATGATAAGCTGGTGTTATTTATCAACTCCGGTTATTTGGACTGTCTCAAATTAGAGTAAAAATGTCTTACAAGCATGTCTGGTGGTTGTATTGTAAGCTGTCACAATAAAAGTTAATGCAAAATGCACCGAAAGAGGCTTAGATAAAAATCAATACAGGGAAACCTGATACACAGATTTTCCTCCATAGGGAAGGCAATACAGCTCTTATTGTATTGTAAGAAGTGATTTAATTCAAAACAAATAAAATAGTACTGTCATTTACAGAAAAACAAAAAGTAATACTCAATAACTAACTTGAGAGATGTGTTTTAAAATACTGGTGGCCAAGACAGAATGTCAAAATAGCATTAAAATATACAGACTACAGTTTTATCACTTTGTACTACTTCATAAGCATATATATAAAGTATCTTTTTAATAGTATTATTCTGAGAGGTGATTTCAAAATAGATATGAACCATTTCATAACTGCAAGCAGAAGTTTCCTAAATAAGGCACACGTAATTCATTTAATTACTTTTTTTTTTAAGGGTTTGAAGTTCTTATAATTACGAAATATTTTAAACAGTGTCATTGGCAGTGAAGACAGCTGCTTAATAATTCAAACGAGACACTGCATTTTGAATGTCACATCACGATATTGACGTTTTTATGGAGGCTGAGATATTCCCAGACTTTAAATTTGACATCACAATGAGGTATTGCCTTATCACAATCTACACTGTGTAGTGTCTACAAATAGCAGTCTGAAGATTAGAAAGGTTACTTTGATTTTGATGCAACTGATACACAGAATACTTAGATATTTTGTATTTCTGTAGTATAATAACCAATGACAATGAACAGTGTTTGTTCTTGTTAAAATTTGGAGAAAAGCTGCTTTGAATTCTACATGAGAGATCAAACACTCCAGTGTAGCCCAACCTAAGCAAGGTATGAATTCACACTGCCCTTCAGTAGTAGGGGGAGTGCTGGTGTCTCTCTGAACCACACACAACCCAGTACGGGGGTGTGGATGCCTTTACTGATTTTGGGAATCCCACTGTACCTCCCCTGAGATGCCTGTAGGCAGTTAAAAAAGGAGGGAAAGGATCATGGATCTTCACCTGTGCAAACACGTGTGCACTACAGGCAAACTTTCGAGTCTTACATCTTTGAAGTAGCTTTCAAAAATTCATGTTTATAAAGTCATGTATATTTAAAGAATTATAAGAAGGACCACAGCCCATTAAAAACAGATATTAAACTCATCTGTTTCTGTAACCACAAAGAAAGTATCATATACTGTGTAACTGTACTTCGGGCCAAAAGGTCCTTTCTTCAGGGCTTCTTTGAAATGGTTGAACCCATCTAAGATACCGTGGACTTACTGTACCTGGTAGAATATATTTTCAAGACTGAAAAACTTTTGTTGCAATACCCCTAATTTTAGATGTCCTTGATTTCTAGCTAAACAAGCTAGATTTTTAGCTAAACAAGTCCTCTAAGGAAAGGAATGTATAAAGTCAAAAAAAAAAAGGATAGAAAAGAAACAACACACAGAGAAAAATATCTTTCATTAAAGAATTAGTGAGAATTAAAAAAAAAACAAAAACTATCCACACATCACCAGCTTTTGTCAGTGCAGTATACAACACCTTACACAGCTATATAAACTATGTTTCAGGTTTTACTGTCTTTTATTTACCTGAAAGCAGCAGCAACAGGCGTGAGCTGCAAATGCATGTGAAAAAAAAAAAAAAATTAGAGATGAAGGTGTTACTGAGGGTAGCTTATAATACTGTCTTCTGTAACATCAGTGATGACAGACAAAACTGGGTTGTTAATTTGTGAACTTCAATGTTACATTATTTTTGCTCAGAAAAATGAATCTACTTAAATACATGTTATAATTGTTTCAAAAGTTAATGTGAATGAAGCAGTTACATCTATTGGTATTAGACCATTAGAACTCCCTGCAAATCAATCTAGTTTTGGCCAAAATAATTTTTAAACTACTTGTGCAATAGTCAAAGCTACAACCTTAAGTATTGTAGGTCTTCTACTGCCACAGCCCAGTGCTGCTGTAACAAAACTGTTGTTTCTTGAACCAGAAAAATACAATAGCCTTTTGGGTTATAAAAATGCAATTTCTCCAGGTAAAGTCCATCATACATTTTAAGTCAATATATAGTGCTAATTGCTGTATCGTCACTGCCTGTTCTTCTAATCTGATCGGGAAGTAAAATCAATATGGTGATCTATAACCATTTGGTTATTTCAAACTTACATTTAAGTATCTGTTAACCATGAAATTTACTACAGAGATACTATCTAAGATGTCTATAGAGCTGATAGATACAATTTTTAGCCTTAAGATTAAGAAGATGCTGAATCTGGGTTTCCCATGTCCTGGATAAATGCTGGAATCACTGAAATATAAGAAAAATGTAAACCAGTATCACCTCTGTCTTTAGGGTTGTTTCATAAAATAAAACAATGAGCCTTACTTTTTTCTTTCAAGGAATACGTGCAGGTGCTTGTCCCCAGTAATAAGCTACAGGTTCCAGATTCTGCATGAGAAGAGTCACCAAATAGTTTTCAAGTTTAAGGTTTCAGAGACATCCCTGTTCTGAGCATTTGCTGACTTTGTGTGTCTCCCTGCACAGTATGTAGGTATTCTGGCATGTTACATTGAGTCAGGCTGCAGAAATCAGCCAGGGATCCAAAATGACTTATTCTAGTGTCTGTGATTTGCTTTGGGAGATACACTGTCTGCAAGCTGGACAGTGCAGAATTTTCTAAAAATATGAAAATATGGAAGGTTATTTCACCCCTCCACTCTGTTATTAACTTTTTTCCTACCTGCCTGCTAATTGAAACTGTATTTTACTGGATAATGTGTGAACAGTTTACATGACAGTGCTAACTGGAATATTCAAAAACCAGGTAATTTCAGTAAAGTTTCAAAGGTTATGATGATGCTGATAATTTATTTTGGATTCGTGTGTTTAAAGGCTTATTATTTCTTCAGCGTACAAGCACCGTTTGGATCATTCATGAAAATAATGATGGATGGCTGATTGAAACATAATGAAACAGGCAGAAAGTACTTTGGAAGCAAGAAGTAAACATCATTTGGGATCTGAACATCACTCTTAGGAAAGATGAGGCAGTAAGTGTTAGACATAATGATTTAGAGCTCCACAGCTTCCTCGGTGGAGGCAACTGCCATTAAAGAGGACTCCTCTCAGTAAGAAGAAAGGTAGAGAAAATTATACGAACTTTCAACATGTTTCCAAAACATTTAGAAAGCTTAGACAAGCCAGACTACCAGACATGAAATGCCAGTCCAGAAGATAAGTTAACCCTGAGGCAGGGTTTTCCGTTTACAAATTCATGACAATAAATGGTAAAAGCAAGTATGTTATCAATTCTAAGATACTGAGACTGGAATAGACAATGAACATTTAGAGGATCAGACAGTATTGCTGTTAGAATATTGATTGATCCTAATTCTCACATAGGAAAGAACTTCAGTTTTCTTACAATACATCAACGGACAAAGGGAAAAGGATCCTGTTAAGAAGACTTGTAAGATTCCAGGTCTAATTTAAGCCTCAGAATTCCCTAGGTTTTTGTCCATTGCCCCATCACAGCTGTGGTAACTTTTAGCCAACTATATGCGTACATCTTTTACAGCTATTCCATGCTAATGACATCAAAACTATATTCTTCAACTAGCACAGTCACTTTTTTCTCCCCATTTGTATTATGTAGAAGTTCAGTTCTTAACCTTTAGGTACAACTGTAATTTTCACCATACTGTTAGGATTTTATAGGGGTAAGTTCAGACAACTTAAACAAAAAACAGCCTGTGGTGTTACTCAAACAAGAAAACTAGTAGAAGACACAGTTAAACTTCTTCCAAGACAAAAACTCTTAAACGAACACATGGAATGTGTAACCACAGTCCTCTAAGTGCACATCAATGTTGTCTGTTAAAGGAGACGTTCTTCCGAGGTAGGATAGAAATAAGATAGCTCTCCAACCTATATGAATATTTAATTGCAGAACATTATGTCAGATGTTTCATAACTGAACTGAATCATCTGGATATAACGCCTCTTTCACCTTTCTACGAAGTTCAAAACTGCTGGCTGTCATTCATGTTTCTTTCTGCTACAAGTTCATGCTTGCCAAGTACATTCACATTTATCTATCACACAGTATATTTTAAACAGGTTATTTTCCTGAAACTCAGTGCTCTAGCATTACATGTAAGGCAGGGCTGTGCCAGTCAAGGTAAGATTTAGACTTCAGTGGTAAAAAAAATAAAAATATTAATATAGGAAATACATTCAACCTTCAAGCAAAACCAGAGGGCTAAGGTTACATGAAAAGTATGTACTATATAAAACATTAAAACTCGTAACTGTTGTTCTCAAAATGCTTTGCAAAGCTTATATAATGCCATTTATTTTATCAAAGTTGTAGTCTCTGGGTTTACAGCTGTATTTCCTACAGTTTTGACTTCAAAAATACTGACTAATGAGAAAAAGGGGAGATGAGTAAAAACTGCATCTCTCTGTCCTCCTCTCCTCCCCCGCTTCATTGGTTTTGCCGCATGTGAACTTTTTGCTGTTGATGTTCTGTATTGTTTCTCACCTGGATGCCCTTTAAAATCCATGGGAAATAACATAAAAATTTCAGATCATGTAAAAATTTAGTATTCAAGGAATCCCACTTTTTGTAAATAACTTGGTTATAGAGAAGAATAACATTCTGGCACTAAACTTCTATTTTGCATTGGTACCTATGGAACAGTCTTTTGGTAATGAGACAGTCATTAATCTGATTTATATCTTCTGAGAAGGGACATATGCTCCTCTCATTTGGCCTGCATGTTAGCAGCTACTAAGTAACAAACCAAATCACAGGATACTAGTTTAGCTTTACCTAAGATTTTTCCATAAAGAGTTATTTATATATCTCACTAGCCAGTAGGCTGACACCTGGGGTTGGCAACACCTGGTAGCGCTCTTAATGAGTTCACTGGTGTTTCCATTGAAACTGCTGACTTTAGTAAGTGCAATGTTACATTTCTTGCAGGGGGAAAAATAAAATCAAAACCAAAAAAACCCATACAACAACAACAACAACAACAAGTACAAACCTGAATGCAAAGAATTAAAAAGGTCAGTGAAATAAATATTACTGTTTGTGCTAATACAGTTAGACTATAATTGGTAAGGAGAAAGGAAGACAAAACTGCTTATAGAAAAATTTTCACCAACCTAAATTCACAAGAATGTTTATTTCATAATGTTTTATATCAGTTACAAAAAAATGTTCTTTCCACTCATGATCTTTTGAATGGCTAATTGTCAAATTAAGTTAACACAGTTGGTTATCCTCTCTTTAAATATTACTTGAATTATAGATTCCTAGTCAGTAAACATTTGAAAATAATTCAGTTTTTTGACTGCAAGCTTGAGAGAATGAAAAACAAATGGGAAATGAGCTGGAACACTTTTGGTATCTCTAGGATCTAAACGCTTTCCAAAGGATATTGTCATCCTAAAACTACAGCAAGGATTTCTCCGAAGGACACAAGAATTACAGACAAGCCTCATGCAAAGCACCTTAGCAAAAGTGTTAAATGTATCTCAAAACTTAGAGCCACTGGTTTCACTGTCTTCAGTGACCAGGCTTTTATTTTCCTGCAAATGTGTCTGTGCTGCCCTCAGCACTGATATCACTTGTATCTACCAAAGAACCTCAGATCACCACCAGTTAAAGACATTTTTTTTTCCAGTAAATGCATACTTTTATAGAGCTTTATGCATATTTGACACAAATACTTAGATATTATCATTTTAACAGATACTGCATGTAAGTTACATTTTTTCTGTGTTTTAAAAACTTAAATAAAATTTAAGTAAAATAATTGACAGAGTCATTAATAATAGGGGTTATCCACTTTGTTCTAAATGGCTTGTAAAATACATCAGCAAATTTTAGTCATGATGATAATTCCCCTACTCCCTATATGTATCTACAACTTTTTAGATATGATAGCTTTTTCTCCAAAGCAGAGGAAATAGCAATAACCCCATGTAATTATTGATTCTTACCATTATCTATTATAATATTGAAAAACTGATGGATAATATACTAGCATCTATATTATGTATCACAAAGCACATATTATGTATTTATAAATTATTATTGACCACTACTAACATGTCCCTCAAATTTTTTTTTTTTTTTTTTTTTGTAAATTACTGGAAAACACTAGTTTCTTAAAAATTGAACATGATAAATTTATTTTTCCCATTGTGTTTTTTACAGCTATAAATGCCTTTTCAAGATGGAGAGCATATCTGGAAGCTTTGACATGATCAGGAAAACACGTATTTAGGAATTAAAATTCATATACCCAGTTTTGTGGCAGCAACAACAAAAGCAAACAAATAAACAAAACCAAACAAAATAAAACACCACAAACATTTTAGAAATCTCATCCAAAACAAATCAAAGACTAAGACACAAAATAATTTATCTTTAAAATATCTTTTCATAAAATTCAAGTTCTGTTATGAAAACCTTGATGCGTCATAATTGTTGAAGTTTACTATTGATATTTCTTGTAATCCAAAATTGACAAATATAAAATAGAGTTAAATTTTTATACGGTATAGTATCAATATATATATATTGAGATATCAGAAGCCTTGTTTGACACTGAGATTTTAAATAAAAGCAGAATTCATAATCAAGGACATTATCAAAGTCACTTTAAAACCATAATTTCAAAGCATAATTTTAATTTATAAATGGAATATTCATTTGAAGAAGCTAAATATAGGATATCTCTTAATTCTTTCTCATTCTAAGAATATCTTCAGCAGCTCAAAAATGCTCCATTTACCCATAATTATCTTTTCACACAGTGTTCCCAGATGTAGGAGTCCCAAAATGCAGTCTCACTCATCTGCACAGCTATTGTGAGAAAGTCTGAAGTGTATTGGAGAATATGAAATAAATTCTGTATTTTTTATGGCAGTATCAGACGTAAACGTGCACACTGCGATTTAGCACTTAAGTAAATTACCTTAAAGATGATATCAAGTTTCTCACCAATGAAATAAAACTAAACTAATGTGGCTGACTGTATTAGAAATAAGATATTTTTTTCTACCGCCACAGTCTTCTCAGTCTCTTATCTCTAAGGGGAAAGGAATACTCTGCAAACTCATGACGGCTACTGATGGCTTTAGTTGTACAGCACACTTCATACTAACAGTCTACTTAGGGTACTTTATGATGGCAGTGAAATAAAAGGCATAGCACCATTTGAACAGCAAAACATGCAAAAACAAACAAAAAGTGAGACATCAACAAGCTTATGACAGAACTACCCATGAGTTAATAGTTAAAATGAATGCATAATTGTTGTTTTGCTGCATTCAAGCACTATGATTATAGTCTTCCTTTAATTTTCTTTGGCATATAAACTCCATATAAAATTCAAGTACACTGTATCAGTAGTTTTTTCATTAGATTCTGCAGATTTTTATCAGACTCTATATTTGTAATGGTGTAAATAAAGTAAAAAAATGAGGGAAATAGTGCTCAATTTTATCAGATTTTCCTGAGATATCCTGGAATAATCTATGGGGTACCTACATAGGTACTGTACCACTGTATCTAAAGAAATTTTTTAAAAAGTCACAGATCCTATCAAGTATCATAGATATGTTGGCTTATTCAGTAAATGGAAATAAATAAAGAAAGCCTTTACAAATGGAGAAAACACATGACAAATAGGCAAATTGTTGCTATTCAAAAGACTGAATAAGGATAGTCAGGAAGTCAACCATCCGGACTTTAAATATCAATAGCTGAATAGGAATGAGTAGCAAGAGAAAGAATTTAGTGTGCTTCATTTTACAAGACAGCCATGGCAGGAGAATGTTTCATCATATTATTACAAGAAAACTGGTTAGAGCCCATTAATCATAGAAAAGTAGAGATGAAATAAAAAAATAAAATAATACTTTAATAGACAAAAATGCCTAAGAGATTTTTTTTACTTCATAATTTGGAAGGTAAAAGCAATGCTTAAATATGACCCAGAACATTAAAAATCTAAAAGATTAGATAAATTAGTTTTAGGAATCAATTAAAACAGACAAACACCAAATAATGAGCAAAATTCTTGACACAGGTTTGCACGTAAGACCTAAACTGTGAGGGAGCCCCCTCATTTACGTAACAGACTGTCTTTGAATTACCTGGTTTTCCTGAAAATAAGCCCTACCCTGAAAATAAGCCCTCACATGATTTTTCAGAATTTTTGAGCATGCTCGAAATATAAGCCCTACTCCAAAAATACAGCCTAGTTACAGCTCATTAAAAAAAGTAAATGTAAATAGTGTCCAGGCAGCTATAAATGTAAAAAAGTAAAATTAATTGGGAATAGAATGCAGCAAGACAGATGTGACAGAGTGTGATGTCATGACTATATTTGAATAAATGTTTATCTTTTGTTCAACAATAAATATAGATTGTTGCTCATGGAAAAATAAGATAAGCCCTGAAAATAAGCCCTAATTAATCTTTTGGAGAAAAAGTTAATATAAGACCCTGTTTGGTTGGTCTCATATTTTCCTGAGCAATGCTCCATTTTGCATGTTCCATTGCAAAGTCTGCATGTACGCTTTGGATACTTTACTCCTAAAAGAAAGCCAATTATAAGCCCTGTTTCATGCAAAGAAACTGAAAAATAACGTTTATCAGTTTTGCTCAGATTTATGTACCAAATGTATAAGAAACAGAGAGTAATTCTATTCAAAAGCTAAGCATTTGCATGTGTACATGCAGAAGAGAAGAGAAATTAGTCAAAAGATAAAACTTCATTCAATATAGAACACATCTACTGTATAGTAAAAAACTGTCACTCAAGTACAAAATGTTATAGTTTTCTCTTTTCACAGATTTTTGTGAAATTTACTACAATTGGTTTTAGTAGGAAAGGATTTTCTGTAAATACGAGATCCACAGGGGATGAAGAAAACAAGTAAAGACATCCACTGCAGAGTGTGCACAGTGGGCTAACAACCTCTTGGGAAGGTTAAGGATAGAAATAGGTATTGCAGCTGTTATGTCTTGGTTAAAAAAGTTCCCCAAATGCTAGAGAACTCTTGAAAGCTATCAGATACACACACGAGAAAATACCTGGGAAACAATATTGAGTCCAGTTGAATATCCAGTTGGAACACTGGATATTATTAATCAAGCTGATTCTATTTACACGGTGGTGTAAACTGAGAAGGAGAAAAGGGACATAGACTTCTCTTGCAATACTGAGGCTGTTAACCCAGATCTAATAATTTGGTTAACTTACGTTCAATTTAACCTGTCACCAGTTTAAGGAAGGTTTTGTCTGGATCACACGGAATTCCATTTGGGACATACAGCAGGAGAGGAGGTAGTCTTCACTTTTGCTGCAAGAGTTTCATTATTGCCCCTTCATTTTGATTCAATATTCTCAGGAATCTCCTTCAAAGACACTTTGAAGTATTTATCTACTTAGAATATTCTTCTTCAAATAAAGTACGAATGTCTAGCCAAAACAATGGGAGAAATAACAAAAAATTACATTTTGTAAAATAAGTCATCCTAGTATATAATTAATGATGCAACAATCTTCTTCTTATGGGAATGTTGCAATTAACCCTCAGGAAACTGCAGATGTCCATGCAGTCCAATTTTAAAGGGGAAAAGAGAAGAGAGTGGGGAAAGCTCAACAGCCATGCAAACAAAGGTAAATATAACACATTGAGAAGCATTTAGTATAGCTCTACTTATTGCTCCTTTATTCCACCCCTTTCCCCCATTACCAGCAAATTTATAGCCTGAAGTTAGTAATTTATGACATCTCCATATTTTGCATCAATTAGTGAGGTTCTGTTATAGATAATGGGAGACATTTGCACATACTCCAAAACGCCTGTGTCACAAGAAAAATGAGTGTAGCACAATGCCAGAAGGAGATACTGCTCTAACAAAGAGTAGACGTAAAATATAACCCCTACACACTGATTTAGTTACCGCTTGAACATACAAATGTTTTTATCTTGTTATTTGCAGTAACCTTGATCTCAGTGAAACTCTGTCTTTGGTTTGATATTAAAGATCTGGGAAAAGTGACTGATCTTATACTGCCATCTCAATATTTTTCATATACTCAGCAGTCACTTTGTTGTTCTCAAAATGTGTTTCTATGTTGATAGTTTTAAGGTGAAGCAGTACTTCAGAGATTGTACCCACATCTTGAATGATTGTATATTTAAGGGTTTTTTTCCCAGGGCTTTCTTTGAGAAATAAAAGCAGGAACACTTGGAGAATTCACACTCTTTATGCACAGAGTAAATCATTTAAATTATAGATGCTCTCTATGGAAAACAGAATATATTTAGACCCAAGGCATTAGAAAAGAAAGATAGCTACTTTAGATTTATATCCTCAATAGAAGACACTTTGAAATTTTCTAAGAGGACTTGGTGCAATGTCTACTATTCTATTATTGTTTCCTGCCAATGACTACACAGATTATTCAGTCTGCCCAGGATGAAATACTGGATGTAAGCTCATTTCCCTGGGAAGATGCTAAGATATGGCTAACTTACAACCCTTCTCTGCTTCCCATTCACTCTGAAAGATACTTTATCTCTTACCTTGACATAGTTTATCTTTTATCATTTACTAACTTCCTTCTGTCGTACTCAGCCATCCTGTATTAGGAGAAGGGAATATTTTCTCATCTTTACAAGCTCATCTGTATTACCACACCAAAATTTCACACTCAAGTCCTACTTATAAATGTCCGTAAGCACCACCTGCCTGTACATTTCCAGGCTCCTACATGTGCATACTGCCCCATTTGCAGAAAAGAGCCTTGTGAGCCTTGTGCACACCTGGATTGCATATATCGCACACATGTGTGTGTACATATATATATGTATATATATGTATCTCCTGGTCCCCACCAAACAGAGTTTAGAAGATGTCCATGACAGCATGACAGGCTATTTGGGAACAAGCATAACCACTTTGGGGGTGACCCTGAATGAAGCACACACATGGAGTATTTCTCTAACTTAGTAATAAGTGGGAAAGGATTATACTGCTTCCATGGGCAGAAAATAGCTATGGAAATGTTAGTGCATTACCCATAAGCAATATTGAAATATTAAAAAATGAGTCACGCATAATTCCTCTCTTTGTATTACATGAGGCCAGAAGGGTAACTGTAGATTTTGCAGATACGATGAAGCACAGTATATTAACAACAGCTTTCTACATATGCTAATCTTGACTTTCTATGGCTGCCATGACTGTCGTTAATTTGAGCCTTAGGAGTGTACTAGATTGAATTACATGCTGCTATATTAGTCAGTTCCATAAACAAATAGCTGTGTTTTTTATGGATAGGATTAAAAAACTGTAACAGTTTGTGAAAACAATTTTTTCTCCAAGTTTAATAAGAACTAACAACTATGATTGTTTGCTCTCTCAGCCAACAATAGCTGCAATGCTGCAAATTTCTATAATATGCATCTTTATCTACAGTGAAGATTTAAACTTAGAACCTCCTGTATATAGTCCTATGAATGGAGCTTTTGTGAATTGTTAATATTCTTAGACACAGCACATACTTCAGCACAAAGGACTAATGTCAGTCCACTACAAGTTAAGTAACTGCTAAGAAAGTTTTAAAAATACAACTATACTGGATTTCCTCATGTGATGCATATCCCTTATACCCCTTTCCTCCGTCTTCCTAATTGAAGACACTGTCAAGACATTTTAAGTATTTTTATATTGTGTTCCAGGAGGAATAAATAGCTCAACAGAGGAGAAGGATAACAGCAGGGAGATGTCAGCTGCAACATCACTTTTGAACTCACAAGCTATTATTTTTATTTTTTACTGTCATTATTACCATTTTGATCTGATTTAGCCTGAATTTAACACCTATGTTTTTCCTTACTGATTCTGAGAACAGCAAGAAAACTTTTCTGAGCTTCTTTCAAGCTCCATCACAATCACTTCAGTGAAGAAATCATGAAGTTGCTTACCAGTCACAGATATATATTTATATTTTTATATATATATATTTAATTAATATAAAATTCTACTAATAGCTTCATTTCAGGTAGTCAGGATGTCAAATTATGTTTTAAGAAAAAGGTAATTTTAATTTTTAGAGAGCAATGGTGAAAGTATTGAATAATGACATTAACTTGTTCTTTATGGTACCTGAAGTCAAAGGAACTATTTGTGTCTCCCTCAGGGAGTTTTTTTTTCATAGATTTATTGCAAAATCCGCTAATCTCAAGAGAGGAACAAACCCCCAAACTTCTGAGGAAAATACCAAATATGAGATCCAAAGGGTTAAAAATAGCTCTCAAATATAAGTTTTGAGTGAAAAGCCAGTACAATAGCAAAACCTGCCTCCACATTTTTGTATTACTTTGGGGAGGAAAACAAAATAACTGTTCAGAAAAAAACATGAGTTCTGTTTAATCTCGCCATTCCCAAAGTATGGAAATTTCTTCACATTTAAGCACCTTCCTAGAAAGAGGAGACAAAGCTGCAGAAATAAAAATAATGATACAAAATTCTAACGTAGAAAGTTACTTAGTTGTAATAGTTCAATTCACTTACAGTTAAACTGCATCTTTATATTGTTTTAACATATGTGAGAATACAGTGAATTTCAGTCAATGTAAGTAGCCTGTGGTGAAGGAGAGCTTTTATCATTTATAGACTCTTGCTAAACTATAGCCTTTCCTGTTGCATCCTGACCTGTAGATTGAGTGCTCTGCCTTTATCACTCTGAGAGCGGATTATTCACTGAATCCTGCACAGGGCTGCCTACAAAGCTCTTCTCCTAATAAAGTGCGGAGACAGGATTTATTGTGCCTATACAATGAAAAAAACCTGCCTACCACCCCTTAAATGATAAGAAGGAGTTAAATACTAAATTTAATTACCTCCTCATTCAGGATGTTACAGCAGATCCAGAAATATCAATCTTTCAGCATCTTTTTGTATTGCCTTATATCTTGAAGCTGATTAAAACAGAAATTTCCACCTAACTTCAGAAATAAATACAGCAAACAATCTCCAGAGTTTTCGTTTGGAATATCCCATTGATTTGTAATATTTTGTCATTTGATAGATACTTCAGTTTTAAAAGGAAAGGAGGATTAGTGAATTTGTTTTTACATTTCTATGGGACTGTTTCTCAGTTGATAAAAGAAGCCCTACTCTAGAACTGAAATCAATGGATTCCTATCAACAGTTTCAAGAGGCTCATAGTGAACAAATACATATGGCTTGATCATTAAATTTACATTTTTGCTAACAACTATGGCAAGTCTGACAAATAAAAATGAATTCAAATAAAAACATTTAAAATAAAGCTCTGAAATAATATCAAAATAAATACTAAAAGAGTAATCTGAATGTCCAAATTAATTATTGCCACTCTGTACCATTGCTTCTCTGTAGCAATTCTTGAAGTCCAGCCTGTACTCCACACTTTGGTGACTCGGACCTGCAGTCCACGCCCATCCATAGGGCTGACCAGGGCTGTAAGGTACATGAAACTTAGGTCATGCAGTGGAAAAATCGCAACTGAGACACTGAATGGAGCAGCTGTCCATTTTTCTCCAATTGTGGAGGGATTACTGAGCACTAGCCATTAACACACCAAAATTAATTGAGAAATAAAAAACAATAAGCGTAACGGGTAGAACACTGGAGCAGCTCATGGCTCAAGAGGGTTAAAACTCTGCAGACAGCTGAATGAAATTCAAAGTGTGCCTCAATTTACATTTTCATGCAATGTATGCTGATTATCGGGAAGTACATGCTTTAGAAAGTTGCTTTTTCACAACAAGCGATTCTGATGTAGTTCACAGTATTAAGTAATTTGATTAGTTTGGATACAGAATAAAACATTAAAACCAAAGCATAACATTTTGAGGACTACTGTATCCTACACAAGTAAGAAACAGGAAAATGTGGTTTTGATGATATAGAAAAGCAAATGTGAATCTATCCAGAAGTTCATGACAGATCTGCTCTGAAAAACAGCCTTGTACCTTTAGGTATAGAATGCAGGCAGTAAATAGTTTGCAAATACTAAGGAAAAAAAAAAAACAAAACAACAACAAAACAAAACAAATAACCAACAAAAACCAACACAAAACCACACAAACCAACCAACCAACCCCATGAACAAAAAACAACAAACCAAAACCAACATGACTAGTTTCTATTAGTTTCTCATCAGAGAATAAGGTCACAATAAAAGGTGATTAAATTATCAGCCTTAAAGCTAATGACACATTTGTTGTTTTTTTCATTGTATACTAGTGCATGAGCATGGTACAAGAGACAACATTAGAGCTTCTAAATGAAAGCAACAGATATTAAAAGGCAAACAATTAGGACTATGGCCTTATTTCCTCTGAAAACATATAATAATTAGATAACAGAGAACTGGAAAATATAATATTTGTAATGGTATCATGAAAAAGGGTACCCATTTTGGTTTAAAAATGTCTAGCAAAAAGTTTCATCCAAATAACATGGTCATTGAAGAGGAAGAAAATTAATCCTAGTGAAGAAGAGCTTTAGAATACTAACCATGGAAAATGTAAAAACTTACAACCATCCTAGTTTTCATGTCTTTTTGAAAACTTGAGTTTTTTCAAGCTTTTAGTTAAAGACAAAATCTCTCAGGCTTTGCATAATAGTGCAACTGGGCTTGCTGCTCAGGAAAAGCTGGTAGTTTTACAAAAGGGAAATTATAGTCATGTAGGCTGCTTGCAAAGTAGAATTTTTTGAAGTCACGTGCCTCTCAGGATTCTCACCAACAGCCTTTAGCAAGATATGCATGGTTTATGCACAGTGAGTATTAATTTTGGAAAGTATGGTTTTCATAGACTTCCATTAGTCATATGCTTGGCTCCTGAGTTTTTCACTGGAAACCACATTTTTTATGACCTCCTTAGGTAAAACTTTGATCTGAAGGAAAAGAATGAGCCAACAATCACAATGACCAGAGGCTTTGGACAGCTTTGTGGAAAAAAGCCGTGAGAATAAAACCAAGCAAACTAAACCATTATTTGCATTCGCTAAAGTTTAAAGGAAGATATTTAAACTACAAAGTATGTTTGCAGGATGCACTAGAAGGAGATATTGCTGATACACAAATTGATAAGGACTAGCAAGGATATGAAATACCTAGCCAGAAGATGGCAAAATATCCAGAAAAAAAAGCATGTCCAAGTCATAGAATCATAGAATGGTTTAGGTTGGAAAACACGTTTAAGATCATTAAGTCTAACAGTTGACCTACCACTACCAAGTCCACCACTAAACCATGTCCCTGAGACCCTCATCCATGTTTCTTTTAAACATCCCCAGGGATGATGACTCAACAACTTCCCTGGGCAGCACGTTCCAATGCCTGAGAACCCCTTCCATGAAAAATTTTCTCCTAATATCCAATCTAAACCTCCCCTGGCACAGATTTAGGGCATTTCCTCTCATCCTGTCACTTGTTACTTGGATAAAGAGACTGACACTTACCTCACTGCAACCTCCTTTCAGGTAGCTGTAAACAGCAATAAGTTCTCCCCTCAGCCTCCTTTTCTCCAGGCTAAACAGCCCCAGTTCTCTCAACTGCTCCTCTTGTGCTCCAGATCCTTCAACAGGTTTGTTGCCCTTCTTTTGACTTGCTCCAGCAACATAATGTCTTTCCTGTAGTGAGTGGTCCAAAACTGAACACAGTATTTATTCGAGGGAGCCTCACCAGTACCAAGTACAGGGGCAGGATCACTTCCCCAGTTCTGCTGGCCACACTATTCCTGATACAAGCCAGGATGCTGTTGGCCTTTTTGCCACCTGGGCACACTGCTGGCTCATATTCAGACAGCTGTCAATAACACCCCCAGGTTCTTTTCCACCAGGCAGCTTTCCAGTCACTCTTCTCCAGCCTGCAGCGCTACCTGGGATTGTTATGACCCAAGTGCAGGACCCAGCACTTGACCTCGTTAAACCTCATAAAACTGATCCAGCCAGTCCAGATCCCTCCATATGACCTTCCTACCCTCCAGCAGATCAACACTCCCACCCAATTCGGTGTTGTCTGCAAACTTACTGAGGGTGCACTTGATCCCCTCATGCAGATCATTGATAAAGAGATTAAACAGAACTGGGCCCAATAGTGAGACCCAGGGAGCAGCACTTTTCTTTCTCAACTCCTTTCTTGAACTTAAGTAAACCCAGGGGCACTACTGTATGTAGTCCAAGAGGCCTCACTCTTAACAAAAAATCTTGAGAAATACAGATAATTAATTAAACAGATATGCTTCCAGGCAATAAGAACAGAATCATCTTTTAAGCAGATATCTTAAAAAATGGTACTAGTAATGTAGCCTTAAATTACAGAGCAGAATATTAAGGTAAGTGCCTGTATGAGAAGTGCAGGGGCAGACAGTTGAGGCAGTTACCCGTTTGTCAGTGGTCTAAGCCCAGGAGTCAAAGTCTAGAATGTCAAATTTATGAGGTTACTCTGGCCTTTGTTAACAAATACAAACATTTCATATCTATATTTACAGGAGGCACAAACTATTTATTTCCATTGCCCCAGAGTGCCTGACAGCCTTCCTAGTCTTTTGAGAGAAAAGGGAATTATTTTTCTGTTACAAATGTATCCTGGAAAATAAATGAAGTGTAAGTTTTCAATCACTTAGACTGTGATTAATTTGCTTACAGCAGATTTTGTGTTGAATTTCGTTTGCTTAAGGCTAGTTTCTGGCACTGTCAATTACACTGAATCATACAGAAATTCTTAGTTATAGAAATCAGATGATTTGTTGGAGTCCCCCCAAGTGACAATATCAGCATGCATAAAATGGTCTTATGTTCTTTCTGGTTCCCTTGTGAGAGACAATTTCATAATGTAAAGGAGCAGAACAACTTAAAGATAAGCTAAATTGCCCTCCTTACTGATTGGAGGCTTTGCTATCTGTACTCACCATCTTACTAAGAGCTGTAAAAAATTATACCGAAAGGTAACGTAAATGCAGGTGCTGAAAAGATAGGGACACCGTGTGATCAGTGACTTCTTGTACATTAAGGTATTAGTGGCTTCAAATCTTGGAACGTGATGACCAGTTACCTTGTTCAGTCATGACACAAGTTGCAAAGGTTCACAAACTTTGATGTTTTTCAAAAGGCTGTTTACATTACATTTACATTAAGACAAGGGGCAATGGGTGCAAATTGGAACATAGGAGGTTCCATTTAAATATAAGAAACTTCTTCACAGTGAGGGTAATAGAGCACTGGAACAGGCTGCCCAGGGAGGTTGTGGAGACTCCTTCTCTGGAGACATTCAAAACCCACCTGGACACCTTCCTGTGTAACCTCATCTAGGTGTTCCTGCTCCAGCCGGGGGATTGGACTAAATGATCTTTCAAGATCTCTTCCAATCCCTAATATTCTGTCATTCTGTGATTCTGTGTGAATATTCAAGTGTTTCCAGGCTGCAGCTCCATTGCACCCAGAATATATGGGAAAGGTGTTAAAGGCTGTATGGAGATAACCATACCATCTTTGTAGCACCCAGTTATTTTCTTAGCAGGAAAAATCCACAACTGTGTGACTAGGGAAGATTTTCCACTTCCATTTTTTAGCTTCTAGTTGTAGAAAAACTGGTTTCAATGGAATTCTTTGAAAATAAGACTATTGAATAAAATAAAAAGGGTATTTCTTTTAAAGAATGTACGCATTCGAAAGATTACTTTCCTCATACATTGCTCACTATTTGCTGAAAAGATCTTGGACATCTGTTATAAGTAGTGCATTCTATCGGGTACTTTCAGCGACAGAAGTATATATTCACTCTGCAGACACACACAAAACAAATGCCTGGAAAATGAGGCCCTGGTCTTGGTAGCTCTGGGTACTCCATAATTACTACTAGTATATAATCACTGATTCCATCTTTGAATGGAGGGAAAAATAGGACAACTATAACCGTTGCATTACTAACTTATTAAAATATTAAAATATCCCATTTAATTCCATTAGAACCTATTAAGGTTGATCAGCGCATCTGAACAATCACCCTCAACTCTGCTAGCAATCTATGCGTATTGTGCCTGCATAAATAAGCCTCGCCTTCAGTGAAGGCTTCCACTGACACAGCTCCACCGCCTGCCATGAGAACTGGCTCATCAGCTGGTGACCAAATCAGGGCAAAGAGGGCACATGCTTTACTACCAGACTTGTAGATCTGTCTGGAATCTTGGCTTCTGACCCAAGCTGTCTTCAGAATAGACTTTCTAAAGACTAAAATAACATTCACTGGCTGCTGCAAGAAATGTATTGGACTGCCCCAAGTGTTGAGCCTGGTTGACTAATGAAGAAATACAGCAAGATGACTGTTAGCATGCTAGAATGTGACGGCCCCCATAGAGAAAGTATCACCTTTCTCAATGAATGTAAAACATAAATCTTTGTATGTCCTAAGAAACAAAACCCTATTCAAAACCATCCACATTGAAATTCTTCAATTTTTCTGATCCCTTCATATAATTACTACCAAATCATAAAATTAACTTTCTACCTACATCTGACAAGTTTACAGGGAATGTGTAATTTAGACATATTGGGACTGATAAAGCAGACTGATAGAGAGGATGTATACACCAGGCTGTGAAACTACATACACTACATTACGACAAAATCAGATTTAGTTGTACGTGGTCTGTTAGAAGATAGATTTCTCACGAGTTTTGAAAATAAGGTACATTTTATATTTGGCTTTCTGAGAAAGATTAATAACTTTAAGCACTTTTAGGACCATATGATCTGGGTTACCAGAAGCTTCAGAGAGGAGGTGCTGAATTCTCAACTAAAGAAGACAAGTATTTGACAATGTCCGTGTTTAAGCATTTTCTAAATCAGAGACAAATTTTTTACACCTCACATGTAGGTGATCTTGCCCATTTCAGAGTTAGTACCCTTTGATTTAAGGTTTATTGGCTTTTTTCTAGTGTTATTCATAATAAAAAGAGATTGATGCTACATTTTTCTTTGAGTACATTTAATTCAGCAGTATTCTCTACTTTCACACTACTGTCATTTATCTAGATGGCAAAACATCTCAATCCAAAAATATAATCCCTGGCTATTTTTATGTTCAGAAAAAGAGTATCTGGTCAAGAAATGGAACAAATTGTATGCCATATAATGGAAGAAAAATGTTGACGTTGAGAAGTAATGACCTTAAAGAATAAGTATACTATTTTATGCCAGTTACAGAGAAATCAACGAAACTGAATCTGTGCTGTGCAAGCTATGGCACATAAAAGTGCAACTAATCAATTTATGGAGAATATTCTACATATTGTTACAATTTCCAATCATTTTCTCCACTCTGTGCCCAATAAGATTTTCTGTTTCCTCAAAAAGTACTCCCCTATCAGTTTTTTCTTCAAGATTCAAAAAGTAATATTGAGAAAAAGTAGAAAAGGCCAACAAATATAATGTTTCGCATTTTTTCCTGTATTTTTTTACCTGAAGCTTGAATAACCATTAAATAAAGCTTAAAAAATGAAATCATCACAACCAATGAAAAATTAAGCCATTCCCCTGATTATATATTACATTAATCTGCCTAAATGCATGTCAAGTGTTTTCATAGACCTCATCTCAGAGGAATTTCTTTCATCCTTCCATCCACAGCCAGTCATTGTACTTCATTTTGCTGTGCCCAAGGGTTCTCAACGGAATGAGGTTCACATATGAGCAAATCTGAAAAGTGCAATGTACACTCAAGAATTTCAGTCCTTTCCTCAGCAGAACTATCTTCTAGTATTTCTACATAGTTCATTCTGTAAGAGAGACTTCTTTTGCTTCTCCACTAAAAATGTTTGTTTCTACATTACAAAGATTTTGTTAATAATACCTCCCTGAAGATATTTACAACATTCCCATTTGATCAAGTCTTAATACATCATTGGTTTAGTAAAATTTCAATTTTCCTTTCCACCATGAACTTCATTGCAGACAGCTGGTTATTTAATTCGATAAAACAAGCCTAACTCCTATAGTCTCTGCACTTTGTCTGTAAAGGACTTTGTTTAATAAATGAAAAGGTTTTATTATTTGCACTCCATTCAATGGAGAAAATGTTCAACTTAAATAATGCAATTAAAGGTGAGAAGAGAGTAATTTTCTACAAGCTCTCTCTGATGGTTTTATCAGTAGGAGTCCTAAACCTTTAAACACTTTCACAGTAGCAATCTGTTCATTTATCACTCTCAGGTTTTATTTTAGCAGTCATTACAACCTACACGAAGACACTTCTTCTAAATGTCACAGGCCTATAGGAGGCCTGACATATACCTAAGATACAAATTTTTAATTCTAACAACTTTAACAAATAGTAGCTACATTGAAGCCAGTGGCATTCCACACAGCTCTGTTTAGAGTTTTAGCCTGCAATATCCTAGCTAAGCAATACATTTTTTTTTTTCTTCTGATATGAAATTCACAGCTTTCATAGAAAGCAAAATCCAAATCAGGATGCAAATGATATTTGTCATCAATAGTTGATTCAACATTGGGTGCTATAAGATATTCAGACACATACAATTCTTGACTATATACATAGATACATAGACACAATTTCTATTGGAAAAAATAGCTCATCTGCATCAGTGTACTATGTTTGAGACCAAACACACACAAATTACTGAGCAACTATGAAAAGCCCTTGATAACAAACAGAAATTCATTTACATCACTGTGTGATACCCACAATCCTTCATATACACTTAAATAATTCCCTTATCATTCTGTCATTTATGTACTAACTCTAGAAGACTGCTAGTTTTAATCCTAAAAGAGATTAAAAAAAAAAAAAAATAAAAATAAGGACAGTTAGATGTCTGCAGTGAAGAAAACAGGGAATTTCAACAACAAACACTCCCTGCCATGACTTCAGGTTGTTACGCCTGCTCTTAATGTTAATTGCTGTGGAGCAAGTAGTAAAATACAACATGATTATAAATACCTGGAACAAAAATCTAGAACTTGTAAAAAGACTAAGCATGAAACCATACCAAAAAAAAAAAAAAAAAGCTCACAGAAGTGCAATGGTCTTGATAATATTTCAAACTAACAAACAAGAGACAAAGATAATTTTTGAGGGTACCTTATTACTTGGATAAAATAATCCAGAATTTTAAATGAAGTTAGTTATAACTTGTACTTCCGTATTACAACAGTGTATGTTTGAGGAGGAAAAACATAACCAAAATTCACAAATAGCAAGTAATTTGGAAGCTTGTTTTAATTAATAATAATAACAACCAAATATGGAATTTCTCATTGTATTTGAAAATCTAAATCATATATGGAAGTGTCATATACATATATTGACAGCAATTGAAAACAGACTTGCTCAGCAACAGATAAGTTTCAAAAAAAAGGACTCACCAAAACATAAGGAAGAGAAAATGACCAGAGGAGACTACCTATTCAAGGATACTTCCTAAATAACAATTTAGATATTCTGTGCAATTTCTTGAGTCTAGTTAGGTAATTCTGATATTGTACAAAATGGATGGGAAAATGAAAAGATACTGTAAGCAAAATATCAAAAGGAGGAAAAATGCATGCTAGGAAACTCAAGCATCCAGTGTCCATGGGGATTTTTGGTTTGTGGTTTGTTTGTTTATTTTGTGGGGTTTTGGTTTTTGTTTGTTTGTTTGTTCTTTCAAGATAAAGCATGGATTTTAATCAATAACAAATTATTTTGAAGGAATATTTTAACTTTTTGTTTCCTTTTGGAAGCACACAGAAATTAAAATGAGTTGTAAATAAATAACAGATTTTTTTCTTCTGAATAAATTGTCATGAGCCTTTCAGGAACTTTAATGCTCAGCTTTGGAGATGGATTTACCTGTAGTCAATATCCACACATGAAACCTTCCTTACAGTTTTACTCTTAAAATGTACCCACATCCTTGCCCATATCCCCTTCCTTTATTGCTCTTTCTACTCAGGGATTCCAGCCAGTCCTCTCATAATTCTCTGAAAGCACAATCCAAAATCCTCTCTGTGTTTTGCAGCCTTAGTTCTGAAAAAGTTTTGAGACAATTTACATTAAGCAAATATTAAAATGCTCTTTACAATAAAGCTTTGATTATTGCAAACCTAGAAGAAATTACATTCCTCACAGGTAGCTGAAAATCTTTCCTGACTACAGCACGCAGAAGGGAGAGGCTTTTCTGCATGGCTTCAACAATAGAGTGGCATGGTGGTAGCTAACATGCTACCAAATATTCTCCTGCTCATTCAAAAACCTCTGTTTGATGCGACAAACCCTACATGAAATCATTAAGATGGGTATGTATATTTTTTTATTTTCCTTTTGCAAGCTCTTGCTTAATAACTACAAAGAAAAAAGCCATACAGAAATTGCACAAAATGTCTAATTTCAACCATATCAAAGCCAAAAAGGAAACAAGTTAAGCATGTTTTAAGTTATTTTGCCATTACAGAACACTATTAAAACACTTCAATTCATTTATTTAAACCAGGCAATAAAATTGAGTATTTGAAGCTCCTAAGGAATTGCCACAAGTCAGTTACCACTAATTTCATGCATATCTTGAGATACAAGAACTCAGAATGCATACTGGTGATTTCTCAATGTAGGTGCTGAACTTCAAAAACAGTAAATCAACAGAGGAAGGAGTTTCTCTCGCAGTGATGTAATATATACTTACTAAAAACAATAACCTACAAAACTATTAAAAAATGGTGTAATTTCAGATTAAACCCTGGACAATAGTTATTTGTGTATCAATTTATCAAGTATCTTTTACTAATTTGTCTTACAAAAACAACTTGATGTCAATAGGTGTAGAGAGATACATTCCAGCTGAGAATCCAGCTCTACAGACATCTGGTTTTGAATTTTGCTTATGCTGTGATGTTTTCATTGCACTGTAACAATGTTTATGAGCCTTCAGTTAGACATAAGGTATGTTTGCAATGTGTCCCTTCATTGCTCTCTGGCGATAGTTTATTGGATTGAAGTTATTGAAACACATCCATTAAAGCCAAAAGCAGACATTGATGAACTTTGCTAAGTAAGGATAAGTAAATCAGTACCTCACAGAAATCAACTTTATAATTCAATATCTTGATCAAATATTGAAACCTTAATGTAAGACAGATAATCCTCATGGAGTCTTTACGGAGGATTTACAGTTGAACAATACAAATAATAGGATTGTTGACAAATTTTATATTATCATAGTCCATGAACAGGCTGTTAAACATTTACTACCATTTTTATACAAAATTTAGCCTACAGACACCAACACCATAATTCAGATTCAAGTCTTGGAGAGCTGACACACTAAGGAAAATGAGAGTTTTATTATACATATATATGCTATTAAAACTGAGGCATCATTCACTTTTTTGTACCTTATGTCTACTTTCTAGAGACACCAGTTCCATGAAAAAGAGGTGCTGCCTCCTGTGCTCCCCCATTTCTGCTTCCATTCAACTGCCCTAAGCACCACGGATGACTTTAAAGCTTGTTGTAGAAATAAGAGAAAGCTACTTCAAATTAGCTGACTGTTTCTGGCTAACAGAGCAGAGAGGAGCCAAGAAGAAAAAGAACAGAAGAGGAAGAAACCTTCCTTGTTGACCTGTGATCCAGCTGCCACCGCGAGTGCAAAATATTGCACAATGCAAGATCTGCCCAAGTTCTGAGCTCATGGGGAGCCTGGAGGTCACGCCATTCAGGAAGATTGATCTCCCAGGGTCATCCAACTCCCACAACTCAACAAGATGTGGAAGCTGAGAGGTCTTCCCTGTCATAACAGCAAGATCTTGCTGAGTTTATAAGTGAAATCTTGCAATTGTGAGACTAAACTTCTGACTCTCAGGCAAGGGAAGGTTTCAGAACTAAATGGTGGACATGAAGCAAAAGTCGTTATGTTAGTGACCCAGTAAGATGCTTACTTTGTTTAGCTGTAGTTACCTGTAGTCCCATTTTCCCCCATTTTTATTTCGACTTTGAGTACTGTATATTTGAAAAAAAAATAGTTTGGCATCTATTTTCTGTTTTCCTTCTATAAGAAACAAAGATCAGTTTTTTAGACTAGCTAACAGTGTTTTAATCTGCAAACACTACCTTGGAGAAAAGACAAGCAAAGAGCAACACCAGCGCTAGCCAGTTCTCAAAGCAGAGGTGAATGAATGACACAAAAGCTATAATCTCCCTTCAGCCCTCCAGTTAGTCTCAGGTAAAAATGTTCAGAACAACACACTTTCCAAGGGAGTTGTCTTGGAAACCATGCTTTTAAACTGTTCTATTAAACACGTATGGGGGGGTAAAGCCTCCACCTTCTCTACATGCCAAGGATAGTAGAGAAGATCTGTAAGTGCCTTGGAGACTGTTCTGCACAATCACAGTACTTCTTCCAGAGGAACTGTCAGTGCAATAATCTCTTCCTGTGTGCAGGTTTGGTTGTAAACTGGTTCTTAAATGGGTCAGACTTTTCAGAAGATTTAAAGATATGGGTGTGTATAGATATACACCTTTAATGATATGTATAAACATAGTTATACAACATTGAAACATCTTGGTAATGCCCATATTATGCTTTTATCATAATGTCTCTATTGCTGTCTCTGTGACAGTACTCTGTATGGTTTTATTTGGGTTTTTTGACATTTATATTGAGCCTGCATTCATCAATCTTACTTTATGCTTTAGTTCCTTCATTTTGATAGGACATCCTTCTTGAAACAAAAGCTTGCTAATTGATCCATATTGCTTTAATGAAATGTAGCAATGAGTGAAATTTTCAGTATCCGTGAGTATCGTCTGAGCAAACCCATTAATGTTCTTCTGTTACAAAATACAGTAAATAACATACTTGTGTGTATGTTTTTCTATATTCCAAGTTTCATATTGCACATTCAGTGAGGCCATATGTTGGCTATGAATGGAGACTTATACTGAATTACTATCTATAAATTATCTTACACTCAAAATTTAACAGAATAAAATATTTACAAAAGAATTAGGAGCCAAAGTATGTTTCCCTTACTAGTGAATTCTTCTTGGTGGAAGTAGCAGATGCAGTAAGGTCACAATATTTTGTCATCTATTACTTCCACTGTCATAGGCAAGAGCTCCAAACCTTTTGTTACAATTAATATCTAAGGCCAAAACAATACATTTCCATTATATTATTCATAGCTGCTTCTTTGCTAACATTGCCTTGCTTTCACACAAATATCTCTCCTTGATTTAGCTGTCACCTTTATTTTTGTAAAAATATAAACGAAGATGATTGCGCTTATGAAGAGAAAGACCAAAAATATGAACTGAAGAGACTCAGAAGAAGGAAATACATAATAATAAAATAAAATAAAATAAAATAAAATAAAATAAAATAAAATAAAATAAATCCCCTCCTAGAAGTTTCTTGATTTTATATAATATCATTACTCTCTGTGGAATCATGGATTCTTAATGGTTGATACTGGTAATACAATAGAAACCAAAAAGAATGATTCTCCTCATAAATATAAACTGGGAAAAATAACATGTTTTCTCTCTTCAGCTATGTTAGTAGTTGCTTCAAAATTATTTTACAGTCTAAATCAAGCACATGAGTATGTTTGTTATAGAACACATGGAAAGCTAAGCAAAGGAAGAAACATATTAAACTAACGAACATGAGCAACAAGCTATTTTAAAAAAATGGCATGCAATATTTGAGGAGAACAGGAAATATATGTTAGAAGAAAATCTACATGTCTAGTTATAAATTATTTTTCTAGATCATAGAGACTTTGAATGTACGTATACTTAAACATTTCAGTATAACACTACAGGGTAAGTACATACCAGACCATAGAGAGCCTTTTAGTATTGAAGTGGAGGCAATTTCCTGTCTTAGCTTCCTAGTTCTCATTCCAATTGCTCTTACAGGTGCAAAACACAGACCTCTTCCTGAATGGATATGCTGCACTTCTTTCCTAAGATAATTATTTTCTTTAACAACAAAACCAAGAAATTTTAATGTACAAAAAAGTATTTTAAAGTGAGGGAGTCTTAATTTATAATTTTAAATAATATTTTGGTACCTGAAAATGCAATGTGTTTTTAAAGTGCCCTCTCCCATTTTAAGCAGACACCAAATAACTTACTCCAAAATCAATAATACGCTACGAAAGTTCTACAGTAACAGGTCTTCGTATGTTAATAACAAAATGAATGGCAAAGTTCCTGTCCATGTAATGACAAACTTCCCAGGGAGGCAGTCACGGTCCCAAGCCTGACAGTGTTCAAGACGAGACTGGACAAGGCCCTGAGACACATGGTGTGAACTGTGGGGTTGTCATATGCAGGGACAGGAGTTGGACTCGATGATCCTTGTGGGTCCCTTCCAACTCAGGACATTCTATGATTCTATGAGTCTATGACTGGTAAGGTATATAACAGCATTCCTCCAGATCAGTTAAATTATGCTTTAAATTCCTAATCTTTTTGTGAAGAATTATCATCTTTTGGAATGAGATGTGTGTTTATAAATGACTCTTCTATATTTTATTTGGAATTTTTTACTTACATATTTGGGAAAATAAATGTTTTTCCACCAAAGGTGTTATTTTTCTTTTTTTTTTTCTTCACTAATTCAGCTATTTAAAGCCACTTGTATTTTAATAATTAAGATAAAAATTTTTCCTATCTTTTCATTAGCAAGTGTATGTGGTGTCTATATCAGTAGATTTGATTCAGTTTATTCCTTTGGCTATAATAAACTTATTCAATACTATTACTAGCATTTCAGCTAATTCCAAGTTGCAAACTCTTCTACTAGCTCAGCATAAATCCATAACTGCACTGATTCACTTGGAAAGTTGACTTAAAAGTTTCTTTCTCTATAAGTTTTTGTAAATTCACTTTTAGGCTACAAAAAGCATTTTTCCTCCAATTGTTCCATTGTCATGGTATTAAAAATCATGCTTTGTATCAAGGGAAGCTTGTCTATATATCACAAAGCCTCAGTGAAAATGAAGTTTAGTCATCAACAGTGCACTCTTGTAATGTACTATGATATAATTAATCACCGAAAGTTCAAAAAAAAAAGTCTCCTTTTGCAAAGACAGAAAATGTCCTGGACATACAAACTGTGGTGGAGTGAACTCTACATTATGGAGATAAGAGAATTCGGCTTTTTATTTCCCTGCGCTATCAGGAACTAGAAGGCAATGTTGCAAACCATTCAGTGATGCAGCAAGAGAAAATAAACTGCTTCTTACTAACCTCATCCAAGTGGTAAAGGGTGTTATTAAGTTTAGAGGGAATATACGTCCATTGATTTTCTGTCAGGGTGTCAGGGACTTCAAGAAAACAGAGAGAGCTGAGACATTCTCCAAAAGTGAAATGTAAGAAGTAAGCTGAAATGTGAATAACAGGGAATAATGAGGATGGAAACATTAATAATTCTTATTGAGTGGCCACTTCTACATTAGTTCCACAAAAAGTGCTGAAGAGATTACCAGATTATTATCTGTGATAACAAGCAACCACAGTTTGTAAATCGAACTTGTGTTCATCTTTGTTTCTAGCTACCCTGCCTTCATGGAAAGCAGTTCTTAGCCCTCTCCTCAGAGACTGGAAACCCACTTCTGATTTCCAAATGATAATCAGTTACATTTAAAAAAAATATTCTTCCTCAATGCACAAATGTCTCTCTGTCTCTAGTGGAAATACCTTCTCAATCAATACAGTGACTGTATTTCTTTTTTTCATGGCTCTTCATTGATATCCTCTGACTCATAAAGATGGGTCTTCTTTCTTTTCTTCTTTATATTCCCAAAAGATAAGGCTCATAACAGGTTCTAACAGAAATTCCTTAGTCCCTCAGTGTGTAACATTGCACTTCACAATATCATATTACTGTGCAAAACTCTCTGACAACAGTTTAGAGAAAGAAATAATAAATGTTCCCTCTGTTGCTTGCTGTCCAAATTTTGATATGAAAGCCTAGAGCATCACAGTTTTCTTTCCCTTAAAAAGCAATTGTACCTCTAATAAAAGTTTAGATTGGGAGCTGGCATGGTACCATATGCTTAAATCAGTAAAACTGTTGCATCTCACTATACTACACTGCATCATCTCTAAAGAGGAAAACTCAGTGCAGATTGATGCACATATGGATTACAAGTTACTAAAAAAGATCCTAAATTACACTAAGAGATTTAGACCTACTGTATGTTACAACATTCACACTTTACAGGGTACTATTGTCATAATCTAAACTGCTGTCATGACATTTTACTGCAGCTACAATCCTAAATTATGTGCTCAGAACTGACTGAACTACATGGTTTTGAAAAGAATACAAACATTTTGGGTAGAACAGTAAAAAAAACATTCCTTTGAATGGCACCACCCAAATGGTTCACATGGAACGAAGCAGCACTATCAGAAGTGCTGGAGGAGTCCTTTTTGACAGAAAACCAAGAGTTAAGCAAGGGGAAATTAGACACATGGCACAATGAATGAAAGGAAGCAGAAAGCAAAGAGAGAAGGTAACAGTGAAGGGAGGGAGGTAATAGAAGAAAGGACCAGAGAAAATGAACGGTGATATAAGCCAACAGGGAAATCCCACATATGAAGAAGAATGTGAGCAAAATATATGAAAAAATTTAGAAAAGCAAAAGAAGCCAAGGAGGGAAAAGGTGTTAACAAGTGTTAATCAGGAAGATGAAAAAGAGTATCACAGAAAAAATGAGAGGCAATATGAGAAACTGAAGATGAAGAAACGTGGCCCTGGGCTCACTGCTATTAATTTAATTAATAGTGATCTTCCAGTCTCTGACTTCCCTGCTACAAGGCTGCTCCTGCTCATTGCAGACCTTCACAGAGTACTGCTACCTTTCAATGACTCTCTGGGCTTTTTAAGTAAAGCATTTCAGTGCCTGGGGTTTGGAATTGCACAATTGCAAATCATATTATACTACAGTTATAAACTTCAGTTTCGGGGGATAGACAGATTAAAAAAATGATCCCAAAACCACTCTTTTCGTATAGCAATCTTTTTTTTTTTTCTTTTCACAAAGCAAACTCCAAGTTCTACTTGGTTTTATTTTTATTCAAAACATTTGTTTACAATGGTTACCCTAATCGTTTCTTCAAAGATTGCATTATTTTGACATCTTGAGTAATAATTACTGAAGATTCTTCGAATCAATTTGCAAAACCTTGGGGTAATTGTTGCTCCTAAAATTGTGGAGAATGCAGGTTCAATTCAGGGCCTGTTTAATGAGACTGCAACAGTTTAGAAGACAGCTAAATATAGTGCTACATATCGCTGTAGTTCATTTCAGCTAGAGTACAAGTTATTCATATTCTATTACTCATAATTTCAAGGAAGTGGAGGGAAAAAAAATCATTGACCTTGAACAAGCTCAAATAAATTTGGTCTATAAACTTTGATATATAC
This sequence comes from Patagioenas fasciata, assembly GCF_037038585.1. Taxonomy (NCBI): domain Eukaryota; kingdom Metazoa; phylum Chordata; class Aves; order Columbiformes; family Columbidae; genus Patagioenas; species Patagioenas fasciata. The sequence continues at coordinate 36,717,018 of NC_092523.1, forward strand.
TTCCTTCTGACTGCAATACCTTTTTCAATGTGGAAGTTCTCTTCTAAGAATAATAAAAAATGACCATTTCACCAAGCTTTTGAAACTACTGACACTGAAGATTTAACTGAAAAAAGTTTACTCCGGTGCATGGTGACTTGTATTAATTACTAATTTTATGCAAAATCACATGCCAAATTAATTAACAATGAGCTATTTTGGTGGATATATGCCAAACCTCAGATTGTTTTGGGCAGAAGTAGCATGGTATTAAAAATTTAACATGCTGTGGGATATTCTGGTTACACTGGTCAATCATTAGTTTCCTTTGATCCCTAGAAAAGTAATTTTTGTTGCACTCAGCTGTAACTGATTGCAAACAGCTTTTTTATTCAGGGTCCTAAAGTACTTTTCCCAGTTGCTTTCCTCTGATTGAAACTATTTGTAGTTACACACTTTATCATACAGCACAGGACCATTGCTTTTCTGTGACTATACACTAATAGTCATTTAATACTATATGTTAATACAATTTGCATTTATAGTGTTGTTCAGAAAGAAACACTAGAAGTACAGCAATAGCAAATATTTGAAACGATCAATGGAAATTGGGGGAAACAGCAAATGTGCAAAATATTTCTTTTTTATCTGTAATAACTAAGAGTAATCTCAGTGTTTTACACTTCAAGGAAAAATATAGTTATTAAAAGCAAAGATTTTTACTTCGGTCAGGATATAAGCATGCATTTTATGCAAGTTTGTATTACCACACTACTATTATGACATTAATTATTAATTATTACTATTTCATTGATTTGATCCTAAATCTGGGAAATAGCTTTTCCTTGCTGTGACCAGATTTCTGGAGGGGTAAAAATAGTGCTTTACAGCTTTTTATTACGGAGTAAAACTGTGTTTGAAAATTTAGTTAAATCTGTAAAAGAAAAAAATTAAATATGAAATTTCAATATAAAATCAGACAACCACAGAATCACTGAGCCTGGAAGGGCTGAATCTGAAGATTGTCTAGACCAATCTTCCTGCTCAAAGTAGGGTCAGCTAAAAGCAGGATGGTCAGAGCTCCATATATGTGTGCTCTGTCTTTTGAATATCTCCAAAGTTGGGCACCCTTAAATATTTAATTACTGCATATCTTTTAGATTTAAAAAGCTAACCCAAATAAGACTTCTAGTAGACAAGTAACTCCTATCTTACTAGTATTTTCTGTTTTCAAAAATTGCAGAATATTATGACTCATTCATTACTATTTGATCATCAAAATCAACTCAATTTATTACACTTCAAATCAGTGATATAAAATTTTACAGATATTTAGTCACACTCAAGTATGATTAACATCCCATGACAGTTTTGGAAAAACATGTAATCTTGGAATCAGCACCATCTTACTCTCCTTCATGGAGAAGGAATATCTTCTAAATTTCCTGGTTCTAACACTGCAAAAACATTTCATGAGTCTGCAGACTAAACCTTGTAGTTACAACCTTCACTATCTCGTAACTACTCTCGTCTTGTTCTACTACAATAGATTGGTTCCTGAAAGTTATTACTAGTTAACCAGTTTTTATTTCAGCCCAGCTGCTTCACCTTGACCTTCAGACTTAAAAATAATGCATTGAAATCTGCACCTATCAGTCAATCTTTTATCTTCTTATGAAAAAAAATAATAAATGCATGAAAGTTAATGTGATGGAAGCATTTTTTACTTCTGCTTTTAAAGAGCTTAAAACTTTTCTATAAAGCAGTAACATTAAGTGTTGTACACAAGAAAGCAATGGCTTTGCTTCTGATTCTCTACCATTTATACCACTTACGTATCTCTCAGATAACTTTTTATTTAAACTAATATCCAAATCATAAGGAACTTGAGATCTCAATAATTCAAGTAACTGTCCCACTACAAAAATGAATGTATTTTACTATTTTTCAGGTCCAAGTAAGAACTGGCAGGGCACTCAGTAAGTATGATCTTTCAAGACAGTTAACAAACAGGACAAACTGAAAACACACTTAATTTTCAAATTATTTATGTATGTTGTGAAGTCTCTAACTCACTGATGGTGTCAAGATTTTAATGGACCACCGAATGTCCAAAGTGTAAAAAACCCCTATGAATACCGTGATCACCAAAGTAGTCCACTTTATTTTTTTTCCTTAGTAATTCTTGTATTTAATAAAAATATCCATATAAGCAAATATATGGTACAATATAATTTTCATGACTTAGCAAAACAGGTAGTGTGAAGGTGATCATTGGTATACTCAAATGTTGAACACACTGGTGAATTTCTTGTATATTTTATCATAGCAAGTTAGACTTAATATATGCATGAATGCATTGTATTTCCTTATGTAAATATAATCTTAATTAGAAATGTGGTACATTTTAAAGAAATAAATTGTTCCTTTTTATTGTGATACACATAAAATTGTCACTGATCTATTAGTAATTTGACAAAACAAAATAAACAGAGGAAGCTTCATAATGGCAGCATGAAAATATAAGTGCTATTTTGGTATTGAGGAAATTTATTTCTGCAGTATTTATCATCTCTCTGTTTGCACATAATATAGCTCTACAGTTCAGGCATTAGGTACATGAAGATGCTTGAAAATGGTTCTGGGTAAATTCTGGGTTTTTTAATAAAATGTCCTAGGATTATTTCTGAATGCTTAGAAGAAAATACGTCAACATTGTCTGTTTTCTTGGACTTCCTGTCCATCCTTCTAGCTTCATCTGACAGCTCAGTGTTCACACTTAGATGTGTAAACTGCTCCAAGTATGAGTTTATTTCTCCATATTTTATTCTATTTGTTGTTGGTGGGGTATTATGTTCATTTGGTTTTTTCTTTCTCAGCTTAGTAAGTGACCAGGAGGCTGCAGCATACCTAATGTGTACCAGCTCCTGTTAACTATTTTTCCAGTCATGTTTGATCCCTCTGGAGAAGTTCCAGACTCTGCCAGCCTGGAAGTTCTCTTCTGTGTTGGTTTGACTGAAAACCAGCTGATTTTCCGTCATGCAGTTAGAAGCCTGTCTTTTATACAGCTAGCACGGTCGTTGTTTGGACTTAGTTTGAGAACAGTAAGATACCACCCTGGGACAGAGTTAACGTTTGTAGTTGCTGTGGTTTGAGGGCCAAGGTTGGTTCTGAGTTTTCTGCCCACAGGTGGCTAGTAAGAGGGGCATAGATGGGGCAGACCTTGGCTGACATCCATCCCATTAGTGTCATGCTACATATTTAAGGAGACTCAGGATCTTCCAGCTAAGTTCCTTCCTTGTTCAGTCATAGCCAGGATGGAGACCTGTTTGGGGGAGTTCTGTTCAGGACTTTCCTATTTTGGCGTTTTGCCATCGTGCCATTTTGCAGAGGTCTCTGGGCCTTTCTGCTTTTTTCTTTCTTCTCTCTCCAGGACTGGCTGTTTGAGGCCAGGTGCTGTTTCCTGGGACTGGCTGCTTGGTGTGGACAGAGCTCATGGGGAATCACATTCAGTATCTTTTATTTTATATTCTATTTCCATTTGATATATATTATTAGTAGTAGTAGTGTATTAGTGTTATTTTGTTATTTTATTAAACTGTGTTTATATCAATCCAAGTTTCTCCCTTCCCTTTTGATTCTCTCCTGTATTTGGAGGTGGGTGTGAGGGGGAGTGAGTGAGTGGCTATCAGGGTTATATTGCTAAACTTGGGTTAAACCACGACATCTTCTGATGCAAGTTGAATCACCCTTACTGTCACTCTGCTCCCCACATTCAATTGCTGATTCTCCCTGCAACTTTTTTTTTCTAATATTATTCAAAGCCACGTTTGAAAAATTCACACAGTAAGGAAGGCATGTTGACCACTCCAAAATATTTTCCCTAGTGCTGACTGCATATTCAAAGAGTTTCTAAATGAGAAAAAATAAGCGAAGAAAATGGAAGAGATAACATGTTCACCTCAGTATTTTCTGTATGCTACCAAATACTTTCCTGGTTTCTAGTCTCGTAGGTATTCGTAGAGCATTTCATGTTCTGATTTAAGACAGTCAGGAGAAAATAGCAGATGTATTGTGCCAAATTAACATTGCTTGGTATTGACAGTCTCTTCACTGATTGTTTTTTTTTTTTTTACCCAAATCTGGGATATATTATATTTGGAATAAATTTTATTTATTTGTGGGGATGGAAGAATAGAGGCTTACTCTTCCTGTGAGAATAAGGACTTATCCTTAGATTATTTCTCTAGAACAGCTGAAAGAATGACAGGGATTGTAAATTCTCTTTTCTCCTGCATATGAAACACCAAATAGATGAAACATTTGAAGACGCATTTTTGTTAGTGATGAATGAGTAACTTCCAATGAATAATTTATTGAGGAAATTGAGCTGATTTTTCTACTTCCACAATACAAACAAGCTGATCACGATTTTCTCTCATTTATTCATTAGTTGAAACCATTTCCCAAATTCTTGTGTGTGGTACTTGTAACTGAATATTGATTGTGAATGGATCTCTTCAAGCTCTGCACAGAGGAGATGCTTTTTTTTGTGAGACAACTCACAGGGTAAAGCTTCTTCACTGAATGGATGAGTGCTTAAGCATTTCTAGCAAGAATATGTGTGTGGATTTCAATTTTGTTTTGTACATATCTTTATGGAAATAACACTGTAGTTCATCTTCTGTGAACTTTATGTTTTAGAAAAAATCAATGGTTCACTGTACACTGAGGATAAGAGCAAAACACCAGTAAGAACATCAAATGAAACTCTAACAACAGCCAAATTGTATTTCCTTTCTTTAACGTGATGTTGATATTTTAGAACAGACACAGATCAAAAGCAGACAAACCATACCAGTCTCATGTTCCTCTAAGTTCATTTCATAAATGGTATTTGCATTATACAAAGTCCTGACATGACTTGCAAAAGGTTTTGTATAGATAACCTGTAATTAGATAATTAACTTATAGGTTTATTTCATTTTTTTTAATAAAATTACAGATTTTCCCGATTAAGCAAACTATTTATGTGCAATAGCTTTTTGTAGGGATAGAGCTTTATAACATTAATCATGAAAACAAACCAAGACTGAGCAACAAAAGCGTGGAATGAACTCAGAACTGACAGAAGTCAAATCAGAGCTGTCATCATCAAGAGCAACATCTTTAGCACAGCTTTGTGGGATTAAATCATAATTAAACCAGCAGATGTAGGCTATGGTATAAGACTTTTTATCAATAATTTGATATAAAATACAATTATCAAAGCAGACTTGAGAAATAATAAATGAGGAAAATGAATGAGGAAAAATAAACAATTACCAAAGAACATAAAGGATGCATATTAAGTGCCCATGACCTGGAAAGCAGTTATTTTTTGATTCAGACTAAGGCAAACCAGTGTACATAGAACTGCAGGAAAAAGGTGTATTAAAAAAATGTATAAAAAAGGGATATGCTTAGATTTAAAAAGTGCATAAGTAATTTGTAAAACTAACACAGCAATACTGTGTGCATATCTAATATTAGGATTTTAAATCTAAATAACCTGAAAAAAACTCACAAAAGCAACTGAAGGGTGGAAAAAATGTTATAGAATGAAACAAAGGAAACATTAAAGGGCTAACTCATTCAGCTTATTAAGAAACACAGAAGTGTTTTTCCTTCATAAACAAACAAATACTGCCTGTATGCCAAAGAGCATTTTAACCTAATTAAGGTAAAATTGTCTTTTCGGAATCATAAGCCCTAGTAATGCAGTCTCAATCACTTAGAGCACCCTGCACATATAGTGCAGACACAGCTACCTGTAATATCAGCATGATCAGAAACAAAATAGCTCCTGTAAGAGACAGTACCAGTGGTACACTTCCAAACGCAGCTTGGGAAACAATTTGTAGGTTGGGATCTGACCAGAGTCCTGTTCTGACTTCACTGGAAGAGGAGGAAGGGGTGTAGAGGTGCTGTCTTCTGGGGCCACCAGCTTGGGGTCCTCATGTCAGACAGAAGCCCACATGATTCCCCCCAGAATTGCTGTTGTGTTGCTGCACAATGCTGGCCACTAATTCCAGCTCTTTGAGTGAAATTCAAAGACATGGAATGAAATTTAAAGAGACTAGTTGGCTTAAGAAGCAACACAACTGTGATTATCTGTCTCTGTGCCTATAACAATGAAGCTTTCCAGGCTTCAGCAGAAATAATTCTAACCAAAATATCTAGCCACAAACAGCTGAAAACTGAATGTAAGGCATTAATTTCAAAGTAAGACTATTTGACCATTGGATCAAATTACTGAAAAATTGGACTCTGCCACTTCATGGACTCAAAGCAAGACTGGATAACCCTTTGGGAAATAAACTTGGCCAAATACATTATGCTTTACTGAAAAATAAGCTATTACGCTCAGTTCAGTGTTTGGCATGAAACTGAAATCTATGAAAGCAGTTATTCCACCTGGCACTTTAACACTAGAGATTAAATACAAGTAATCTATCAACTTCATTTCATTGCCACCAACCCCATTCATTCTTATGTCATAGGCTACAGTCACAGCTATGGTACTTCCCCGATAGAACCAGAGCTGTGCATGGGTGTGAATCTGACCTCTGACCGCAAATGAATCCCACAGAAAATAACCAAGTCATCAGTGGAGCTAAGACTAATTTCCTTATTGTGCTCTCCAATTCTCTGTATTCACGTAGATTCTTCAGAAAGGGTGGTACAAACACAACAGGGGGGATTTGATCTGAATTTTTTCTACACAATACTTTTGCTAGTGCTTGGTCATTTCTGACCGCAACATAAATAGATGTTCTCATACATATAGAAGTGGACTGCAGACTGGCAAATAAAATGCTAATTCTATGGGATATTTCTGTTCAATCATTTCTGCCAAAATTCTGATTCCTGATTTTGTGATATCTTCATGTGTTAAGCCATATTAACACATCATTAAAACAGGGTTCTAAATGTATATGAGTTTCTATAAAGTTACATGAATCACCTGCATCATCACATTCTCTGCACTTATATAGTTGTTTGGGTTTTTTTTGCATCTAAGGACTTAGTAAATGCCCACGTTAAAACCGTGTAAAATTTAGTGGTAGTTATAAGAAAGGGCAAAAATGAAAAGCATTTATATTCACTAATAAAGTACTTCCGAAAGTAAATCATTGCACTTCCATAATTAGCAAAAATAACTAATTAGCAACAATGACTTCACATTAGAAAGGGAGAATTAAATGTTGAAAAGAACATTAAGAATGCATCTGCCAATAGAAGTAAGGCAATCTGAAAAAAACATCCACAATTTTCTAGGTGTGGAAATCTGACACTGCAAGAAAAAACAATCAATATTTAATAATGGATGCTAACCATAATTTAACTAATAAATAACTTTCTGCGTTCAACAATGTAATTTAAAAGGCTACCATGTAATGGAAACAGATATCTTATCTTTCCATCTGCCAATCCAGCTTGTTATCGTAATGTCAAAGGGTGGTTTTGCCTGGATCCCAGATAGCAGATAAATACTTCTGAGATTCGTCTCTCTTGTCACTACTGTACTCTTGGACAACGCAATAATCTTACTAAAAGTGTCACCATAAGAAGATCAGAAGTGACGATAACATCTAGAAAACACAAATGTGACACTGTGGGTGAAACACACTCATAAAACAGAGGTGATACTGGAGAGGTAAACCACTGGAATACAGCATAAAAACAGTACAGACACACAGATAGTATTAAACGAGGGTTTGTCTTATTTGACCAAGAAAAAAAAAAATAATATGAAATAGAAAAAAGGAAATAATATCTTTGGGGAGTTAATCTTCAGCTTTGTGGCACTGGCTCCAAAGTAGCAACCTTTAGAAAAAATCTCCCTGAAAAACAGATTCTAAGCAGAGATAAGAAAGTTCAGCACAACATGAAAGAGGTAAACTTTAGAAGAGCAATGTATGAGTTTATAGTTGACAGGCTAAAACACACGTATTCCTAGTTTTATTTTTTTGAAAAGCAGACATAACTTCAGAAAGGTTGACATGTGAAGGTAACTTTTTTTTAACCTATAAAATGAAATTACAGATTTAGTCCTCGAATACTAGGAAGACCACATCAGAAACAAGAATTTTAAAAAAGATGTGGAAGGGTTTTAAAATTGTTAGAGGTTTTGCAGCCACACAACCAGAGTAGCATGAACAACTGAAATCAAGTCATACAAAATGGCTTCCAGGATTTGAGTACAAACCACGTGCACAGGCTTGGGCTCCTGGTGCTCAAACACCACCAACACAAGTCCTATCTGCCACCAAGCCAAGTACACTGTATGACCATATTCTCTATTTCCAGCTAGGTTAAGCAATAGGATATTTGTCTTGTCTCAAACACTTGCTACTTATCAGCGAGGAAGTAGGTGATGAAGTAGGTGATATAGCAGATGATAAAGGATCACCTGTCTGAAAAAGTGAGGCCAGCTAACAGCAAAAAAAAATATGATATTAAACCTGACATTGCTACCTGGAAAGTCTGAACATGTGACGAAAGGTTTTCGAAGCAGTTCACTACAGACAAACTAAAACCCACTTCCTAGGGAAAAACAAACAAACAAACACCACCAAGCAAACTGTACAACTGTTATCCTTCAAAAATCAGCTATTATTTCCCTGTTGATTTATCTTGTAAGATTTTTTTTCCCATCCATTAAAGACATGTTTATTAAGCCATTTAGTAAGAATTTCAAAGAAAGTATGATCAACTCTTTACTTGGTGGATTCCTGATGTGTGTTTGAGTTGTTGCTTTGGTAGCGATTCTACTAAAACTGAATTCAGGCTTTGCGGTTGATTTGCTGCTTCTGTGCGTGACACACACATGGCTACACACTATCCATGAGACCCTACTCTTCTGTATCAGCAAGGATGACCTTGGGGAGCATCTGCAAAAGTACTTCAGTAAGATGAAGAGGAACATCTTCTATCCCATTATCTTTCTGCCTGGTGTTATTTCTCAATTGTCCTTCCTTTATTTGGTTTAACTTTACTTAATGCTTCCCAGGTAGTGGAGTTCTTACTTCTATCCAGTGTGTAGTACAATCATTGTCCATTCAAGTGGAAGAGACTCTTTGTCAAAAAACGATTGTGAAAAAACAGTGAAGGAGTGTAGTGTTTATCTCCTTCAGTTAGAAATGACAGATTTTACTTTAAATGCTTCACACAACAGGACACTAAACCCTCACAAGGCAAGCATCTTAAGCCACTCTTCAAGAGAAGAGGACTCCACTACTCAAGGGAAAGCTAACATAACTTTTCTAAATAGAAGAATGGAAAATACTAATTTGTTCAAAGTAGTTAAAAAGAGACAGCTCAGATATCACAACATTGACAACAATTTATTTGCTCACCTTTAATTTTTGTGCTATTACATTTTGCTCATAGGAAACCACTGAAGTACACCAAAACCTATTGTTAAATGTCCAAGTTTTATACAGACTTCCACAAGAATGGACCTACAACTAAATTTTCTTCTTGTGACATGTCACTAAATGTTAAATACATATGTTATCTGAAAAAAAGCCAAACACTTAGAAATGAAAACAGTAAAAAGTACAACAGTACTCCTGGAGATGTTTGAGTGCTATAGAGCAATCTTGGGATTAATTAAATTATTCTTGTTCTGCATTATAGACAATTTAACATATGCATTGAAAGTGATAATCATCAGAAACGTGATTCCAGAAAACTGGCATTTAAGGGTACCTGGTTTCCGAGTGATAAGAAGAAACTTTGTATTTGCTGAACAAAGAAAGATTTGAACTTCAGTTTTAAATCTCTATAAGGCAAAATGATATAAACCAAAATATTATTGTTCCACAATTCATGCAATTCCTACTTTACATAACTCAAAAAATGTATAAAGATTAACATCATTATCTGGTTTTACAGATGGAAAAGTTGAGATAAAGTCTAAATGGAAAATCCATTATGCAAAGTCTATCAGCAGAGCTGGAAATGGAGCCCGGCTTTGGTGAATTATTTAACTGTAATTGAAGCTGTTTGCAAAAACAGGGCAAATAAAGTCCATGTCTCCATGCTTTTGATGTTGTGCAATATATGATAATATATCCGTTTTCTCTATTACCTTCTGATTTCCCACAGACTTGGTAGGTCAAAAAGGTGAAGAGCTTAATAGACACACACTATGGATAAATATTGACTTAAAGGTTTCTTGGATGTGGGAGAAGTTAGCTTCTCCTCTATTGCCTCCCATTCCAGCCATCTCTGTCCAACCACAGCAGAAAAAAAATTGTGATTTTATTCAGTTGGGAATAAAACCACTATTTATTATGGAAAGTTATTACAAGATAACTATCTTAGAAAGTGGGTAGATAGAAAAAATGCCATTTATCTGTCCTGTAACTGTAAAAAGTGCTAGCCAAACTAAAACAAACAACTAAAAAGTTGTGCTCACCTGTATACAGGCTGAATGTGGCTGAAGGTGACCACAGAATCGTAAAGCAAAACAATGTTACAGTGTAACAAAACACATTGAACAAGAATAATTAGCCCAATAATTACAATAACTACTGATATTCCCATTAAGATGTATCCATGGTGTGACACCAATGTTCCACCTCCTTAGTCATGGGCATAGACTGAAAATAAGTAGAAACAAGAAACAAATTTACTAGACAACCAGCTTGAATACTGGTTCATCTACAAAACAAAAAAAATTAGTTATATGGTTTTGCTACATACTGTTGATCATTATTTTATTTCTGCAGATAAATATGCATGTTTGGCAAGTAGAAAAGATGTACTCTAAGGCAGGTATTTCAGCTGCTGTTGACTGAACAGAGCAAAGAATTTGGAAAGCCAATTGTGTTCTGAAAGGATCATTTCTAGAGATTCTGAAATGATGATAGAAGATTCTGGAGAAGCACAAAGGTTTTTAGAAATGCTGTTGAAGCAAGAATATGTTTTAAAAGTAGATTCAAAATCCTCAAAAGGACTTTTTGTGTAAGAAATTACGGAACTTGACAAATATTTAACCAAAAATGTAATACCGGATATGGTTATTTATTTTCATATTCATGAAGTATATTTTTGTAACTTGAAGATAAATAGGCTTTCATTAATGTTACTGAGTATTCATACAATTTTTTGAAACTCTTTTTCTTCCTTTTAATTACACTTTCTATAAAGAAGTAGCCTTTCTAATGATGATGTTTCAGGTCACATTCTTGTTTCTCCCTCTTCCTGAGCTTCAGTTTCTGTTTTGTTGCCCCAGCACAAAATTTATGGTCATATGATAAACTGCAAGCAAGAGCTAGCAAAAGTAGGAAATTATCTTAGCACAGACATAATGGCATTGTGCATAAGGCAGTACAAATGTCTCAAATTTACTATTCAGACATTATACTAGATTTTAATTATTCAAATACATGACAAATTGCAGAAGTGCTATTCATAAGATACTAAATGACATAGTGACTGCAATTTTGTCAGTTTTGTTTTTATTTGTATATGTAAACCAATAGTAATTAAAAATTGAGTAAGGCAATACTTTCCAGATTCTGGGAAACGAAAATGCAAGATCAAATTTACCTGCAAAATAGCAAGTAAGGAAACGAGACTGCAGCCACTACTCACAATCTGAATGATTACTAGAAGACTGATAAAAGTTGTGTTCAGTAGGTTGCTTTACTTAAAGGATGTTATAAAGATGCTTATTTACTCTATGAAGTAATCATCATGGATCATTATCAGCCTTTAAGATAAGTAGAACACTATCAGTTGTTTTAGTTTGACATACTATGGAGACTGATATAATTCTCATTCATTTGGTTGAAACTACCAAAAATATTTTTTGAGGGAATATACCAATTCCTTGACAATATTCTGTCATAAATTATAGAATGATTTAAAGTGCTGAATGAAAACTCTATTGTTAAAAATACTCATAGAAACTTCATTAAAAAGCAGAAACAAAATTAGAAACTTATACTCTATCTGATCACGTCCTTTACTTTGTGGTTTCGGTGTTTTTAGTTGTTGTTTTGTTTGGGGTTTTCTTTGTTTGTTTTGTGTTTTTGTTTGGGTTTTTGTGTTTGTTTGTTTGTTTGTTTGTTTAATCCCTCAGTTTTATTTAAATTAGCAGTATAGTGCAGTATTGTTGAGGACTTGGATGCTTCAACAAAAACTACATTCAGGTCAGGAAAGCAATGAAACAAATGGCTACTAGATCTCCAGGTATGTATTCTAGATCCTTTTAACTTGGGAATCAGAAGCAGTTAAAATCCATAGACTGTCTTTCAAACTTGGTATGAAATCAGATAAAGTTTTCCTTTTATCTTTAAACACATGTTCCTGCTGAGAAATGCAAAGGATGGAGGATAAGGAGAAGAGCAAGTTGGTAAACCTGAGAACAGTCTTTCCCCCTTTTCCTTTCCCTCCAGAAAAGAGAGAGTTGGCCATCACTAGGTTCATCTCAACAAACTTGACTAACAGTATGTGAAAAGCTATTTGCTTAAAAATACCTTTAACGTAAATCTCTCATGGAAACGATGGCATAGTTTGGTTTTTTTTGGTTTGTTTTTTTTTTTTTTTTTAGTGAAAATGTGTAAAGTTATAAATGTTCATACTTTCTTTGAGATTCATGGGTAATTCACCTTACGATCCTAGAACATATATATATACATATATATGTGTGTGTGCATTTGAAATTTACTGGTTTCACCCTGCTCCAGGACAGACATAATACTAAAATTGACCCAAGGTCTAAGCAAAAAGATGGGGCAAATCAGGTTCAGATTTTTCTTGCCTCCAACTACAAAGTGTGTAGCAAGTTTAAAAATAAAGAACTGGGAGTAAAATGAGTTTTACAGGTTATGTTGATAAAAAGCAGCTCAAGTTTTAATTTTTTTTTTAATTTGCCTGGCCTACATGCAATGGTTTTCTACTATTACTTTTTGTGTGCTTGTAATAGGGAACCGGACTAAAATAACTTTTCTGCATAGAGATAATCTTAGATGAAACATTTTTGTACATTGTTATTTCTAGGCTGCTTCTGTCAGAATAGGGCTGCTATTACAACGCAAGCATTAGTGCACACCAAAATTTAATTTCAATTATGCGTAAAGAAAGGGGTAAAGAAAAAGCAACAAAAAAAAGAAAAAAAAGAGTTGTATAGACAGGAATGAACATTTCACTCAAAATCATCTTGAAGACAAAAGGCAAAGATCTAAGGGAAGCATAAAGAGTGCAAGAGCAGCAGGCACTTTCCTGATTGTGCCAAGACTACAAAAATCGCTTAAAATTCTTTTCATGCACTGCTCAGTATTGCAAGCAGTAATGAAAAGATAAAGAGGATCATGATATCAGGAAATTTGTAATTTTTATCTGTAAAGGTCAAACTTTTAAAAAATATTATTGAAAAGATGGTCTTATATTTTGCTGTCAACATCAATTTTAATTGATAGGAATGTAGATGTTGAAAAGAATTTTCAGTGTTTATTTACTATGTACTACTGGATCACTTTGCTTTCAAGGAGCTTTCAGTAAACTTTTATTTTACACAGTTAGAATTCCATCAAATGAACAGTCTACTTCATAACAAAGATCTTGATTATATAAATCAATATACCATTGCAAACCAGTGCGGAAATATGTTTTCCATATTTTACATTTGGCTCTATTTTTTAAGGTCGTATCAATTTAAAATACTCTACCTTTATTTAAAGATTATTGAGTCTGAGCTGGAAAGTCTCTAATAAAGTATCAAAAATAAAAGGGGCCAACATCTATTGTTTTTCAACTTTGTTGTCTCATTTCTTGAAACACATTACTTTATGAAAAATGTACACTTTATTGCATGCTATTCCTCATTGTGTCACTCCTCTTAACACACAGGTTGTCAACCATTTTTCTAGGTCAGACAAACTGTGCATATTTTCAAAGGTTGCAGATCCTCTCTATAAAATGGTGTCACTAGACGTGGGACTGTCAGATGACTGACATCATGGTGCCCTCATTAATAAAGAGATATCAGAACCATATTTACACCCAAGTTAGGACATCAGACATGACTGTGAATGGGAAAATTCTTACAATAGAGAGATAATATGGAACAACGTGATCGCTTTGTGGCAAGGGAAGGTTGATCATATCTTCCCCATTCCTCCTATCAGTTCTTTTTAACCACCTGTTTCTCATTGACACTTAAAAGTTTCTAAATTAAGAGGACTTAAATTTGTATTTGTCTCAATGTTTCTTGATTTTTTTTTCATTGCCACGTAATTTGGCCAAACTTTAAATATTTTAGAGGAATAATCAGCTGAACTTTCATACAAAGATCACATAATGGAGATTCTAAATAATCCCAGAGCTTACCAGTCCTCAAAACCACAAGGTTTTCCTTATCACCTAGATAAAATTGTATTTCAATTCTAAACCATTATTTCTCATCTCCAATATAAACAAAAATTTATTACCTTCCTTACAGGAACTCTTTATGTATTTGAAAATTGCTTTTTCTGCTACCCTTTCATCTTCTCTCATCTAACGTAAGATTTTCTTTCATGTCCTTTCTTGCAAGACATATTTTCTGATCTCTGATCTTTCATTACGAACATAGGAAGTGTCATATAAATTCTAAGTATTCTACTCATCAGACAAAACAAAATTTTTGTTATTTATATTGAATATTTAGTAGCAGGTGGATGGCTTTATGTCAAGGGAAAGTCATGTTATTCAGTGAAATTCTGGCTTTACTGAAATAAGTCAAAACTGCTATCATGTTCACCACTGACATCACACACAATATGCAATCAAAGACTTAGTTTGCCCCTTAAGTACAGAAGGTTCTCATCTTACTTTCCTTTTACTGTTTTAGGCGCATTTATTTACAAAAATATGTCCCAGTTTTCAACTGTGGTAGTTGATGTAATCATTTCATGATGGGAAAGGAAGGGAAACAAAGGATAATATGATCCCACAACTTCTTAATTATGGTTGTGCTATTATTTTTCGGAAGAAGGAAAGACATCAAATTATTTTGAAATGATACTTTGTTAAATATATATATATATATATATATATATATATCTTGTCAATTTGAAAGTAGAACCTGGGCTGACTGGCTTCAATTAAGTCTCTACATGAACTAGAGACAAAATAATACAGAAAATACTGCTTTCTTTATGTCCAGGAACTATATGCAGGCAAAAGGTCTGTGCTAATGCAGAGTATCCTGCAGAACCAGGAACTAAATTAATGACTGAGAGTCAGAGTTCAAAACAATGAAGAAGTCTTTTTATTGTATGGGAGGAGAAAAATTAAAATGACTTCTAAAACAATGTAGTGTTCTGAAGTAGATCAGAGTAAGAAGTTAGCTCTGGAAAGAACTGCAGGAAGATAGGAGCCAACTGAGTTTTCCATGTTTCTACCAAAATGAAAAACTCAAAATTCTGTTGAGGGGAAGGTGACTGTAGACCAAATGTTTTCTGTGAACACAGATTCACAAGGAACTAGACTTCACACAAGCTTTGATAAAATACTCTTTACACATCATTCTGCAAACAAAGCCAGCTACTAACATACTTCAGAATCAAGCTGTTGTTCTTAGCAGTTTAAAACATTTTTGCTATTTAATGAGTTTTTATCAGATCTACTATGGTTCCTATAATACAGCATATTAAGAATAAATCCTAACCCAACATTATTATTAACACTGGTGAATATCAGGTAAAGATAGGCCTGAGCTGTAAATTTCAAGGGCAAAGATGAATTTCCTTATTCTGTGATCTCTTGTTTAGAGCTAATTGAAGCAGCAGGTGATTGCACTAAGGTTACACATATGAGCACAACTCCTGTTCTGCTGTGTCCTTACATTACTATTTCTTTTGAATTTCACTGCCATGATATCTGTTCTACTACTCCACTAGATTCCAACTATTTGCTTTTCATATCTCCTGTACAGTTTCTTATCTCACATCTATATTTTGCTCAAGACCTTTGGCAGCTTTTCTCTCAAGTTGTTCTCAAGTTTTTCTTTAAGTATTATATATTTGCAAGGGAGGATGCATGAAATCTCAAATGGTCAGTTTACTAGCAATCGTTTTTAGCAATTGGTGGTTTTTTTTTTTCTCTTATTCTTGATAAAATTCTTGTAAAATTGTGCACAAAACATACCATAGATTCACTCATGTTCAAATTACTCTAAAACTAACAGGTATTTGCCTGTCCTAAGGTCTGTATGACGAAGTAGTGATGCAGGTAGTTACAAATAGCAACAGAATGTATTTATTGTTCATTAGTATTGGTAAAAAGTGGTACCAAAGAAAGACTTATATTTTAGAGAAGATACAGTATATTCTATTTTTCCCCGAAATTAAATATTTCTATTAAATTTTATTAAATTTATATTAAATTGTATTATTAATAATACAAAATATTTAATATCTATATTGAAAAAAATTGTGCAAAAAGAATATATAAATATTTCTGTGTTTTCCTTCCTACTCCATATTCAGTACCATATCATTCCTCCCAAATCTCCCTACTCAAACAGTTGGTTGTTCTGCAATCCATTAGTATAAAGAGAGTTTATGCTACAGTAGCTAAAATTATGTCAGCATTCTTTTCATAAACCATTGTCTTTAAAGTTTTATAACTTTTCCTTAAATAAAAGTAAAACAACACTCAAAAACCAACCAACCACCCAAAACTCCAAGTTGAAACTAGCTACACAGTCTAAGAATTTAGTCTGCAAGTGTTAATTTATTCTTAGAACATCTGAAAAGAAAACAATTAATCATTTTTAAAGTTATTTATCCTGACAACATTTCTTAATGGTCTTCTATTTATTATGTCTTCTCATTTTTGTTATGAGAAACCTTACACTTCCATTGTGCCTTGGTTTCTCTCTTTTTTTTTCTTTTTTCTTTTTTTTTTTTTTTTTTTTTTAAATCAGGTGTCTATAAACAGACAGTCTTCTGTGAAAATTTTCCCATTAGGAGTATTCAGTAAAATTTCAAGGGAAATTCAGTGAAATAGAAGTTCACTGAGAGACTGAATTGTCACAGTTTTCTACCAAGTCTCCCTAGAGCTAATTATCCAATGTTCCATATAGTACAAAATAAGAATGTTTTCCTATATTTGTACTGTCACCACCTGAGAACATTCCTTTAGTAAGTAGGATAGAGGTTTATCATAGTCCTTGCCAGAAGCATTTTCCTAGTGACCTTTTTCCAAGAGAGGCAGCATAAATTACTCCCACACACAACATTCTTTTCATTAATTGAAGAGTTTTTAACAGTTTTTAATGCTTTTCTTACATTTCAGTCACTATAGCAGCAAATGTTTTCCTTCCATATTTTTTCTTCCTTGCTTTGTTTAAAAGTGCCAAACAGCACAAGTAAATGCTCTGAATTTTCTAAGTAAAAAGTCTTACAACCAGTCCTTAAAAAGTGAAAAATCAGCTACCCTCTATGAAAAGTTCATTTAATTAATATCAGAGCTACTGGATAGAAAATTAAGGCTAATTAGAAAGGATAATGTTACAAACCAACACACCACTCTATTAGTAATTCATGATGCTCTACCAAAGTAGTTACCTGGAAATATTTATTTTTATAACAGCCATGAAAGCTAGCAGCTTGAACAAGCTCAAATAGATCTACTTTGTATATCTGCTGAAAAAGGAATACATATTTCTTGCAAGTGAATAAATGCAGAAGAGTCACATGTAAATTATGCTTTGCACTTTTAGTAGGTTCATTCGTACAGATAATGACCTTGGTAATTTAGGACTGTTTGGAGTACATGGGCTGCTGTACACTTAATGCACTCATTGACTCTCAGCAAAATGAATGTATGGCATTTTGTGCTGGACAGCAAACAGCAAATCAATTGTCAGTTGTACTTTGGCAGCTGTAACCAGATTATAATATTAGAAGGCTAATTTGCAGCCTGATTTGTTGTCTGACAACCTTGTTTGTGAGTTTAATATCTTGGTCATTTCAAAATGCATTGGGCTGTAACAGGCTGTAACTTCATATACAAGCTGCTGGCATAGATACATTTTTCCTTAGCAAAAATGATTTCAGCCCATTAAGTTATTTTATTTTTAGGTCTACAGCTTCAAAACACTAATTTGCAAATGTAATTTGGCTGAATGCATGCTACAGTTGTAAACAGTCTTGTTCTGCCTTTGACTGATACTCATTAAGATAAATATTTCGGATATTTTGAGGCTTTTAGTTTCTGCATAGCAGTTGTCGGCACCCTTCCAAGTGTCGTTTACAAACCATGTGGCACTTGTGAAACTTGTTCCTCACATCACAAAGTCTCAAAATGTACCTTGGATCCAAGCACTGACACTGGGATTCTAGTGTTCTCCACATGGAAAAGAGCATTCTGTAGTGGGCTGCTTCTGCTTGGCTTTGAAGGGAAGGCTCAGCTGTTGTGCTTCGCAAGAACTTTTGGGATTATTTCTGCTTTATTATACATGGGGAGAGAAGGGGTGGATTCTTCCAAACTTATTTGACTCAGGCTTCCACAGTTATTGTTAAAAGTCAATTGTTAACACTCCTCATATCATCATTCTCCTTGCTTTTTTTTTCCCTTCCCCCGCCCTTCCCTAATTTCTATATACTTTAGGGAAACTAATGAATAATGTGTATTCATATATAAAATAAATTTCATTAATGATAGCTTCTAGACTTGCAAACTGAAAGTGAGAAGTCTATAAAAGACAAGCAACTCAAAAGAGCAGTGAACAAGACGATGAATCTGATTCTCAACACACATCTAGTGACTCTGTGTCCTTGCAGACCCACTATTGAGTTTCCACACTCACTATGCCACAAAGGATGAACAGTTAAATGTTTGATTCTACCCCATCCATTTAACAGTATGAATTTTAACAGCATTCTGTTACTATATACTTGCAAAATATTAATTATATTGAATTTATCACTAATCTCCAAGGCACGTCTCACTGAAGTAAGCACTCCTTGATCCATTTTTGTTAAGGACACAATTTCACAGTTGTGAAATCAAAACCAAAAATATTGTCAATAGACGTGAGGAACAAGAAGAATATCTCCACCCCTCTTCACATAAACTGGTGATCTTCCTGCTTCAGATGCAAATCCTGTCTCCCTTTGAAACCACCTCCTACTAGGCACAGCAATAGGACTCTCGAGAGCTACCTGAATATGGTAGAGGTGAGATGCTTTCATGTTTTCAAGATTTTTTTTTTGTTAGGCTAAGACCCTTTCTGAAGTTTGAGGGTAAGGATCTTTCTGTATTTGAAGGTAGGCTATGCTAATGTGGACTAGAACTTTTTTCTGTTACTAAAATATGAACAATGCCACTGAAACTATTGTGATAGTAATCAAGTTCTTAACATACTAAATCTCCAAGCCTGAATTATTAACTTTTGATGACAGTTTTAAAACTTGAAAAATTAAAACTTTGACTTTTATAATGACTTTTCACCTTCATGTGTTAGAACTACCCCTAATGTAAAGTCATTCTCACCCTTGGAGGAAAGTCTCCACATCCAAACATGGAGAAGAGTAAGTGGGACTTAGAAGTTTAATCGCCATGTTGAACTGGGTATAAAGGAGCTTATGAACAGTGCATATCTTCCTCACCTTATTATTTTGCAGACTTCAGTTTGCAACAATATTGTGCAGCCATATTGTGCAGGCTACTTCAGAGCTATCAATGAGAAACCATCATAAGTTTTTAAAAGGGTACTTGAATATTTTATTTCGTAGTCTAGATGTACAGTGGTTCAATGCAAATGTTGACTGCTTCTAATACCATAATTCAAGTGCCAAAATGAAGCTGGTTACACTCCAGCTGCAGAATGAACTGTGAAACTTATTTAAGAAGAAATATCCATGTTCAGGATGCTTTAGCTGGTTTTCAGTTGGAATTGGAAATTCCCGGTTGAGCAGTAGCTGGCACGATGAGATTTCATGGACATAGATGTAGTGATGAAAAACAGATTGGGCCAAGGTGACACTCAGATGAACCCAAATCACTAAAAATAGTTACTAGAATCTCAGGAAGATGTTAAATTATTTAATTTGCTTTGCTACAGTTAATAAAGCTGTGATCAGTTTCTACTGCACTTCATTAAAACATGTGTTGTTTTTTCATTCACAGATGACTTTCATGTAATCTTAGTCACATTGTGGTAAAGTTATATTTCCCTCATGTCTGACTACCAGTTACTGCTTCATAACTAAATTATTCTACTACAAGCTAAAGAAAAAAAAAAAAGTGTAATTCTGAAATATATGCATGTAATTTGTTTATTTACCTTCTATTTACGTACTACCAAAAGTGCTCCCTAACATTATTTTGTAGCAATAATATTTCCCAATTGCAGATATATCACAGATGGGGTTCGTTTGAACTACATCATCTGGATGTTGATCTGTTTCCAAATTTTGCAACTGAAATGCTGAAATTATATTTAGTTTCACACCATTATCAAAATATGTCAAATCTGCAAAACTCTCACGTTAGAAATAGTAAATAGAAGTTAATTGTGTCCATTTCTGGTCATCAAAATATCCTCTCACGTGCCTTTATTAAAAAAAAAAAAAAGTTTATATATATATGTGTGTGTATATATATATATATATATTTGTTGTCATGTAACTCAGTGTCTGAGTATTGAACAAGGGTTAAAGTTGAAGTTCCAGTTTGGGACTACCTCTACTGTGGACCTAAAATGTTGACATATTAGGGTTCACCTGTGCTGGTCATCAAAAGTGGAAATGTTGGAGGATTATACAGATTTATTGCCTCTGAGGGAGAAAAGATGATACATGAAAACAGCTGATATTCTTTTCTCCTAGGAAAAAATGGAGCTATAGAATAATCAGAGAAATAAATTGCCAGTGTTGGAATGACATCCTTCAAACATCATGTATATAACACAACTTTGCAGTTGAGACTGTACTGCTTATATGTACATGATATAGAAAGAGATTAGACTTAAGCAGAAAAACCTAACAGCAGAAAAACGTAAGGGCAACCTTGACAAAGATGAACCCTAATCCAAAGTCCCAAGAAACCAATACAAATCTTTCAGTTTACTTCTATGGATTTTGGAACATTCTTGCTTTTATTACAATCATACATTCATATAGCCTTCCTGAGTTTCCCTTTTTATTTTCACTTGATCTAACAGTAGTTTCTAAAGCTTAACTCTAATTTCTGCAAGTTATATAAATTTACAGTAGATTTAGAAACCCTGGATAGAAGGTGACATATCACATTTCATGTTTTTATGCAATTTTTGAAACTAAAAAGAATAGTAACTGAAGCCAGAAGGAAGCAGTAATACTATGAACTTGAAGTAACACTATGAATGTGACTAAATAGTTCATAAATGTTAAAAACAGCAGAATACCAAGTGCTCAATGCCAAACCATGTGCTTTAAAGTTAGTATTTCTTTTTTAGGCTATACAAAGCCCTAGAAGATGCTTGTTTATGTACTGTGTTAATACTAATTTATGAACCTGTACGTACATGAAAGCAAATTATGAATTTGTATATAAGCAAGTGGTTTAAAACTACGTGAATCAAGATTATTTTTTCCTTCAGGACCATGGCTTGATTATCCAGTCTATTATATGTGCACATTCTGCTTGTTATATTTAATCTTGGCATAATGTAAGATTCTTATTTTATAGTATCAGTAATTATAACCAGTGTTGGCCTGAAGCCAGAAAACCTTACAGCAACAATACCAAACCTTACCAGATGCTTGCATGGGTTGTCACGCACTGGAACAGGCTGCCCAGGGAAGTGGTGGAGTCACCATCCCTGGAGGTGCTTAAAACACCTTTAGATGAGGTTGTTAGGGACATGGTTTAGTGCTAGAGCTAGGTTAGGTTACGGTTGGACTTGAAGATCTTGAGGGTCTCTTCCAACCAAAATGATTCTACAATTCTATTTGCCTTAAGAAGGCATACAGTTTGTATCGTGAATAAAGGATGCTTTCACTTTTCTTGTTTATGCTACATTTGGTATCATTCGGCAGCTTCTAGACTTTGCGACAAGCTATCTCAGAGGATATGCAACAAAGAACTCATTCATTTATGAAGCCAAATATAGTACACTGTATAACTGTGTCTGAAATTAGAGTCAGTGTTCAGGGGCAGAAAAGAAGTCATAGTAGTGTGTGCGGGTTTTCAGCATCAAAACAAGTTCTGAAAAACCATCAGGTTGCTGACAATTTGCAGCTTGTGCTTTCCAGGTTCTATTCCAGAAGCTTATGTCCATATTCAGTAAGTTCAGTGAACAGTGCAGTGCAATATCTCTTATGGCAATTAACAGGGAGTTATCAGCAAAACTAATGGATTCCACCTCATACTTTTGAAGAAGTATAATGCAGAAAGAATGCCATTTAAAAAAATGTGTCACTAGCAGCACCAATAGGGTAATATACTATTTTCTTGGGTTCCACTACAGCCTCACAGTAATTATCAGTAGAAGGTCCTGATTAGGTAGGCATCATTTATTTGAGCACAACAGAGTGTTCTTCATCCATGAAAGGAAATAAAATATGGGATGAGGATCTCAAAGGTGGAGCAGGAGAAAAGAGACACTAAAAGTTCAAGCGAAATATACAACATTTTTCCCTTTTAAATAATATATGAGAAAAAAATGCAATCTTTATGTGTGAAAAATACTGAGAATACCTTCAAAAAGAGAGCAATGAAATATAGTAATTTGGTGGCAGTTATGAATTTTGAACACAGCTACAGATTTTAAATATATCTGCAATAATTACTGTATGTCTAGAAGAAACTCACATGTCAAGAATACATGTACATATTTATGCACACTGACATAATAACTATTTTAAAATATGAATGAGAATCAATTATTGCAGCCCATGAAGCACATTAAATCAGCATCTTATTACAACACTTCAAAGTGAAAATTCTCACATTATATCTTTATATGCTATTAGATACCATGGCTTTTAAAGGTCATAACAAACCCCCTTCCCCAAGATGTCTGTAATGGCAGTGCAATGAAGACTAAAAAAAAAAAATAAATCCATATATAAGAACATACATATACAATAATATATGTGACTTTTTACCCCTTAAACTTTTACCAACAGTCAGTTAATGTTGGTCCATTGGCCATTTTCTTTTAACTTTTCTAAAATCGAAATAAAGACAACACTTAAACCAGCTGTATTAATTTACTTTCAGAGGTAACTCCTTTGCAGTTTCCAATTAAGTGAAATACAAAATCCCTGTGTTTCAGCTATTTTTAGTATTTTGCAAGTAATACATTCTAAATTATAAGCCTTGTAAAGCACAAGTTTTATAAATCAATTTCTAATTCCATCCATAAATTTGGTTTTGAAGTGTATACATAGCATCATGTTTCTGAAAAAAGTTACAAAGCAGTAAGTTTAGAAATTATTCTCATGTCTGTTCCATTTATTCAGAGATTGGTCATCCCTGTCTGTGGTGGTGGAGACAGTCCTATGATATGTCTTTCCCCAGGAGTGGGGAATAGTATTTAGCGGCTCAGGAATTCAGGTACCTTTGCTAACCAGCTGTCTACTGTCCCACTCAGCACTGGAGACACCATATCTGGAGTACTGTGTGCAGTTCTGGACTCCTCAGTACAAGGCAGACCTGGGACATATTGGAGAGAGTCTTTGTGGCCCTCCACTAATACAGGCACAAACTGAAACACATATGAGCATCAGGGAATATTTTTTACTGTGAGGGTGACTGAGCACTCCTTCCTTGGAGATATTCAAAAGCTGCCTGGACATGGTCCTGGGCAACTGATTCTAGGTGACCCTACCTGAGCAGGGGAGTTGGAACAAAAGACCTACAGTTGTCCTGTCCAGCCCCAACCATTGTGTGATTCTGTGATTCTGTAACCGTAGTCTGGCAGATGCAGTTTAGTGCAGGTATTATTAATCAGAGATGTGATTATATCTTTTGACTTTCTTTTTTTGTTAAATACTGTTTAATGTGATAGTACTGTACAAAAGAATTAATATGATGTAAAACCAGCCCACAAACACAATACACTGGTATTCATTTGATAAACAGATGGCAATGGCAAATTTAACTTTTCATAATTCCAATTAATTGAATGATAATAAACTTTTTTGCATATAAATTCCTAGTTATGGAAGTTTTCACATAAGGAATGCATTATTTTTTAGAAATAAGTGATACTTTTTAGGTAACCCACAGTCAATATGGCATCAATTTTGGTTGAGCAACTTCAGAAAAATAATACTTGGGACAGTTTTCTGCTGTTCCCAGAAACTGTTAGTGATCAGTCTCAGCTGTGCTTTTGACATTTTCACCCTCGGCTTACCAACACACACTTCAAGGCTGCAATAACTAGGTGAAAGTAATAACCCACCAAGTGTTGCTTCAGGCTACAGTTTTAGCTGACACAAATCATCTTTCACTGGACACACTTTATGGTTTCTAACATAAAATGACTTAGCTGCAAAGCCAGTGCTTTCATATTACAAACTATCATTAATCTGAAGTACCCATCTACAAGTTTTTAAGCATTCATGATAAGGCTGATCTTATCTAGTTGAAATGCTTTTGTTAAAATTGTGAAACCACATCAGAATTACTACATCTCTAAGAATCACAGTTCAGTATATCTTATTACTTTGTGCCTAGTGCACTGAATTTAGAGATTGGTTTTAATTATATTATTGATTTTAAAAATTACATTCCTCCTTGATACAATCAAATTTTAAAAGTCAGAAATTTTCAGATTGGATAGTGAAATAGATAACTTTTGGTGGTACCAAAAAACTGCAACAAGTTCTTTTTTCCATATACTCAGCAGGAAATAAGCCTAATAGGTTATGGTGATCATTATATGCATCTTCTTGACAAAAGAGCTGAGAAAATTATTTCCTTATTAAAATGGCTGTTAATTTAAAAATAGTTTAAAAAAAAAAATCCCTACAACCAGAACATGGAAAAATTTTCTACACAAAATCACCTGAAAAATCCATTTCTTAGAATCAATGGAAAACATCCTTTTGTAAATAATACTGGAAAGCTGAATAAATTTATTGTGGCAATTGGAAGTCTTTTCTTTCAGGAAAAATAATCTAATTCCAGGAAGTCCTAAATTTTATCCTAATATCTTATATATATCCTTGTCTGTCCTGTTAAGCTAAAAGACAATTCAGAAGAGTACTAATATAAGCTAAAATGTCATGATTTCATTAAATTTTTAATAATAGAATCAAAGAATCTTGTAATGGTTTGGGTTGGAAGGGACCTTAGATATCATCTAGTTACAGCTCCCTGCTATGGGCAGGGACACCTTCCACTAGACCAAGTTGCTCAAAGCCCCATCCAACCTGGCCTTGAGCACTGCCAGGGATGGGGCATCCACAGCTTCTCTAGACAGCCTGTTCCAGTGCCTCACCAGCCTCATGGTGAAGGAGTTTAAAGAGCAAGCTAGATAACATTTCTAAAAACATACTGGAGTATAGTAGACTTCGTTTGTCCAGCCTTTGAGTGAAATATATTTATTTACCATTTTCATGACAGATTATTGACCAAGTAAACTCCAGCAGCTTCGAGGGAACCATTATGGGTACATCATGTTCATTCTGTAATGACCTGCATTTCTTTCACAATTATTCTCAGACAACCTGACAGAGTTACCATGAATGATACACAATAATCATCTAAGTTGTCAATGTTTTTAGGCAGACTTCCAGCGTCCATGCTATTCAAGCCCTCATAGTCAATCATGGAAATTAGCCGGAGACAGTTCGTGAAAGGAAGTATTGATATTCATAGCAACAGTCACTAGTAAAGAGTTATTGAAAAATTGTCAAAGGAAGCTCATCAAAACAAGTGTAGCACATTTTTCTGTTCTGTTAATAGACCTTTAATTTTTTTTTCATATATCCTGAATTTGCTAAAATATATGTTTCTTTATGGGGGGAAAGTCAGTAATATCAAACTCAGACACAACGAATCATGCAGTTCTCTGGTTTTATGAAGAGGTGTACAAAAATGTTAGAAATATCTGACAACTCCCATTGAATTTCAGCCTTAATCTACTCTCTTCAGAAGCTGTGATTTAAAAGTCATTTTCAGTTTCCCAGTTTCAAAATATTGTGTGGTTGTGAGGCAAGATTATTCTATACATCATAGTTATTTAAGTATAAGACTGACATTTCATATTTTATATCAGAGGCTCCCAGGATCCCACATCATTCTCAAAAACTTGTTTTCAGCAAGTACTGATCTGGATGGAGTCAGATTAAGTTAAGAATTTAAATATCGCAAGTTTAGTAAGACTGATATGAGATTAAGCTAATTAATGCATGATATTCAAGTTATTAAAATGCCATTACTCTGGAAGTAGTGTGTTTGTTTACATTATTAAACAACAACATAGAAATGAAATAACTTGCAGCGCTTGAATCCAGACCTTTTAACATAATGAATTAAAGAAACAGAACTGTTTAAAAACTGGAAATGTTAAGAAATTCAAGACTACCAAGAAACATTTAATTTTGATTAGGGCAGCATTGTTGCTTTTCACAAGAAATCTTATTGCTTCAGACTGCTTTTATAGAAGAACAAAATATGTGCTGCCATTTTTTTCACCTAAAAGACATGGTAAAGAAAGAAAAAGGAGAATGAAAGAATGAACGTGAGCTTTTGAAGAGGATGCTACCCTGTAAGTCAGGACAACCTTTTCTGCTCCCTGTGTTACCACTGATGTTGCTGGTCACTGAGGCAAAATCAATTCAATCAATTAAGCAAAAGCTTTGTTATCTATAAAAAACAGAGATAATATTTCACCTTCTTCATACAGTGTTTTGATACAATATTATGCTACATATTACAAAATATATGCACATTTTCATTTGTAATTAAAACAATTTAGAAGGAAGGAAATGTTATTTATATATATATATATATATATTTCCAAAAGAGAAACTCCTCAAAGGATATGGACAATAAAAATAGAATAAGTGAATAATAACAGACATGACTCAAACAACAGTTTGATGTAGATTTAAAATCTCTCCTCAAAAACAATTTTTGAGTATTCCATTTTATGGGACAGATTTACCCTTTAAAACTTCATCTTAACAGATTCTTAATTTCAATCCTAGTGTAAAAGAAAAACACCATATGTGGTAATGGTCTGGTAACACCATTCAGTACCTCCAGAAATTAATATTAAATACTTAAAAATCAGTGTTACTGAAATAATTTAATGATCTTTGAAATGTTTTGAAATAATATTTTACAATCTTGCTTTTTTGTGACCAAATAAAAAATCTACTTCCTAAATTAAGCAGTATTTTAACAGCACTAACAGATTTTAACAGTGAACTTACAAAATTCCATGATAATTTTAGTTATTCATGTGCCACAGTGAGACCTTCCTTCTACTAAAGCTAAATCCCTTCTCTTTAAAAGTTGCTTGAATATTTATACGTGCAGAGACTTTCATAATTTATATTTGACACTAAGTCATTATATGACCCACTGAAGAGACTTAATTAATTGGATAAGAATGTGTCCGTGTAGATTCACAAATTATTCTAAACATGCCTTAAATATTTTAAATTAGAGCTTCCAATTAAAATTGTACATGTCATACTGTCTTATGTAGTTCTACTGTTCATTTTAGAAGACAGCCTCAGCTGAAAAAGCTGCATTGATGTGAACTGAGCTCAATTAGTTTCTGATATTCTGCCAAATTGCCTCATTACCTGTCACACCAACACACTACTGACACTTTCAAAGTTAAATTCTTTACATATACATTATTCTCTCTCTGCAAGGAAGTTTGGTGAGTAAAAATACAAAAATAGGAATGCGATTTACTGAAAATATTGGCTACCTGGTGAATAATCTAGATTAAAACAGGTGATAAGTAAGAATAATTCATGCCCCATTCTCTGATATTTAGAACTGTTCCAAGCAAAGCATTTTCCAAACCCTGTGTAACAGTTGTAGACAAAATAGTTGCTCAGCAAATTCATGAGGATTTAAATTGAAAGTGAAACTCACAGGTGCTGAATACCCATGGTCCAAATTGCTTTTACTCACCTCAATATCCCATTTGAAAGATCATGGATGTGAGGCACTTCCTCAGTTTTGGCATTAAAGTCCCACAAAACAACTGTTGAAAGATTGACAATCTTGCAGATCCATTTAAATTTCAAAGTCAAAAAGACCAGGTCTCTCTCTTAGATATTTACTATATTTTGCTGTTCAATATGCAGAAGAGTGCAACGTTAAATGGGCAGTTTGGCAGACTTACCTTCGGTTCATTTGGTTCTGGCTGAATCAATATAATAAGGGCATTCCATTAGGAAAACAGGCTGATGAAAGCTCTTGGCAATACACTGTTTGGTGTTATATGCTGCAGATTTGTTGAACACTAATACTTACAAGATAAGCTTTCTCAGATTCAACCACAAAATTCAATGTTCACTCCACTTAGCTTCCAGAAATATTCCTTAGTTTCTGAGGATATGGACACACGGAGAAGATAATGCTGGGAATATCTTCTTTAGTATTTTTTCAGTTTGAATAATTTCCAATTTATTTTGATAATCTGGATTTTGTAGGCAGGTATTCCTACGAAAGATCTGATTTAGGGTGGATCTTGAGAAAATTGAAGAACCCAGCTCTGACTTAGAGAGCAAGGACAGAGGGGATGTGATGACCACTGGTCTCCTAATCTGGATGACCAGGGAACAAGAATTGTGGTGTACACCTATGAAGATAGAAATTACATATTTTGGACATTATGCATCAGATTATTCTGGATGACCTCTCCTCTCTGATCTTTTTATTCTGACCGTGCCCATGATGGTCTTCTATCTGTAAACAGATCTGTAAAATAATCAAAACTCCTTTTGTGAATTAAAAAACCACTCATGTATTTTGTGTCCAGATTGACATATAAATAAATACCTCACAGGAATAAGGTTTGAGGAATCTTGCTCTTAATAGTGGTTGTCCAAGTATTGGAGCTTCAAACAACCAAAAACACCCCATCAGCCAACCAAACTTCATCAGGGAAACTGAAAATATTCCTAAATCCTACATATGGAGTTCTGAAATTACACACAGATGCAAACAATACTACTTCTTCCTATATTTCTTTTTATTCTAAATCATAAGTTCTGCATAGGAAATAGAAATCCATAACTTACTAGCACAAAAAGAATAGAATATGAACTGGGGATTCAGAAACAGCACAGATGAACTGGCTTTTAGGTTATATCTGAGTTCACAATTTCTGGTTGTGGATTCTGCTAATGAAAGAGATTTCTTGCAACAGCTGTTATCCTTCCCATCATATTACGTGCAAATATCAAAGTTAAACTGAGGAGTAATATCCTTATCAATGTTATTGGCTGCCACTCTAAAAGATTATGGCAACATTTCTAAAACCTATACAAATACACTTTACTTAAAGACATCACAATTCAACTATAAAGGAAAAAAAAAATTCCTTGAAATGTTTCTGGTCTAATTTACCCTGAATACTGGTCAAAAAGATCTACCCTGGAAACTAATAGCACTTACTATGTACCAATAAATGATCTGACCATCTAAATCTTGAGGATTAGAGCATGACTAAATTGTCGATTTGGAAACAAAGGAAATATATGGATATCTTTTCCTTCCATTCCTAGCTAATATTATCTCACATCATTGAATATTTAGGCTTCTGTTGAGAGAAGGGGAAGGAGTAGTTCTAGTTTACTTAGTATAGCTGAAGTATGAGATTGGTTTATGATTTTTTCCATTGAAATCCATACCAGTTTGGAGCATTAGTGTGTATTTTGACACAGATGTCTCACTAGCTCTCTTTTAACCCTCCATTGAT
This sequence comes from Patagioenas fasciata, assembly GCF_037038585.1. Lineage (NCBI taxonomy): Eukaryota > Metazoa > Chordata > Aves > Columbiformes > Columbidae > Patagioenas > Patagioenas fasciata. The sequence goes on from NC_092523.1 coordinate 36,746,935, forward strand.
TGTAGCATCTAACTGGAAGCTTGAAAACAGTCATTTTCCCAATACCTTTTTTGTCTTTTTCCACTTAGCAAATATTAGACTCTCCCCAAACCTTGTGTTTTGAGTAAGCTGACATTAGAATTGATGTTTTTGATTTAAAAAAAAAAAAAAAAAAAAAAAATCAAGATAGGTATAGCATCTATCTTGTCAAATATCTTAGCACATGGAGATCAAACATAGGAGACTACCTATGGGAATAGCATTTGTTAATTAACTGCTGCTGCAAAGACAACATGAGAAGCTCCAAGCATTGTGTATTTTATTAGTGTCTGAAAAACTTATGGCTTTGTTTATCTGCTATTTTGAAGAAAATTATTGGAGATGGAGTGACAGATTAAAAAGTATATTTAGAATTTGGCAGACATTCACCATAGAAAAGAACAATTTTAATTTACAATACCATCCATCATTTTAAAACACGATATACTTGTAAGGCAATGCAAGAAAATGTTTAGGCTCACTCATTGAGTACATAAATGTATTTTTTTCAGATACATCCTCACTTAATACTCATTCCTAACAGATATAGCTATCTATATACGAATGTGTTACACTCAAACCTCCTAATTTTCCCAAGTCCATGCTTTGGTCTCTACTTTGGTCTTACAGATTTGTGCTCAAAATGCACTTTTATCTCCATGAATATTTCCCAGAAAAGGCATGTATCTACATCCTGTCTAATCTGACTATTTTCAATAGGACTTGCCATAAATATCCAATAAAATTGTCTTTCAAGAATCAAGACTGGAATCTGGAATTTTAGACCTCTAGCACATGCAGAATTTTGTATTTAAGCTTGGACACACAGAACCCATTTAAAGGCAGCCTGCTGGACATCGTAATTAGAAACATAGAAGAACTGTTTAGGAATGTGAAGGTCTGGTGCAGCCTTGCCTGCAGTGACCCTCAGATGGTGAAGTTCAGGATCCTCAGAGAAAGGCAAAAAATAAAGATCAAAAGCCAGGTGACTTTGGCCTGTTCAGGGACCTGATTGGGAGAATCTCTAGGATACTGTCCTAGAAAGGAGCCTAAGAGAGCTGGCTGATTTTCAAGTATTACCTTCTCCCAGCTCAAAAACGGCTCATCCTGATCAACAGGAAATCAAGCAAACGTTGTAGGAGGCCTGCATGGATGAACAAGTAGTTTCTGAGTACACTCCAACATGAAAAGAGCATACAAGAAGCAGAAGAAGGGACAAACGACCCAGAAACAATGTAAAAGCACTGCCCAAACATGAAGGGAGAGGCTTAGGAAAGTCAAAACCCATCTGGAGTTGAAATTGGTGAGGGACATGTAATGCAAATATTTGGGCTTCTGCAGGTATATCAGCAACAAAAGAAAGGCTAAGGAAAATATGGACCTACTGTAGAATGGGTCAGGATGCTGACAAAGGACATGGAAAAGACCAAGGTGTTCTTTTTGGAATTTACTAGAAAGGACTTCCTTCAGCAATGCAATCCCCTTGAGACCAGTGGGAAAGTCTGCAGCAATGAAGACTCACTACCAGCAGAGAAGTATTGCATTAGGGAACACTTAAACTATTGAGCATATGCAGGTCCACAGAACGTAATTAGGAAGAATTTTTTTTTTACAATGAGGGTGGTGAAACACTGGCACAGGTTGCTCAGAGAAGCTGTAGATGTCCCATCCCTGGAAACATTCAAGGTCAGGCTGGACAGGGCTCTGAGCAACTTGATCTAGTCGAAGATGTCCCTGCTTATGGCAGTGCGGTTGGACTAGAGGAGCTTTGAAGGTCTCTTCCAATCCAAACTATCCTATGATTCAACGATAATGGCAAACCCCCACCAGCACTGAGATTGCTGGCTGATTCATTGCAAGGTCAATTTCACTTATCTTGGAAAGGTCATGGCAACTGGAGAACGTTTTCAAGGACTCAGAAAGAAGAAATTTTGCTCCTATCCTTGAGAAGGATAATAAGGAAGATCCAGAAAAGTGTGGGCTGGTTAGCTTTAACCCAGTTCACGGGGTGGTGTTGGAACAAATAACCCTCGAAACAATATCCAAACACATTGAGGACAAGAAGGTAACAATTCCAAGCCAGCACGAATTTAAGGAGGAGAAATCATGCTTGACCAACATTGTAGTTTGCTATAATTGCACTACTGGCTCAGTAAACAAGGGCAAGGCTCTAGGAAGGCTTTTTGCTGTCTCCTGCAACAAGAGACAATGGTCAAAAATGGAAACTGAAAATTCCATTTAAACATAAGAAAAAATCTTTTTTGCTGGAAGGCTGATCAAACATTGGAACACGTTGCCAAGAGAGGTTGTGGAATCTCTGTCCTTGGGAATATCTAAAACCTGACTGGCCATGACCTTAAGCAACCTTCTCTGGTTCATCCTGCTTTGAGGAGGGAAGTTGGAGTAGACAATCTCAAGAGGCCCCTGCTAACCTGATCTGTTCTATAACTTTTTGATTTTGTGAATTTGTAGAAAATCGGGACATGATACCATATGTTTCATTAAAAGTAAGGTACGTGTCATACCTATATTACGGTGGACATGATGGGTCCCTACAATGACATGGCTTAAAATGGCACTGAGGAGAATGACACAAAGAGTTGTGATATGAGACATTTAGCTCTGTCAAAAAACAATCCAATTTGCATATACACAGAAAGTAATTTCCAGGACAAAAATAATTGTTTAAAATTATAAATTCGTAATTATATATAAATAAATATATATATATAAAAATTATAAAAACACTGAAAAATAAAATTTAAAAATTGAAATTTTACTTTTCAGACATGAAAGTGAGAAACTATTCAGAAAGCGAGAAAGGAAAAACAGCAAAAAATCCGAGTGTGAGAAAGCATTTTTTTTTTTAAAAATAGAGACATATAGATTGTACAAGTCTGTTAATCGGCTTTTAAGTTGGGAATACAGTTTCAGATAGCTAAAGTACTTCTCTTTAATATTAGACATTTACCCAAAAGGACGAAGAAAAAAAATTACAGCTCAAACAAAAAATTGAATTAAGATGCCCTGAAAAATTAACATCCCAAAGTTACAATACATATTTTGGTATTTGTCTCCTTATACTGAAATTTTAACTTCATTAAAAAAAAAATAAGGAAAAGATTTTTTAAAATAAATATTTTACTTAGCATGACTCCATTTTCAGTTTGGTTTTCATGTTGCCAGGAAAATTAAACATTGTTTGTTTCTTGAGTGTCTGAAATAATTTCCCTGGCTTTTTGCTTTAGTCAACAAAAAAACCCACAAAACAACAACAAAAACAACAAAATTACTCAACTTGATCTCACTCAAGACTTTCCAGAATATCTGTGATTATCAAGAGGCCTGGAATCATATCACTTGCTGCCTTACATTATAAGTTGTCATTGGGCATAAACAGGGTGAATCAGGTCATTGAGAATCTGTAATTGCATTTGCAACCTCTGCAGGAAGTAGAGATTGTGAATATCAACATTGTGCCCCAAGCTGACAACAGAATGAGGAGCATTATGGTAATGAGGTATAAATTAAGGATTCTTTTTAGCAACTTCTGGTCTCTGTACTGTGGTAAATCAGCAGGTTCTAAAGTCCAAGATTCTGGGTGAATTCCAGATCCTTTGTTTTTTTAAAATATTAAACAAACCTCACAGCTTTAGTTAAGAAATTTATATTCACTTCATGTCCTCAGTCATTGAAAAATAGTTTTGAGAAGCACTAGGTGATAAAACCCATTGCATTTTATGATGTAATGATGCTACATAACATAATATTGTTGTATATGTAAGGAAAATAAATCTTTGCCATTCACTCTCAGGAAGGAAGTGATTTCAAATATAGTTTACCATAATTTGTTTTTATACTATAAAAGAGGCAGTGTAAAGGAATTGATAGTCATTGTGATATACTAGCGACTACTGAAAACAATAAATACGGAAGTTATATGGAGAGCTGTTGAATTTGTTACTGGCCATGGCTGCCATGCCTTCACGGATCCCCCGTACTTTCTAGTTCTTTTTTTCCTACCCATAGGAGACTATTATAGTATATTATGTGGAATTCTTAGCGTGGAATTATTATAGTACTTATATATCAAATATTTTTAAAGTAGAGTAAAAATATAGAATGCAGACATTTAAAAATAACACATTTTGCTTAGTTTTGTCTATAAATCACATCTATTTGTCTATTTCCAAGTTGTCTATAACAACCTGGGAACATTATACTGTTGAATAATTTTCATTTATTATTCCTGAAAATGCTTATGTTCAACTTGTGTTGGTTAAAAAGAACATTTCAGCAGACCTCAATTGTAAATCTGAAACTAAAATGTCAAAAAGTACACTAGTTTTATTTTTATCTTTCTCTTTTTATTCCTATTGTTATATTAAAGGTATCATTTTTTTAATCAATTCTTTGAGAAAATTCAACCAAAAAGAAGGAAGGATAAAGTTCTCCAGTATTTTAGAACAATATCAGGCTTTCCATTTCTTCCCGTTGCACTGAACACATTAAATAGTGATGGTCTTTTTTTCCCCCCTGCCTTTATCTTCAACTGCATTATAGAAACTTTCCTGAATAAAAAAATTAGTCTTCAGATCAGGAGGAGTCATCCCCATCAGTAGGTAGTTTCCTTATACACCGTAACGTAATGTAACAGCTTTTAAATATCACATTAGTTCAACATGATCCTTCGAAGGACAGAAAAAAAAAAAAAAAGTATGGGAGGTCAGGAATTTAAAAGAACAGGAAGACACTTCTTTCACATACATACTGAAGCCTTTTACAAACCTGTGTTTGCAGAAAAAACAAAACCATTAGCAATTCAATTTTATGTCTCAGAATACCATTTTGAATTTTGACTAAATGCATCCTACTAAAATAAAGCAATCAGGATAAAGACTCCATAAAAAGAAAGAAAAACGCCAAAGCCAAATAATAATCCTACAGAGCTTCAAAAATATTTAATGGTAAGTGTGTCCTGAAAAATCATAGCTCAGTTTTCAATCAACCCACAAATGGTCATTTCTTTACTGCTACAGCTCCTCAAACACATCTTTCCACAGTAATGATGAATTTTCTAAGACACCGAGGAGGCTGGGGTTTAATACATATAGATGTATTCTGAAAATCCAGAAAACAACTGTATCTATCCTGAATCAGTATAAGAGGCATTTTTAAGGTTTATCTCACATACCTGTACTTCTGACATGTCATTGTTCAATTTATAGTAGGTCAGAAAGACAACACAGAAAGGGCATGATTCTTTAACCTGATCTTGAGGGAAGTCAACTAGGCAGAGCAAGTTCTTGGCCCTTGTTCCATCTTCAGGACTTCCAACATCTACTGTAATGCAGTCTCATTGATATTGTAAAACTTAAAAAATGCTCTGCTTCAGAGTTGGTTATGAATCATTGTGTATGATGCTTTATATTGAAAAATAATTTGCACACTGAAATATTTTTTTTCACAGACTGCATAGCAGGCAAGCTGTCAGAAAACTCCAGCAAAAGCAAGACAGTGAAGGTAAAGGGTTAAAAGTAAAATTGGTGCTTCAGATGATGGTGGTAAATGGTGCTGATAAAGATTCATGAATTATAGGGTTTTGATAAATGTCAGAGAATACACATTCTACACTGAATTTAAAGAGACAAACTTACTTTTGTAAAATTCAAACAAACTAAAGTGATTTTTCTCTATCACAATCACTTTCTTTATGCACACATCTGACTGCTTCAAAAACACTTTATAAACAGTATTTAGCTGTAGGTGTTCCTTTCTACAGCTGAATAGTCAAAGTGTTAAAGTTCCTGTAAGCAAAGTAAAAAAAAGTCCCCTTATCATAATTAGCTGAACTTCCAGTGTAATTGAACTGTGGTCCATTAAAGGGATATTATAGATATGAGTGGAGGGAAGGAAGGAAGAGAAAGGAAGGAAGAAAATGAAACAAAACCCAACTAACCTGATCAGAAGTAAAATTTAATTAAAATTTGACAAAAATAGAATCGATTCTTTATTGAGTCCTGTAGACAAAAATGCAGTATATTTCCCTGTGTTAAAATGCTTTTTGGTTTTGGGTTTGTTTTGTTTTATTTTTTTTTTTCCCTCCAGACTTTCTGTGTAAAACTGAGAGTAGTAAATGTTGCTTCTATTTTAAAAACAGGACACTGGTAAAAAACAGTTATCTGTTTAATGCTTAGAAGTAACTGGTTGCCTGAATAATGACTAAAGCTCAGATCACTACGCTGTTACTCTTCCACATCCCAACAGTGCTGCTATTATTAATAGAACACATTCAGCAACTTTCACCGATTTCAGTGGGAGATGCTAAGTGCTTGACACTTCTAAATGCAAGTACAGTTATTCTGGCATAAAAATACAAACGTAGGAATTCAGTTTTAAGCATCAAATTTTTTAAATGAATCCTGCATAATCCAAGTATCACTGTGCAATTACCACAGTGCAAAAAATAGTGTATGTTCCCCTCTCAGCAGTGCTTCCATAGTAATCTGCCATGCACTTTAAACTGGAAAAATTATGCCTTTCTTAACATGGAACTGAAATGTCTTCTGATGACTTGAATTTTCCAAACAAGCATGACCAGATTTTATTTGATTGCATTTCTCAGGGGGATGTTTCAAATAGTTGATAATTCAGAAATGTGTAAAAAAATGTCAGTGAAAGTCAAAATCACATAACTAAAGGGTCAGAGGAGATGCCAGCTTTACAAAGCCATTTAGCCTATCAAATTTTGCCACAGCAGAACTGCATGATCGTGCAACAGCGAAATTATATTATTATGCTTTGAAAATATTTTTAAACCCCGAATGTAAAAAGAGATTATACCATGTAATAAAATCACACACACACCAAGAAAAAACAAAACAAAAAACCACGTGGTGATCAATATATTAAATACTCATTGACCAAAGCATGAAATAAGAAAGTATATTCTTGTAGTCCCACTAATACAATACTCCAGCATGAGGCTGCAGGCTTTGCAATACGCTGACCACATAGGCCTCGCCAAGCTTGGCCTGGACTTGTCTTGATCTGCTTAAATCCTTGTTTTAGCTTGTTCAGCTGAAACCAAATTTATCAATGATCAGGTGGCTGTTACCTGCTTTGATTTAGTTTTTGCTTCCCTTTGCACAGTCATTAGGTGTGATGCCTATTTGTTATAAATGATCTGTAACTATGAGATAGTAACACTCGGTACTTGTTCTGTGTAGAGCTGTCTATGGCCATTCATTAAAATGCTGGCTTGGGGAGTACAACATGGGATGACAGCAGAAGCCTTAAAGTAGAGGCACAGATTGATACCAAAGGGTTATAAACGACTCAACCATGGCCAGTTACTGGTTATTAAGGAAATAATACCTTGGGAAAGAGGCAGAAACAATTTCAAGGGTGGCAAGAACAAAGACCAAGAATCCAAGTATATAAAACACATCACATATATATAGTGAATACAGAAAACTAATGCCAAAAGAGCTAGGTGCAGAGCATGCAAACAAAAACATAATGCCCTCAAACTGATCCTGAAGAGAAGGAGAAACTATTATCATAAATATTATAACTCCTTGAGGGAAGGAGGTAGATGTTAGAAAGCTTTTATTTATTAGTCTTAAGCTTATCTAATTTGAAGTATTATTATAATCACAAATGGACTAATAATAAACCTTTGAACTAATTTTAAGACTTGAACAGGTACTAAAATCTCTGCTTTGCATAGAGGGTGTGCTCTTTCAGCCTCACACAAGCCACAGTGGTTGTAGTGCAGCAGTCTGATGAAGAGCACGCACAACCCAGTCTTGGGAGACAACCAACTGGCTGTGATGTCGTCAGAGAGAAATTTAGTAAAGAAAGAAGTACCAGCTTTCGGACAAAGCCTGTGTAGAGAAATGAGGGAAGAACTGTCCATTTATCAGTGAAGATGTGCCAGATGCGAGAGGCTCCTGCTTTTAATGCTAAAGAGGAAGAACATTATAGGAACCATGAATGATGCAAATCTGAAGGAAATCAATCACAAAAAAAAAAAAAAAAAAGATGAACTATAGCTTCACTATTTACAGACTGCTGAAAGGCTGTGATCTTTAGGTTATATATTTAATGCATGTGATATAATCAGATTATATCAATGAAAACAGGAATATATAAAAACTAATGGAAAGTCTGGTAGACTACAAGATGAAAATATACTGATTAAAATATCAAGACTGCAAAAAATGTGATGTTATGCATAACATTTTCCATTAGTTACTAGAAAGAAACACCATGCAATGCATCAACAGAAAGCAGTTCTTGGCAGAAGTAAATTACAATGAAAAGCAAAATTTTATAGACACTTTGATGACCAAATCTCAAACTCCAGTATTGATTCAAAGTAATTTATGTCTAGGATACCAGAAGGTATGAAAGACTATTTCAGAAGCGCAAATGGTTGATATTACCATTTCGTGTGTGTGTGTGTTACAGAACTAGGGACATGGCGGGGTGAATAAAGAAGGGAAAAAAAAAAAAAACAAAATCACAACAGGAAAATGCTATAACTGCCTCATATTTAGGCAATATGTTGAGCATTTTCACCCCACCCTATGTATGGAATAAGCAAGTCCCTTCAAAAGGAAATACTTAAGTTTTACTCTGCTTTTTATTTCTTGTTTAAATGTGCACTGTGGTTCCATTTCTTCCTGACAGACACTCCTGACAGCTTACATAGTGTGTATGCAAAACCTAGGGTTGCTCTTACTACAATCAAGAGAACTAGAGATGCATAATTTCTGAAACTTTGACACACTACTTTGAAAAGAGGACTTCCAGGCACTAACAAGAAAAGGGAGAAAAACAATTGTGTTTTCAGCTTTAATTTGTTTTGCTTGATTGAAATAGATGAAAGAATGAACAAGAAAAGATACCGTAAGAATGAAATGTCCAAATCCTATATGAAAAAAAGCTCAGGCATGCATTTTAACCCTCCCTCAGCTGGTTCACCAATTCAAAACTGGGGCTGCAAGGAAAAATTCACTACTGCAAAAAGAAGTTGAAGAAACAAACTGGAAAATGTAGAGGTTTGGAAATGCAGCTAGGTAAGTTTCAGGTGCCTCATTACGTGTGTTATTAAGCACTATCTAGTTACTTACAGTGCTGCTTTGGCAATAACAATTCTGATCTCTATTTCTGAGACTTCTAGAGATAAACATTGTCAGTTGAGTATGTTATACTGTCTCCTTAAATCATTTTGACTGAATCACAGCATTTGGCAATAATAATATAAACATTTTTTTTTTCCAGGTAGAATAATGTAATACCTTGAAATGAGCCCACAGTTAAACTTTTACATTATGTGCCATAAAATAAGCATAGCTTGTCATTTATTCCTCATATATTGTTGAGTGTGTTCTTAGGTCACAAATCATGCAACAATTTGAAACATATGACAGTCATTTTCTCAAGCCTTTTGTGTTAGCAATTGTTCTATGGCATCTTAAAATTGTGTACCAGAAGGCTGAACTGTGAAATAATAGAAACCTCCAAGACACACCTGTAACTGAGGATAGCAGAGCATTTCGTAGAGGAACCCCCATTTCACAAGATAAAGAACAGACAAGGGTGGCACTCTGTACTGCAAAATAGGCTTGAAATCTTGAACCTCCAACTGGGGAGGAAAGAAGAGGTGGGAAGGGACAGAAAGAAGAGTAGTTAGAGTGCAGGTCCTCTGGGAAAGGCTAGAGGTTTCCTTCTGCCTCTGAGTTTCCTGTTTCGGTGGGACTCAACAGGAATCATGGAATCATTTAGGTTAGACCCTTAAGATCATTGAATACAGACAGAAATCTGAGAGAGATTGAGAGAGGAAATAAGCAAAATCCTGAGAAGACCAATAATGTACTCTTGCATACTGACAGACCGACTGCTACTTGTTTTCTCCCAATGTACTGTAGAAATTTAAATTTTAATCTCTCCTCTGATATGCCAAATGCTAACAAGAAATCTACAATATATTCCTGTCTTTTCTTGCTGTTGGGCAAGTGAGGTCAGCAGGATAATTTCTATGGTCAAGGCCTGTTTGTTATTGGAGGATTTATGTAAATTCAGCTGATGAGACTAACGTGCCAGAAGCAGCTGTTTTTACATTATTTTTAAAAAGTCCCAAGTCCCCAAAAAGAAAAAGCAGAAGATGATTTTGGATTTATTCTTATTTTATAAAATCTTGAAAGAAGAAGCAATATTCATACTAAGAAGCCCTATTTCATAGATAAGAAATGACACACAAATTTTTATACAGTTCTCAATGTTAGCATGATGCTAGACTGTGTGAAGTTCAGAAAACAAAATGAAAAAATCCTTGAATATTTCTCTTGTCTGCATGAGTCAAGATGAAACAGTTTAACTGTAAACATTTTGGACTGATGACACTGAATAAAAAGTCTGCATGTCAGGACACCAAAAATAGAAAGCAATAATATTTTTTGTAAATCTAGTTTATTCAAATAGAATTGAGTGTTGAAAGACAAGTCAAGGGAAGCCCCATACCGCTCTTCTAACCAGTGAATATTTACATAATTTAGTGGGTATTTCATGTAAACTATATAGCACAGCAGTAGACCTGAGCTCTATACTCCAAATTCAACCACTGAGCCCAAATCAATTAGTCCTCTTTGGTTTATGGAGTCTGGAACTCCTGTTCAACAGGACAGGAAGAAAAAGCTGCTGCCCAATATCTACCCACTACTAATGATTATGGTCCTCACTAGTCGGAAGGTAAGAATTTACATTTTCTTGGACACAGAACAGGGAATTATACTTGAGTCCTCCAACATTATTGGTTATATATCATATTCTGCTGGTGAAGAAATACAGAACAAGGGATCTACTCTTTTAATATCTTAAAAACATATGAGAACTACTAGTAAAACTTGCAAGGGTCCTGGCATAGTCAGTCATAGGACTTTAGAGTTCAGTGAGCAGAATGCACATTAATTGTGCCCTTCAGGGCAAAATCACCAATTACATTTAAAAAAGGTAACCTCAATTCTATTTCCTAAAGAAAGAATCAAGAAGGTGTACTCACCTGAATCACTTAGTAGCATTAAACCTCAACCCTGAGAGTATTAGAAATCCTGTCACTTTGGTATCATTTTCACCATGCCCTAGGATTTCCTAATGACTAACTACAGGTAAACCTCTGTTCCATACATTCTTGACTGTGAATCTCAGCCTCAGGTGCTCAATTCTTTTTGTGTATATATAAAGAAGGTAAGTGCCTACAAGTTGTTCTGAATATTAGTTATTGCAATGCCTAAGTGTGTTTATGGATCTTGTCCAAAGTAATTTTGTCTGCTAAATTATATCATCTATTAAGTAACATAGATTTTTCATGAAACTAGGCTCCCAAGTCACTTCAGTCCTTTGAAAACCACTACATAAGTCTGTCAAGATATTCCCATTTGCTAAACCACAGACCCTTTATCTCTTTCCCATCACAACAACTATTTCTGTCTTGAAGAAAGAGAACTAGTCACACAAGTGAAAATGGCAGTGGTGGGAACAGCATTTTTTTCCTATTACATACATACCTGATTGGCAAATGAGGTTTAAACATAATGGATGGTACATGCTTGAATTCATAATTCCTCATAGGCAGTAAATAAAAAGTAACTGAAATGCTCTAGTACTTAATATATGTGCCCTAAGGGAGAAAAACTTAGGCAATAAGCCATGTCATAAATAAATATTTAGCATATTTGCCCTCAAGGCACTTCCATCACATTTTATCAGGAAGCGTAATATTTGAAGTGTTCAGTGTAAGAAAGGTTTTGCCCAAACAGAACACATGTGATTGCTCAATTCTGCTGCAGACAATTGGATTAAAGATCGTACTTCTTTTTATTTTTCTTTTTTTTTTACTGAATTTCAGAAAAAAAAAGGTTAAAAAAAAAACCAAAAAAGCCCCAAATCTTTTCCAAACTGATTTATATATTGGAATGGCTACAACCTGCCTCGCTTTGCTAATGGAATTCAGAAGGATAGAGAGTTATCTTATCTGGAAGTAATTGCTCCCAGGGTTAAAATAACATCACTGAAATAATCCACTGCAATGAAGTTTATTCACTTTGCGTTAAAATTTCTGTAAAACTTTCATTCTGTAAAACATTAATTCCCTGGAATTATAAAAGAAATGGCAAAAAAACAGGTTACTATAACCCACCTTTACAAGATGTAGTATGCTCATCTTTGCATTCCATGCACTCATGAGATAATAGGAGACATGGAATAAAGTGATACCTGCCCTTTCCCTGTCTTTGGTTTACAGTACTGCTGTCAGTACTAGTCTGGCTCTAGGAACTGGGCAAGACTGTGTTTAAATTTCCTTAAAGTACCTTGTGTCATGCTTGAAAGGCTTCATTCCCTTTATCTCTTGTCCTCATTTCCTATCACATACATGTTGTGTATATATATTCTTTGTATTTGTGTGGGGAAATATACCCATATGTGTCAAAACTTAACTGAATGAAATAAAACTACTTTTCACCTGAGGACTTAGCAGAAGTACTATTAATTTCAGGTATACACTAAACTAAATGTGATACTTGGGAATTAATATTATGTATAAATTACAGTCATGCCTTAGATATAAAGGCTAGCAAGAATTGATGGCAATTCTTCTATCCCAATTAGAATAATTTATAATATACAATACATCCTGACAGGTATAATGTGCTGACATCTTTACATGAAAGGACAAAAAGAATAACACATAACATAAACTCCCGGGACGGCATCAATTAACACTGCCAAACTAAGCAGTTCTTCTTACTTATCTTACCAGAATGGCTTATTTAATAAACAAAACAAGACTTCTCAAGAGGATTGTAATGTCATTAGTTTTATTCTTCCCTTCACCTCCTATCCTGAATAGGGCTTTTTTTTTTCCATAGTTAGCTGTACCTCTCAGAGATGTGGCCTTTTTTTTTTTTTTCTTTTTCATCTGCATGCTTTATGTCCTTTAGTGATGTTTCCCCTGGGCATTCTCAGTAGCACTCAAATAGAACCTTGGAGTGTGGCATCCTCTCTTTTCCCTCCTTAGGTCTTCTCTTTTTTTTTAAACTACTTTTTAATTTTCTTTTTTGGTAACTGTCCCATATTTTTCACTTCTAAAGTTCTTTCTTTCTAATTTCACTTAAATATTTTCATATAGCAAACACTATTTAAATCTTGGCAAGATCAAAGTCTATCTGAGGTACTTGAGAAAGTATCAAATTATCTTATCAATTATATTTCTATATAAAGACAAGACCTGAGAGGAAAAAGCGAAAAATGCAATAACTTAGCAACACATCTGCACAGACAAAAAAGTCAGTAATATTGTGATTTCCTGTGTAATTTCCAAAGTATAACAGGCTACTGAAAATTTTGAGTTTTCTGATGAATCTAAGCATTGCAGGTGCATTGAAAGAATAAAAAAAGAGGATTAGGTAGCATAGTGAGGTATGATGAGAATTGCTTCACATGTCTTACAAGACTCTGGGATTTCAATCAGGAAGAAGAATCATATTTCTAAAATATTTTTGAAAGTCTAAAAAAACCCTATAAAAATTAATAAGAGCAGTGAAGTCAGAATAGTGAAAGGCTGAATATTTCAGACATTCTTCTGGGACATAAGACCAGGCTTCAAGTCCTTGGTCTATCAAACCCCTCTCAGGTAATACAGCATGTTCTTAGATGGGCCTCTGACTTTTCCACTCAGAATAGATACTCCACCCTGACCACTAGGATTTTCTCTCAGTAAAAGCTCCACCTATATGTTTTTGTTCCATTAAAAGTCCAGTACTCAGTTCACATCTGGCACATTCCCCAGAAGCTTGGGGAACTTTTTCAGAACTTTTCACTTTCCTCTGTCAGCACACAGGAGAAGCAGCTCAATAATGTCTGTAACTCAGAAGCTATGTTTTGGGATGCTGAGGTAATTACGGAACTTTTTTCTTTTTAAAGGCAACGTATGGCTAAGTATTAATTAATACAGGATCTCCTGTCCCTGTCAGTGTATGTATTAAAGCACATGTATACAAGGTATATGGTAGGCCCTTAAAAGTCCCTAGTGTTTTAAAATAAAGTAGGCACATATATGATGACTACAACAATAAACTATTGCTCTTCCTTTCTCTCTTGTTACCAAATCCAAGTTTAAGGCAGATCACAGTGTCTACATTACTCACTCTAAATTTATGACTTAAAAATAACAATTTTAGTGAAACTTTTTATTCTGTTACCTGTGTCCTTGAGAGACAATAACATTCTTTGCAAGGGTGGAGAGTACAGTACAATTTAAAAGTTAATCAAACATTGCTACAGGAGAGATAGCTAAATAACAATGAAGTATCAGAAAGAATGGCCTGGGTACAATATGACACTGAGTTATTCCCCACAAACGGAAGTAAAAAAACCAAAACAAAATAAAACAAAACAAAAAGCATTCTAAAACTAAAGAACTCTCAAAATTGACTAAATATTTGGAACTAAAGTCAAACTTACATTTCTTAGAAGGAAGTTATATCAATAAAAAGTAAAAAAGTGAAGTTAGCCAGTCATCATATTGAAAAAAGTATCCTATCATAGCCATATGAAATTTTCTACTAGTTTAACAGTGTTCTTCTAATCTTGCACAAAGAAGTATGTGATTAAAATGTAACAATCTTTTAATATTTTTTTTGCACACATGAAGCCTTTTTTCTGCATTATCAAATTAATTAAATTTATCCTTTCTAAGAAGAGAAAAGTGAAAATTTGTCTTTCATATGTAAACACAGCTTCATAAACAGGAAGTCAAAGTCAATTAATGCCATCCATAATTCTCTGTTATGGGTCAGACAGAAAGAATTACCATTCTCCATTTTCTATTCTAACCAACAAACCTAAAGGAATGATCATTTGAAGTAGTACTTTTAAGGAGGTCCTTACCTTTGAAGTATTTTGCAGTTCCTTTTGGCAATCTATTCAAATGGAATATTTACCTGTTATAAAGGAGATAAGGTACCATTAGTGATATCTCAGAATGCATGAATGAAGTAAATCACTTTCATTTGTTAGTTAAATATATAAAAATTAATGTTAATTATGTTCACCTCAGTGTATCTCTATGGTTCTCATCAAGAAAATTGGGTGGTTCAAGAAATGTGATATGCTCTTATAAATGAAGAAAATTTTAGAAGAAATTACTCTCAGTGTGATTCAAGTAGCTCCTAAGTGCTGACCTCCCACCTAGCTTCGCATTTATGGTCAAAACACCTTTATTAGTCTAAGCATATTTTAATACTTCTTTTATGTGGCACCTACAGAATCTGGAATCCAAGTGACTATGCCTACAGATAATTTTATTATCCAGCATTTTCTTGTCTCTTGGTCCTTTTCTAGTAATTCACAGGCTCTTGTTTAACACATTTTAAGTTCCAAGGGCTAAGGGCCACTTTTTATTTCTTCAATTGAACAATGTCTTGCACAACAGAATTCTGACACAGAGGTCTTATGGCAATAAATACACACAAAAAAATTACTGTGTACAACTTAGCATGTGGTATCATGGGTTGGGTGCATACAAATAAAGACTTAAGACAGACATTTACTCATCATTCATATTTGTGATTTAGTATTCTATTTTTAAAAGTTCTTTAGATTTTCTGCATCAAATAAAGTTAACTTACAAACTCAGGAAACAAAAGAATCTATTTCTAGATCTCCAGGACTAAAATTAACTCATTTCTCATTCTTTTCATGACTCTAATAATCACAGAATACATATTTCTTAGAAATCTCTCCTTATTTCCTCTAAGGTTGTAGTATTTGGAAGTATATCTCGATAGGGTGAAAGTCTCATAAATGCAACTTTTTGATAAGAGCACATCAAATTTACTGTTTCACTTCAGTGCTCCTATTGTTTTTCATTTATTTTCATCACTGCAAAACTACAGGAATGATTGCTGAAACTTCCCATTTGTTTTGGTGGGAAAAAGTGAAATAATTAAAAAAAGTTATTTGTAAAGATAAGGGAAGGACAAAGTTTTTCACTCTTTCCTATACTATTTAACACTAGTTGCAGAAGCCATGATGCCTTCAGAAATATGCTATAAAACAAATGAAATTGCAATTAAATATATTTTATGTTTAACACTTCTTTTGAAAAATGACTTAGTAACCTTTTACTAAAGGAATCATGCTGTAGATTTACAAAACTACTCTGTGTCAGTATGTCAGTCTTGATAATGTAGAATACTGATAAATATAGGAAAACTATGAAAAAAAACTTTTAGTTTCACATAAACACTGTATTAGTACTTTGAATGTCATGAAGATACGTTTCAGATTTCCACCTCTGTTCAGAAAGATCAAGAACCATATTTATAGCAGAAGGACAGCAATACAATCTCTTCATTACTTGAAACAGATTTTGGTCCTTTTCTCTGGAGTATTCCCAATTGATGTGGTTTCTACCATTTTTCACTTTAATAACCTCTACTGAATATTCAAAAATAACAAGGAAATATTGAGCTGAATCTTCAAATATGCACAAACACTAAAGCTGAGCAAGTTTTAGAATTCTTGCTTGGTGTAGGATCATCAGGATTTTCATAGTCATCCCAAGCCCCTCAGGTAACAAATAGCCAATCATGGAAGTACTTCTTGATCAACAATTACTTTGTTACCCACAAACCTTCACAAATAAATGTTTACAGAAAAACAAACAAGGAAATTTACAGATCATGAAGTTCAAAAATGTATTATTAAAAACATCATGCACTTATTTATTGATTAAAATCAGTCAGCCTTTAGCCTTACAAATTCTTCCTGTGTAAGCAATGATTATCTGAAATGGTTCCTGAGTAGATAATAGCTTATTTATGGGATTGAAGAATAGATAGCTACAAATATCCTTACTTGGAAACAAATATCTGGTCCAAATAGTGAGTGCTAAAATAACATATCGTAATATGAAGAGAAAATAGAAACTAATTTAAGCATACGGTGAAAAACAGCCTGGGAAATTCATATCTCTTTTTTTTGACATTTTCTCTTTTATAAGGAAGACAGTCCTTTTAATAAAAGCGACGTTCTCTTTTTGCTCAATGGCACAGTGAACACTATAAAATCAATTTTTTTTTTAACATTTCGCCTGTTCTGTCTTTTCCTGACTATTTGGTATCGGCATAGATGTTCTTCCATTTTGTGGTATTTGGGTTTATTTTATAGGAAACATAAAGGACACTTTTTCTGTAAATATTGACTAATCTTCTGTCATTCTCACTGTAAGTAAATATGACTGTTCCAAACTTTAGCACACATATTCTACAAGCGTGTGCTGCTTGGTAAATAGAGAGTAACTTGACATATCCTTGTATTATCTAAAGTGATTAATAGTTATAATTATGGGCAGCAAAAATTCTATTCTAACATTGCTCTATTGAAGAAGGTGTTCATAGAATTGAGGGCCAGTGTAGATCTGAAGATTGCTAAATTAAATATGTTACCATGGTAGCCACTCACTGTAAACTGTATCAGAGCAGAGTGGACAAAAGGACATTTCCAAAACACTACCAAGTTCTTCTGCCTTTCAATATTTTGATGAGTTTTTGAAGTGTTATTTCAGAATCTGTTAATATACTCAAATACATTCGTTCTATTTACTGTGAAACGTGAAGTCTATTAATGTATTTTAGAATGCAGATTTTCCATCATGCCTCACTAAACACCCAAGAACTCAGGCATCTGTAGAGGTGAAAGATGATGTGTTTTGTTTAATGGTGATTTTTGAACTACAGATCCTTAAATATGTAGTTTGGTGTTTGTTTGGTTTGTTGTTGTTGTTTGTGATTTTGTGGGGTTTTTTGGTTGGTTGGTAGGCTGATTTTTTATTTTTAGTTTTCAAAGTGCATTTCAGGGTCTGTCTGGGTAGGTGACTGTGAGACATAGAATCTGAATGCTGGCAGTGTTATTAATTTAACAGGTATTTGATTGTAAAGGCTTTTCATTGTATATACCACATTTCTAATAGTTTCTCAGTAATCCCTAGAGCTTGAATCAACTTCTATTCATTTTATTGCATTTTAAACTTTCTTTAACTTTGGATTTATCAGAATTGTTTAAGCAAGTGGCATCATATCCTGACTTCCACACCTATCCTGAAGCCCTAACAAATTTCTGTTCTTACATTTAATTTTACTTGTAATCGAAATAAGAAAAACATAACTATTATCTTCAATTTTATCACTGGCTACTCAAAGAAACCTTTATCATTTTGATCAATGTTAATTCCAGTTCTTTTATACTTACGATGAGATTAAGTAGGCAAATCTGTCTGACTCAGTCAGAACTAATAATTCAACCTGTTTCAGTAGATGCCAACAGAAGGATCCTTTTGTGATAGATCAGATACTAACCACTAGACTAAAAACTTTGAATAGATATTTAATTTTAGCTCTTATTTTAAGGGTTTGCTTTGTTTTGTTTTGTTTTGTTTTCTGGTTTTGGATAAGATTCCTAGTTTTTCTGTCTTAAATTTTCTCAGTCATAAATGAAAAATCATGTACTCCATAAGATACTATTTTAAACCTGATTATGTCTAGAATATAGTTTGGAAAGGAAAAACATCAAGAATAGTGATAGCTCGTATTATTATATTAATATCTTTGGGCAACAGTTTTAGGCTCAGCAGAAGATCACTAACATTTAAAGTTCAGTAAGATATTGGTTTTTGCATCCAAAAAACCCTAAAAAATAAACATTGGGAATGACCTTACTATTTCGCTAGAATGAAGAGTGGCAAACAAATACAACAGTAGTTGCAACAAGAATTTTACAATCATGAAATAATACTTGTAAATATAAGTAATATCTCTAAGTATTATTTTCCTATGAAAAAAATATGCATATGCCTCAATGAGGAGGAAAGAAGAGGAATTCGTTCGGTTACTTTCCAGAACTACTGTCTACAAGTAGATGCCGTTGTTCCCCTCTTACATAGTCTTACCAGAGCAGCCAGTCTAGCCAAAATATTATTTTTATTCTTGGGCTACCTTGGTTTCTGCAGACAATTTATTTCTTTTAAACCTATTTTTTTGGCTTTCTTAAGTGCCTTTCCTAAAATGCGGGGAGCAGAGGAGAAAAGCTTTGTAGTTCTTTTCTTTAACTTTCTAAGTTATCTGTCTCATCTGATCTGTTAGGACCAAAGGCATGTAACTCCCTTGTAACTCTCAACAGTTCTATGGTAATATGCTTTGTATATATTGAAACTGCAAAAGAATTGATATGCATTGCTTTGCCTGCCCCATTACACCAAATATATGTGTGTTAGTGTAAACACACAATGAGTGACACAGTATGGCATAGAGAGGAAACAAGCAGAGAACTGACCTTAAAAATTCATAGTTTACACAATAGTGTGTAACACATTTAAAGATTATGAGTGTTAAATAATTGTCAATAATTTATAACAAATACATTTCACCATCAGAAGACATTTAAAGAAATTAAGATCTTGACAATTAGACACTTTTCATTTTTGAGAAGATTAAAAACAAAATTGATAATAATAGTACAAGCACCATAATTTGTATTTACATAAAGTCTTTGATAATGTCTCAAATGATAGTCTTCATCTTAAACTGAAAGCAGGAAAGATTCAGGTTAAACATGGGAACAGATAAAGAACTGATTAAAGTAAAGTGATTAGAAAGTAAAGTGTTGAAAAGGGTCACAGGGGAGTCAGTTCTCAGATCTTTATTGCTTCTAATCTACATAAATTACCAAGACAGAGAAACTAGCTGTAGAATTGCCAAATACACTTACAACTGAAATGAAGTAGTAAGTGGAAAGCAAAAGAATTAAATTATTTTTCTCCCTGGAAAATAGCTTCCATATTAAATGGAAAACAAAATTTAAGAATGATAAATATAACATATAAAGCATTCTTTGTTTTTTTCCTAGAAAAGTACAAGAAGCTTACTTGTAAATACTAACATACAAAGTTCAGGGAACCTTTCTGAACCTGTTTAGATTACTGAAAAACTAAGAGAATGGTAAGCAGTTTCTGCATACTGCAGCTCTAGAGTAGGAAAAAAAAAATAGTTAGCAGTTCAGAAAAAAACTTTACGATTGTGTAACACTTGCAGTTGCATCACTATTGTGCAACAATAACTAATATTCAATCCCCTTATATTAGAAGTCTCAAAACAGAGAAAACTGAAAAGATTTCCACAGAAGTTGTTCCTGCCATTTCCCCCATCTGCTGATTTTTCAACTGAAATAAAACTTAAAATCACCTAGCTCCAATGGAAACAAGGAAATATAAAATATTACTCAACATGATGAAAAATTACCCTTCTGGACATTATACTGGTTTTTTATGGTTTGTTTTCATTTTTTTTGATTGTTTTGTCTTTTTGTTGTTTTGTTTGTTTAAAATTTAAATACAATAAAGCACCCTTGTACTTGGCGCTGGTGAGGCCTCACCTCAAATCCTGTGTTCAGTTTTGGGCCCCACCAGAGGAAATACATTGAGGTTCTGGGGAGAGATCAGAGGAGGATGAGTTTGGTGAGAGATCTGGAGCACAAGTCTGATGAAGAGCGGCTGAGGAAACTGGGTCTGTTTAGCCTGGAGAAAAGGAGGCTGAGGGGAAACCTTATCACTGTCTGAAAGGAGGTCGTAACATGGAGGGTGTTGGTCTCTTCTGAGTAACAAGTGATAGGAGGAGAGGAAATGGACTCAAGTTGCACCAGATAAAGTTCAGATTGGATATTAGGAAACATTTCTTCATGGAAAGGGTTGTGAAGCCCTGGGACAGGCTGCCGAGGGAAGTGGTAGAGTCACCATCCCTAGAGGTGTTTAAAAGGCATTTAAATGAGGGTCTTAGGGACATGGTTTAGTGCTAGAGTTAGTTAGGTCATGGTTGGACTTGATGATCTTAAGGGTCTCTTCCAAGTAAAAAGATTCTATGATTTTAAATGCTGAGGATCAGACTTACAGAAGAACATCTATCTATACACTGCTGATAACATGAATAGTATAACTCAGTGTTAAATATTATATCCTAGTTAAAATGCATGGAAAACTTAAGTAGTTAGAAAATGCATGTTAGAGATGAGGAATTATTGAAAGAGATAGATACCTCATTCTAAGCTAGGTATGATGTTGCTGACCATCACTGTAATTTGACCGACTCACTATGCTATAGTCTGTTATGTTATTTGTATCCTTCTGAAAGCTTTGAAACGGTTATTCATATAACAGAAATATAAGATAATGAAGAAAATTTTAGTTTCAAAAATCAAAAAATACAGGTAATTACATTTTATTATTTGTTTTCTGTAACCGATAGCCTGGTCATAATTCAGTATCATATCTTGCTTCCATTCATGTCTTCCTCTAAAAGTCATCTAATTTCATCTTAGTTTGTATAAAGAGCCTCCAGAAGAAAAAAAAAAATGCAGCACTCAAAAAAAAGAAAAAGAAAACAGGAAGAATTGTTCTAAGCTTTATTTCTTATATGCGATACAGATTTATGCTTACATGTACATATGGCCCTCAAGACAGCTGCATCAAGACAATGGAAGCATAGGGGTTTATAGTGTCAACGAAATTGCATTTCTGTGTCCATTTGAATGGCAGCTGTGACAATTTTAAGTCCAGTACCTGCAAAATATTTTTGTACTTGACAGATAAGGAACTATTATCAAAGTATGCTTAAATCAGTATATGCAATAGAGGGAAATAAATTTGTATATAGGAAGAAGTGAAGAGAAAGTAAGAGAAGGAAATTAACATTCATTCTATTTTATTGCCACACTTCTAGTTTTTCAATATTTGCTTAATGAATTTAATATATCTCTCAGTACTCACCATTTTAGAAATACTTGCAGTTTGATAGACAGCTTGGTATCAAATACAGAAGGTTTCTATTAGTAGCAATCCATTGCTACTTCTTGCTTTGGTTTTTAAAGCTCATTAATGTTATTGATTACATTAATTTGAAAGCTGCAGAAAATTAATGTAAAATGAACAGCTGCATAAGGTGACAACACACAAAATTGCTGTGGTCTTCAGAGATGACTCCTCCGGTGTGTTTTCCTTATAGATCAGTTCAGCAAAGCAGGAACAAAAGAGCCCAAATAGAAACTTTCAATTAGTTTTTTATGTTCCAGTAAATAGAAAAAGTTTGATAATTTTTCCTTCACTTTTATCAATTTATCAGTGACATCCAGCAACTAGATAGCTTCCTGAAGAAGACTAGGGACTGCTCAGATTACAAAAGCAAGTCTTTTTGCTCTTTTTTTACTTATGCTAAGTATGAGAAACAAACAGTATGATCTGATAACAAACGGTATAATAAATTTCACAAATCTAGTCTAGCATTTGTTTTTCTTTAAGCAGTTAATCATTCAAGAATTCTCTCTTTATTTTGAATTTGGTCCAGTAATTAAAACTTAATCTACATGCATACCTCTTTCCAGAAAAACTAGATGTTCTTGTAAGACCACCAAAACGAAGATGATCTTGTAAGATCATCTAATGATATTCCTGGTCTTCAAAACAGAAGGAGAGAATTGCTCTAAAGAAGCAAGGCTCTATGTCACACTCACTATCTATGTGAACAAAGCTTTTAGGGAAATAACTTTATAATGGAATTCCAAGCCACAAGCTCGAGCATTGCCCTTTACAAGCATCTTTGGCTATTTGGAAGACTGTAGCAACGCTATGCCTTCAGCTCACGTAACTTTTTAGTTGTGCTGCTTTTAATGCACAGATTTATGAACTTATAAAGTCTAGCTACTTAGAAGTGCCATATGTTTTAAGAAAATAATATAGTACCATATTACAAAATTACTGCACATAATTGTGGCGGTGAGCATTATCCTCTGGCAGAGAGGACAACCCTTGTACATACAACTATAATTAGGATCATTTAGACCAGCCAATCTAGGTTGACATCTACTCTGTGTGAAACTTCATCAGAAATATTCCATCAACATGTATTTTGTGATTAAAGTAGTGCATTTCTTCTTTTTTTTTTTTTTTTCACCTTTTTTGAGTGTGTTTTTTTTAAATTTCATTATTTATTTTTGTAAGTGAATATTACCATTTACTAACGAAGACTAGTTGGTCAGTTTTTACAGGCAAAGATAACCACATTGCTTCTGGGATTTTATACTTAGTAGGACTCAAAGGCATTTAATAAAAGTAAAATATAGCATCTTGTTTCATCATTTGATATACAGTCATAAACCAGGATTATGTTGTTCTTATTATGCTCCTATGTTCTACTTATGATCTTACAATTACTTCCTAAAAAACGCAGCTCAGTATTCCATATTCTTATCAGTGTTAACAAGGTAAGAACCATGAATTATCTGAGTAAGTATATTGATACAAGTGTAAGTCCTGAAGGTGATATAGCAAGTGCTTTTATTTGTCATAAACCATTGCTCTTGTATACCTGAAACTATTATAAAATCATTCACTTGTGATAGATGAAATATCAAATACTATTGAGGTGCATGAGAGCATTATTATTTGCATCTTGGTTTCCCAGCAGTTAATTGTGATGAAGTAGCATCATTTAAAACTTGATATGCAATTGAATAAGCCTATTCAAATACTAGAGTGCTGGAAACTTCTTTGTCAGCAGCTGTTTCCTGACTCTTATGTACACCTTGTATATGAAGGATGAGAAGAAGAATATTAACATCTCATAGAAATTAAACTGTACTGTGAATTTAGATATAACAAAATGCAACAATCTTCAAGGGGTTCAACGAAAGCCTCTAGTGTCTTGGAATCCTTCTGGAAGCCAATGCTGTCAAACAAAACCCAGGAAAACCCATGCTTGGTGACTGTATACAGAGTGGGTAGTAACATAAATCAAACAGCTCATAAATAGGACCAATAGGCCCTTTATTTGTTTTTAAAAGAACCTTGTGAGATGGGAATTACAAAAGAGGCACAACAAAACCACTTCAAACAAGGTAAGTTGCTATTTTAGTATTGCAAATAAAGAAAAGCCTCTAATTCTGGTGCAAGGAGACATCAAAATCCCAGAATAGTTTAACAAGCTGAATTTTTTTAAGGTCTCGCTTCATAAACAAGGTCTTGACCAGGGTTTTAAGACCACAGCTTTAAGAATTATAAACTTTGCTGTGAGTGATCACTGTTGCCTTTCAAGTTGACAGATATCAAAGGAACACACAAATTAATTGTCATCATCAGGAAAATATTTATGTCTACTGATTCTGAATACCAAACTGAGAAATGTCACTATTTCTCTTGTGAAATTTGTTTGGCTGAAACTAGTATATAAAGAGAAAGAATTTATAGAAGCATTGAGCATCTGTCCTCATCAGCTTCTCTGTATATTGAAATGTATATTTTTAAATGCAAAATTCTTTTGAGATTACTTAAACCTAAGAACACCCCACAGTTGTACTTAATCTTTCTCAAACTACTCCTTAGGAACTGCAATTGAATAGTGCTGTGAAAATCATCACAGAAAAAAATTGTATCATTCATTATCCATGTATTGAAATGGCTGGTAATCTCCCAATTCTGAACAATTTGAAGGCTTAACTCTTAAATGTACTATGAGAAAACCAAAAGTTTAAAATAGGAAAATGTGTAAGAGAGTTTAAGAGCAGTTTATTTCAAGACACACTTGGCAATCTGTTACGGATTCAACTGTTTAAAAGTATTTCTTTTGAGCTGTTGGCATTAAAATAAAATTAAACTGAAAAAAAAAAAATCATTTTCATTTATGATGGTAAGGTATGACCACGATAATAAACCTGGCATACAGAATGTTACCGTGTAGCCCTGGGCTGGCAGCCAAACAGTAAACAGTTGCTCGCTCTCACTTTTCCTTCCCCAGGGGGAAGCAAGGCAAAATGAGGAAAGACTTGTGGGTTGAACTAAAAACAGATTTAATAAAACAATAATAAAAGAAAAGCGAATAATAATGTGACTATCATAAAATATACTAAGCTACAAAGATATACAAAGCAATATTCAGCTCCTGGAACATGCGCTCCCAGCAATGAACGCCAGGGGGTGGGCACTGTGAGCACAGTGGCTCCAGTAGCACCCGGAGATGGAGTTTTGCCCTGAGCAGGAGTGGGAGCAGAAGTGGGAGTGGAAGCCCTCACAGATGGCAGCTGTTGAGGAAAGAGGGCAGTCCTCAGCAGCTTCCTGCTTATATATGGAGTGTGATCTTCATGGTATGGAAGACTTCATTGATCAACCTGGATCAATGATCAGATCAATCTAGGTGCTGTCCTGGATCTGCTCCTAGCTGCATTACACACACGCTTACTTGCAAACGTGGGATACTGAGGAACACCCTTTGTCCCCTTGGAAACAGCCAAGATATCAATGAGTTTTGACATTCTTTCATACCAAATCCCAAACATTGGAAAGCTACTGAAAGAAAACATTAGTTCTGTCCCAGGGAAGAAGCCATGTTATCACGTTAGTCTCGAACTAAACCCAATACAAAAGATCGTGTTAGCTACTAAGAAGAAAAGAATCTAACAGGATGGAAAATTACCTTGATTCAGCTAACATAGCACACAGAAGTAAATGAAGTGACACACACGATAAAAATACAAATCAAACCAAACTGCCTTGCATTTGAAACTTGTTACTGTTCAGAGCTAGCATCAAGGCTGATTTTGTTACTTGTTACTTGTTCACAGCAAACATCAAGGCTCTCAATTCATTGTCTAAACTGATAGCTTTCCAAACTCCTCTCTGGATTTGGTAAATTGCAGAGCTCGGTGCCTCAAGAGGCAAATTTCTATAGCCCAAATTCAGAAAGTATTTCAAACGTTTTTCAGCAAGGGAAAATCTCAGTATAAACATTTGCCTAAAGCTAGACATTTACTTAAATACTATCCTGAATAGGAATGTATAATTAATTTCTCCACAAACTAGGAATAACTCTAATTTGAATCCCGTGCTAATAAAAATGTTTCAGCACACATTCTTCAGTGATCAACAAAACTAACAGCATTTGTTTTTCTATTGCTTAGACATGACATGTTCTGTGAGCTACAAGCATTGGCCATCCGCAACTGGCTCACTCCACTGACAAACACGAGTACTGCCTTCGATCATAGAACACCCTCCCTCTGTATGATAGAGAATAATTAATAAAATTTTTTTTTCTTTTTTTTTAACCTAAACATCAATTTTCATAGATTTTGAAATAATTTAATCATTTTAAGACCTCTACTCCACTGTTGAGTTTGCAGAAATTAGCTACTGGATTTGAAAGCCACTCAGAAGAATGGAGGGATCTGGCGGTAATCTAAGAACACAAGTAAGCCTTAGGAAACTATGTTATGAAAGAATCTGATAATAACTAGTTGTAAAATACCAATTTGGTAAACAGCATTAAATTGTTCCTTCTAGGCCTTGAAAAATGAGTCCAAAATCTTGCAATATAGAGTATAATAAATTTGCAAAACTGATAAAAGGCAAATAAATTAAGTGAACACTAGTAGCTATGGAAACTGAAATGGAAATGGAATAATTTTTCCTCAAAAAAATAAAAAAATAAAAAATCAAATTTACATAGCCAACTTAAGTATACCAGTGAAAGGACATCAAAGTATAATGCATTAATGGTTCAGAACCTCATCCAGAACTATTAGATATTGTGATTTTAATCCTGTGAGATTTGCATGCCTTGCAAACTGCAACTAATTATAAATTGGCTGATACACCAATGCTATTAGGCTGTGTTAACATTTTGAATTTGTTTGTTCACCTTAACTTCTTTAATGCAAATCCAGCTACTTCGAAAGAAACAAATTTCGTCAACACTACAGTTGTAAGCTATTTTGTAATAAAGGCCATTCTATGCACATTAATAATACTGACAAGAACAGATGGCAATTATCACTTTTAAGAATTTTTTTTTTCTGTTAGTATTAATTACTTAGGCTTAACTTCTGTTGCTATGTCCACTGGGCACCAAGGTAAGAGGGTAAAAATCTGCCCAAATACTTAAATCTCATTGACAGCAACAGAATTCTTATTAAAATTGAAACATTACCGTCATTTTAATTAATTCATTAGGGATGCATTCAAATTCATCATTATTGATAGCATTTTTAATGCTTTTCTAATAGTAAAGTGCTTTGTAAAGTGAGCAGTATTCTCGCTAATTGTATAGTTAAAACACCATCTGCTGTATTTAAAAAAGAAATATCCATACACTGAATTAGAGTATCAGTCATATGAATCACCAGAAAATTCTCTGCAGCTTTCTAAGTGTGCTGAAAAATCTCTGCTGTTTAAAAACTTAAATCTTTGGATTGAATTCCTGTTCACTGATTGTCTAGGAGTAATACTTTTTCTATTATTCTCTCTCTGGCAGAATGCTTATGTCCAAGTTAGACAGCTAGGTGGTTCTCTTCCACAGTTGCATTAGCAAAGGAAGAATAAGATTCCTAAGCAATGTTGTCTGTAAGAGCCAACACTCTCAGCAGGGAGCTGCTTAACCTTTGTCAAAAGATAACTCTGCAACCCGTCTCAAAGACCCTTCAGAGCTTCACAAAAGGGGCATGCCTGCTTTCAGTCAAGTTTCATGGCCAGAAGCTGTTACAGTTCCTAGTTTTCAAACATTCCACCAATGATCTGAAGATATGGTAAGGATATTGTAGACTTCAGATCTACCTATTTGCCAAACCTGACTACTGACATGTAGTTTCAGTAGCATGAAAGAAAATCCTATCTGGATCTTCCTAAATATGAAGACATGATGTTGATACAGTCTCTTCTGAGGCTGAACAAGAAGTGACTTTCGAATCATCAAACAAATCAATTCCACTGGACTGACCAGCAGGTTAAATACATGTGCAGCATAAAGAGTTCAGGATATTCCAGTCACAAAGAGACCTATATGGCCTGATAGTCCAGGATAAAAGCTGGGTTCAGGGTTTTCCATGAAAGTGTAGACAAAAATCCAGTTCTCTTTCTTTGTTCTAAGCATCAGTTTCTGTGTATTTTGGAATTATGTTCTTTGGTTTCTTTATGTAGAAGCTTTCCAGCTTTGGTGGACCCCTCATTATGTTAAGGATGAATTCACAGAGCACAGCTGCAGTCTTGCGAATGCTGAACTCCCTGGAGATGAAGCCCTGACTGCAGTGGCTTTGGTGAAAGCATGGTAACTTGCTGAAGCTCTCACTGGAACAATGCCAGTTAGTTACCTGCCTCGTTACTTAAATACGGTTTCTGCTTTACAAGATAATACATTTTAGCCATTTGTCCACTTTTTATTTTCTTATTAAATAATTCACTGATGGATGTTACTGATCTAGTAAATATTTTTAATTTTACCTTGATGGGGGCATAAAATTTTTGCACTAGAGTTTACTACTATGCTAAATCTGCTGCTAGTTTTTTAACAAACTTGTGTGTGTAAAAAACACAATTCTGTTTTTAAGATTAGGTAAAAAACTAAGATAATTGTAAATAACAGAAGATTAACAATTTACCTAACAGACAACAGGGTTTTAGGTAAAGATTCTTTAAACCACATTAGTTAAAAAATATTATACTACTATAGTTTGCAATTTACAAGAACATGGAAAATATTTGGTACCTTTTAACAATTAAAACTATAGCATTGAAACTAAAACTTTATGATCCTTAAAATTATTCCTGTCTTACAAGAAGGGATTTTTTTCTGTTTTAAGTACAGGAACTCATTTTTATTCAGTGAGGATTCACTACAGTTGGTACTGTTTATCATAAACATTTCAGAAACAACTTTAATAACTTCAATGAGCATCTTGGCAATATATCAGTCAGCACTAATTAGAAATCTCCAAATTTAAAGCAAATCTAAAAACCAAAACCCAACAACAACAACAAACCCCAAAACATACAAACAAACAAAACAAAAACAAAAAAGCACAAACAAACAAAACCCAAACTTACTTAAAATGTGTTACAGATATTTCATCTCTCATATTGGGACTGAAAAAAATCATCTAGTTCAACAGCTGCAGATCATCAGTCTGAACAAAAAATGAATCTTTTGACAGTTGGAGCATTTACCTGTGCTCAGGACTGACAGATATCAGCTAATAGGTTACAAAAGACATGAAATGTGTGAGAATAAAATATTTTAGCTTCAAGTGGAAACTGGTGAAAAAGTTTTAAGGATTAAAGTCTAACATACATTGTCTCACACTGAAAGCAAGAAGTACAGAATAACTTTATTATTTGGTACTGAGAATTTGTAGAAGCGATTTCCATGACATCAATGAAAGTAATACTTTTCACTTTCCAGAAATACTGTGATTCACCTACAGGCTTCAAGAACCTGACAGTTAACAGCGTTTTGGTTTGCATCAGTTTCACATAATAGAGTTTCTTCCTATGCAAAACAGGGCATTAGGGCCAGGAATCATGAATGGGAGCATGCCCAGAAAAAGGAGAATTCCTGAGTTTCACAGAGTTTAGAAAGCCAAGTCCACTAAGTCTTCAAAGCTGGGAAGAATCTCAGGAAATTTACAGATCCATTTACCATCATAATTTTGAGATCACTTCACTACTCTCCAATGACATTTGGGCAAAGATCTGAATATATCAGCTTTACCAGAAGTAAAAAAGTTTTACATTGGGATTAACGTTCAAAATATTATCTTTTTCTGCATGATTTTATGAATTGAAATTTCCAGACATGTTTTGATATGGATATCTGAGCTTGCACTTCTGACCATTTAAAAATAATATCCATCATACTGCACACTTATTATTCTCATAAAGCAGTGGGTTATGATTTTTCACCATTCACAATGCTGCACAAACTAATTCTTAAAAAAAAAAAAAAAGGTGCGAAAACCAAATGGGTTTTTTTAAAGCATCTGTCAGCGAAAACTTATTTCTTAAAATAGAATTTGAAATTATTCGAGCAAAAGGATTTTATCATTGCAATCAATTACAACCTGAACAACTGTTCTGCATCTAGACACATATCACACGCTTTTATTAATACTGTCCTTGATCTTGGGAAAAAAAATCAGAAAATCCTCTTCTGTTTCTCTCTTAATTAGTTTATACAGATGCTGAGGTCAGCAAATTATTCTTAGGTTGTATTTTAAGGCAAGATAACAAAGACAGGGTCTTTGCCATGGGTGTGAGACCTTTGCTTTCCCTGCTGAGTTATTACCAAGTTGTTGGCTTCCACCTGGTTAAATTTGTCCTCTTCAAATATGAGAGGCTTGAATTTGTTGGTAAAATAGCTTTGTAGATACCTTTTGTAATGCTCTCAACCTTATGTAGGCAATCTAGCATCCTTAAAATTTTGATCTACTGAGACAATGCCATTCAAGACTCTTCCTTACATGCTTGGATTCAGGAGGATTTAAGAGACAGTACAGTGTGCTATTCTATCAAGAAATTTCCTTGTACAGTGCAATTCTTCACAGGAAAGTTTTAGCATGATAGTACAAGTCAGCTTTAATATCATTCTCAAAGTATCGCTAGAGTACAGAGCTAATTATTCTCACCCTATTAATACTTCGACTGATGTGAGTCAATCTGATTTCTCACTCTTTCTTATGTCTCCATGTAATCTTTACAGTGTTCTCTGACATTGTTTGAACGACTATAGAAGGCAAAGTAAACTAAGCAGAAAAGCATCTAACCTCTACTCTATATCCATCTTACATCAGTCACTACACATCAAAATAAAAGGATTATAGCCAGAGCAGCAGAGACAAATCAGTAAAAGTTATATAGAGACTTATTAATTCACATGTCTGGATTAGGAGATCTTACCTTAAAAAAACAAAACACAAACAAAAACAAAACCAAACCAAAAAGTTAAAATGAATTTGTAGAAATAAAATTGTAAACTACAGTCTTCAGATTTAAAACCTAAGAAAATAACATTTTGAAGTCAGCTGTTCAACCTTTTTTCAAAAACTCAAAGAACTGTAATGGTTTGCAGTTAACAGATATGATCTCTATATTGGCAGCCATTCGCTTTCACTTTACACTGGAGTTCAAATGAAAAAATGGCCTAAAACATTGAATGAAATCTACTGATACTTTAAACATTAAATTCACTAAGCAACAATAGATTGAAGGGAGAGTACAGAGGCAGCATAGGAGTCTATACTATATCTATACAGTATAGACTTGATATTTAGAAGAGATCGGTTTGAGTACATCAGCCAGAAGCAACAAGACCATCACAAACACCTTGGAGTTGAGCATTAAATGCCTATTATTTCATGAGATAAGGTTTGCATAAATAACTTAAAATGCAATGAGAAAGTTAGCACTGGTATTTAATTTCAAAAGTGCAATATCTGTAACATGACACATTGATTAACAGAATATTATACTCTTTGCAGAAGATACAGAAATGGGCATTGGTCTGCTGGTCAGAAGTGGTGAGCAACTGCCTTAACTGCCTTTAGATCACTTATTTTTTTTCCTTTTTTTTTTTTTTTTCCTTCTTTTCTCCTTTCACTTATTAAACTGTCTTTATCCTGACCCACAAGTTTTTTCTCATTTTTGCCCTTCTGATTCTGTCCCCCAACCTACTGAGTGAGCAGCTGGTAGGTGCTTATTTGCAGGTCAGGTCAATGCATCACAACTTCCAAACTGTAAAGCCTCACCCTTCAGCTTAAATTGCTTATTAACAGAAAAAAAATTAGAAAATTAACATATTATTTGAATAAAAAACAACAGAAAAAAACCCAGATATCAGTTAGTTTGTTTATTGGTTTGTTTATTTTGAGGGCTTCTTTCTGAAAGGACATTTTCAGAATGATTAAATTGTGCTGTCATTGGAGTGCCCATATATACTCTTCCTCACCCAGAGAGTTATGAAAGAATATTGCCACTGCCATAATCAGCAGCATGAGCTTCTCTAATCATAAGGCTTGGCTTGAGGAATGCTATGCAGGTAGATGAGGTAAACAATGATGTCTCAACATTACATTCATAACTGATAACAAGAGTAGCCTGTTATTCTAAGAACAACATTTGTAGCTGCAATCTCATTGCTATTAAACTGCTGCTTTCCACTCTGGGCAGTTATTCCATGCATAAGTCTTAAATGACCTTATGAAACTGATGAAATTTATCCCAAAAGCAATTACATGAGAAAATATCTATGTAGACTCTAGAGTGTAAATTTTTCTGTGTATCTTCAAATATCATAAAAAGTACACAAAAATAGGCAATACTGCACCTGAGGCTGTCTAGCATTAAGCAGATGATCCAGAATAACAGCCTCTACCATATGAATATTCTTTGTCTCCTGATAATACGGATGCATTCATCTTCTTACAGTGTTGATCTGGTTAAATTAGTGGAATCAGGTGGTGACTGATAAAGAATGCTCAAACAGAATAAGCCTGACAAGATATATTAGTTGTATTAACTGCATGAAATACGAAGTTTGTATTTTTCTCCAAGGATAAATTTTTCTAAAAAGCTTAATTCTAACAGCTAGTTTTTGCCAATGCAGAGCTTTTGAAATGTAATCTATGACAAATGTAGCCTGTAATTTCAGGGATAGGACTGGCAGTTGTATTTTCCACAGTGCCAGTTGCTCTCCAGCTCCGCATTACTGCTCCCTTCCTTTACAGCCCTAGTGCAGAAAGATGAGTTTAGAAAGACCCTGGTGGGGAAGCATCACCCACAGAAACACAGCAACACAAACCGCCCCTAAGGATCACCTGGCTGAGAATCTCTTCAGCTTCACTAGGTTACTGGCTAACCAGAGTATTGAACAACTGGAGAAAAAAATGACACAAAGCATGGACAGATGATAGGATTTATAAGGCATAGAAGGAAGGTAGTGATGTAAGAAATGAAGATTTATGACTGGAACTGGCAGCTCTTCTTACACTTGTGTGCATAGCGTCAGCATAAACTGAGAACACAGCAATAAATGCATTAAATGAAACCAATTTCTTCCTTAACTTCTGTAGCTCCTCTATGTTCTTACTATCTTATTTGGAAATAACTGTATAGATACAAGA